>NC_046213.1:1072866-1385689 GCF_011004875.1 Balearica regulorum gibbericeps
CAACGTCCTCCTCTTCGTCAAGGGTCCCGTTTGGCGAGCCCTCTTCGGCAAAGAGGCCGACAAGTTGGAACAGGCCAACGATGACGACAAGACCTATTACGTCATCGAGAAGGAGCCCTTGGTCAACACCTACATCTCGGTCCCCAAGGAGAACAGCACCCTCAACTGCGCCGCCTTCACCGCCGGCTTGGTGGAGGCCGTCCTCACCGCCAGTGGTTTCCCCGCCAAGGTCACGGCGCACTGGCACAAAGGCACCACCCTCATGATCAAGTTCGAGGAGGCCGTCATCGCCCGCGACAAGAGCCTGGAGGGGCGTTGAGGGGGCTTGGGGGGACGGGAGGGAGGGAGGGAGGGTGGCCCTCGGTGGGGACGCTGGAGGTGGTTGGGGTTCCTCACCGCCGCCCCTCGCTTCTCGCGATGGTTCTTGGTCGCCTGCGGGGACGTTGGAGCTGGGTTGGGGACCTGGGCGCCAGTCAGTGTCCCTCTTGACGGCCTTGACCTCCCTTGGGGACGTTGGAGCTGGGGTGGGTCCCTCACCACTGTCCCTTGTCCCTCCTGATGGCTCTTGGTCTCCTGTGGGGACGTTGGAGCTGGGGTGGGTCCCTCACCACTGTCCCTTGTCCCTCCTGATGGCCTTGACCTCCCTTGGGGACGTTGGAGCTGGGTTGGGTCCCTTGTCACCGTCCCTTGTCCCTCCTGATGGCCTTGACCTCCCTTGGGGACCTTGGATCGGGGTTGGGTCCCTCACCACTGTCCCTTGTGATGTCCCTTGGTCTTGTCTGGGGATATTGGGGTCCCTTTGTGTCCCTGGACACCAACTCTTGTCCCTCCTGATGGCCCTTGGTCCCCTTTGGGGACGCTGGAGCTGGGTTGGGTCTGTCATCACCGTCCCTTGTCCCTCCCGATGGCCCTCGGTGTCTCTCAGGGCCCCCAAGTCGGTTGGTGTCACTATAAACCAGCTCTCGTCCCTCCTGGTGGCCCTTGGCTCTTGTTTGGGGACATCCGGGGGCTCCTTTGGGTCCCCAGACACGGTCCCTTGTCCCCCCCAGGGAGGCTGGAGCTGCTCTGTGTCCCTTGTCACCGTTCTGTGTCCCTCCTGATGGCCCTTGGCCACCCCTGGGGACAGCTGCTGTCCCTCGGTGCCATCCCTTGTCCCCACCCCGTCCCGTGGTGTCTCTTGGGGAGCTTCAGGCCGGCCCCTGTCCCCCCCCCGGTGTCCCTTCGCTCATCGCTGGGGACTTGGGGACACCCTGGGGTGGCCCCCATCCCTCTGCAGTGACACTGTCCCCTCCGGTCCCTTGGGGGCTGCGGTGGGGGCCGTTGGTGTCCCCAAACCCTGTCCCTTGTCCCTCCTGGGGACACGGGGGTGTCCCCGTCCCCTTGGGGTCCCCTTGGGTGTCACCGCCCTGTCCCCACCCCGGGTGTCCCGCACTGGGTGGCCGCACGCTGTCCCCATGTGTGTCCCGTCCCCCCCTCAAAGTGCTGCCACGTGTCCCCAAGGGCTGGGGGTGTCGGTGGCCTGGGGGTGTCACCGGCTGAGCCCGGACACGCTTGCTGCACCCATGGGCCAGGGCCGGGCTGGGGGGGTGGCAGCCCCCTGTGTCCCCCCCCTCGCTGACCGGTGTCCCTTGTGCCCCTCGGCCCCGCAGGCGGTGGGTGGCACCGTCACCCCTGTCCCCCCCAGTGTCCCCCCCAGTGTCCCCATGGGACGTGTCCCCATGTGTGTCACCCACCACGGGTCCCCAGAGGGGACGTGGCCACGTGGGGGGGGGGGAGCTGGGGGGGCATGGGGACGGGGGGGGGGAAACATGGGGACATTGGGGGGGACATCAACCGAGGTGTCCGGGGGGGGTGTAGGGGGTACGCAGCGTTCGGGGGCTGGGGGCGTTTGGGGGGGCCCAGACTCTCTGTGGGGGGGCCCAGGGTGCTCAGACACCCTGCCCCGCGAGGCCTGGACACCCCAAAATGGGGCTCAACCCCCTCAAAATGGGGTTTGACCCCCACCCCCCCAGAAGAGGGGCTCCACCCCCCCGAAATAGGGTGCAGATCCCCCCCAATGGGGCTCCACCCCCCCCCCAAAATGAGGCTCCCCCCCCCAACGGGGCTCCGTTCCGTTTACACGAGGGTCTCATGGGGGGGGGTGGGACTGGGGTGACCCCCCCCTCCCCCATCGGGCAAATAATCGCCCGGGCGGGGGGGGCTGGGGGGGGAGGGGGCACCATGTTCTCGTGGGCCTCGGGGGGGGGAACCCTACAACTGCCCCAAACCCGCCCAGAGTCGGACCAACATGTGACCCCCAAATTGCCCAGAAATTGCCCCAAACCCAACCCCAAGCAGCCCCAAACCCCGCCCCTTCCCCAAACCCCGCCCCTTCCCCAAACCCCGCCCCTTCCCCAAACCCCGCCCCTTTCCCCAAACCCCGCCCCTTCCCCAAACCCCGCCCCTTCGCAAACCCCGCCTCTTTCCTGAACCCCGCCCCTTCCCCAAACCCCGCCCCTTTCCTGAACCCCGCCCCTTTACTAACCCCGCCCGTTTTCCCTAGCCCCGCCCCTCATCCTAGCCACGCCCCTTCCCTGAACCCCGCCCACCCTTTACACCACTCTGTAACCCCGCCCCTTCCCCTTAACCCCGCCCCTTCCCCTTAGCCCCGCCCCTTCCCCTTAGCCCCGCCCCTTAGCCCCGCCCCTTAGCCCCGCCCCTTCAACACCTTTAAAATCTGTCTGCCCCTTAACGCTGCCTTGTCCCCAAACCCCGCCCCTTCAGCGGCCCTAGCCACGCCCCCTCCCGTAGCCACGCCCCCTCCCGTAGCCACGCCCCTCACATAGCCACGCCCCTCCCGTGGCCACGCCCCTCCCATAACTCCAGGCATGGAGCAGAGATCCCACCTGCTGCCATGGAGGATGATGATGGTGGAGCAGAGATCCCACCAACAGCCACGGAGGATGATGATGGTGGAGCAGAGATCCCACCTGCTGCCACGGAGGATGATGATGGTGGAGCAGAGATCCCACCAACAGCCATGGAGGATGATGATGGTGGAGCAGAGATCCCACCTGCTGCCATGGAGGATGATGATGGTGGAGCAGAGATCCCACCTGCTGCCATGGAGGATGATGATGGTGGAGCAGAGATCCCACCTGCTGCCATGGAGGATGATGACGGTGGAGCAGAGATCCCACCAACAGCCATGGAGGATGATGATGGTGGAGCAGAGATCCCACCTGCTGCCACGGAGGATGATGATGGTGGAGCAGAGATCCCACCAACAGCCACGGAGGATGATGATGGTGGAGCAGAGATCCCACCTGCTGCCATGGAGGATGATGATGGTGGAGCAGAGATCCCACCTGCTGCCATGGAGGATGATGATGGTGGAGCAGAGATCCCACCTGCTGCCATGGAGGATGATGATGGTGGAGCAGAGATCCCACCAACAGCCATGGAGGATGATGATGGTGGAGCAGAGATCCCACCTGCAGCCATGGAGGATGATGATGGTGGAGCAGAGATCCCACCTGCAGCCATGGAGGATGATGATGGTGGAGCAGAGATCCCACCAACAGCCATGGAGGTCTGTCGGATGCCGGACGTGTCCAGGCTTGTTGGTGCCGAATACAGGGCCATTACGACCCAGCAGAAGGGGCCCTGGGGGAGTCCAGCTTGGGCGAGAGCAGGGATTGAGCAACTTGCTTATCTTGCACTGATAAGCACTGGACCTGAACAGGGGCAGGAGATGAGCAATTTGTTCATCTTAACAAGATGCGGCGCCTGACGGTCCACTCCTTAATCAACTAAGTGACGCCTGGGGTGAGGGGGAGCCTTCACAGCTTGACGTTACTTTGGTAAAACTAAACAGACCACCCCACCTCTGTACTGAACGCCTTTGTTCGCTGCCACTTCCCCCCCCCCAGCCCCCATCAACTGCACAACAAGCCTTGTTAAGGGCCAATCGACACACAATACCTGACTTAGTCCCACCTCGCCAAAAGTATAAATCTGGCATTTAGAATCCTCTTTTTTGAGGACGAGAACTCCAACTATCCGGACGGGTCGACGGGCCTGGACCTCTCTCCTCCCCAAGCACGGACGCCTCTTTGGTAAGACTTGCGCCTCCGATTATGTCGGATGTTACCCCGGGAAAACTATCATTAACAAAAGCGCTGAACTATTAACTTGAGCTCAAAATTGTTGCAGTAAGTGCATTTATCAACGGCAATTCCGAACTTTTATATCTGTCGCCTCAATAAATTACCTATTTTTCTTTTCAACTTTGCGAAACTGTTTCAGTGAAAGTCCTTAGTGGGGCCTCTGACAGGCAAACGTTGACTCTGAGAAGTGGCTACACACATAACCCTTTAGACAGAAACCGTTGACCAAGTCTGGGACTAAGACTGGACCTAGCTGTTGTGAGGCTCTGATAACAAGTGAATGTCGCAAACACCCGTCTTGACATGGACAGGGATGGGCTGATGATGACCAGGGAGTGTTGAACAAGAACGGAGCCTGCGGAGGCAGGATAACGTCTTGTGAGACCACTCCTCTATTCCTGAAACACGTAAACAATGACCATCTGTGCTCTGTGCACCATGTGCCCGTGACAGATCACCACTCGCTTGGTCAGCCGTGAAGGGGGGGGGGCAGTGAGTCCCCCGCACCCCCACAACCCACCGACTCATTTCTAGAACATTTCTGAACATTCCTGAGCACATACTGCGCCTGCTCAGTGATGACAGACCCCCGCCTATGGGGCGGGCACAGCGGGTTATAAAAAGTGGAAACATAAGTTTTCGGCGCGCGCCCACCACCTGAAGACTACAACTACGAGCAGAGAACATCGCTGGGTCCAAGGGTGGTGATATCTTTTCTCTCTCTCTCTCTCTCTCTTTTCTTTCTGTCTTTCTTTTCCTCTCTCTCACTCTCTTTGTAACCTAATTTTCGGCACGTTAGGGTAATATTGTCACACGTTTTGCTAAACGCTTACCTTTCATAGTTCTGCTAAATTTTGAGCATTGTTATGACCTTTGCCAAGCCTCTCTCTCTTGTAGTTCCACTGAATTTTAAGTAAATTTATAGTTGGCTTGAACCTCTGAAGTAATTGTCGTTACTTCTCATTACCGCGCAGAGAATTAAAAAGTTAACCTCACCCTCACCCCCTGAGTGGGACGGGACACTCCGCACCAGGCTCCTCTCTGAGAAGGAGTTTAGAAAGCAAGCGGGTCCTTCCTGAACCTCGTGACTCAACGGGAGGGCCTCCCGCAGCCACACTTCAGACTTGTACCCTTTCGCACAACAAGGTCCATGACTATGATGAGGGAAGTGATGACTCCTGTTCCACTCTGGTTCCCCTGACCATGAGGCTAGACCCATCATGAAAGCAGAATATTCTGAAGGACCTTGGGCTGGTGCCCAGTGACATACTATGCAAATCATTCCCTGGGTTCCATTGCAACCGGCAAACTTAGAAGAGCAATACGGCAGAAAGCCACACGACCCTGAAACTGAAATTTTGTGGCATTTGTGGTGGCACCTTTGATGAGTGGAGATGAAGCAAAAGCTTATTGGGGTCCAGGAGTTTTCACCAAGCTCATGAATGAAGCCCATTCTGTCATCAGTAGGGCAGCCCACTGGGCTGGGGGAACAGATCAGAGAATCACAGAATGGTTTGGGTTGGAAGGGACCTCAAAGATCATCTAGTTCCAACCCCCCCTGCCATGGGCAGGGACACCCTCCACTAGGCCACGTTGCCCAAAGCCTCATCCAACCTGGTCTTGAACACTTCCAGGGATGGGGCCTCCACAACCTCTCTGGGCAACCTGTGCCACTGCCTCACCACCCTCACAGTAAAGAATTTCTTTCTAACATCTGATCTAAATCAACCCTCCTTCAGCTTAAACCCCTTACCCCTTGTCCTGTCACTACACTCCCTGATGAACAGTCCCTCACCATCTCTCCTGTAGGTCCCCTTCAGATACTGGTAAGCCGCAATTAGATCTCCCTGGAGCTGCCTTTTTTCCAGGCTGAACAATCCCAACTCTCTCAGCCTGTCCTCATAGCAGAGGTGCTCCAGCCCTCTGATCAGCTTCGTGGCCTCCTCTGGACTCACTCCAACAGCTCCATGTCTCTCCTTTACTGGGGCCCCCAGAGCTGGACACAGTACTCCAGGTGGGGTCTCACCAGAGCGGAGTAGAGGGGCAGGATCACCTCCCTCGACCTGCTGGTCACGCTGGTTTTGATGCAGCCCAGGACACGGTTGGCTTTCTGGGCTGCAGGCACACACTGCCGGCTCATGTTGAGCTTCTCATCAACCGACACCCCCAAGTCCTTCTCCTTGGGGCTGCTTTCAATCCATTCCTCGCCCAGCCTGTAGTCGTGCTTGGGATTGCACCGACCCACGTGCAGGACCTTGCACTTGGCCTTGTTGAACTTCATGCGGTTCGCACGGGCCCACCTCTCCAGCCTGTCCAGGTCCCTCTGGATGACATCCCTTCCCTCCAGCGTGTCGACCACACCACACAGCTTGGTGTTGTCGGCAAACTTGCTGAGGGTGCGCTCGATCCCACTGTCCATGTCGCCGACAAAGATGTTAAACAGTGCCGGTCCCAGTACCGACCCCTGAGGAACGCCACTCATCACTGATCTCCACTTGGACATTGAGCCGTTGACCACAACTCTTTGAGTGCGACCATCCAGCCAATTCCTTATCCACCGAGTGGTCCATCCATCGAACCCATGTCTCTCCATTTTAGAGACAAGGATGTCATGCGGCACAATGTCAAATGCCTTGCACAAGTCCAGGTAGATGACGTCAGTTGCCCTTCCCTTATCCACCGATGCTGTAACCCCATCATAGAAGGTCACCAAGTTTGTCAGGCACAATCTGCCCTTAGTGAAGCCATGTTGGCTGTCACCAATCACCTCCTTGTTTTCCATGTGCCTGAGCATAACCTCCAGGAAGGTCTGCTCCATGACCTTGCCAGGCATGGAGGTGAGACTGACCGGCCTGTAGTTCCCTGGGTCTTCCTTTTTACCCTTCTTAAAAATGGAGGTTATGTTCCCCCTCTTCCACCCAGTGGGAACTTCACCAGACTGCCAGGACTTCTCAAATATGATGGTGAGTGGCCTGGCCACTTCATCCGCCAGTTCCCTCAAGACCCGCGGATGCATCCCCTCAGGACCCATGGACTTGTGCACCTTCAGGTTCCTTAGATATTCTCGAACCTGATCTTCTCCTGCAGTGGGCAGTTCTGCATTCTCCCAGTGCCTGCCTTCTGCGACCTGGGCAGTGTGGCTCAAGCACTTGCCAGTGAAGACTGAGGCAAAGAAGTCATTGAGCACCTCAGCCTTCTCCATATCCTGGGTAACCAGTTCACCTGTTTCATTCCGGAGGGGACCCACTTTTTCCCTCGTCCTCCTCTTATCACTGACATACCTGTAGAAGCTTTTCTTGTTGTCCTTGACATCCCTGGCCAGATTTAATTCTATCAGGGCTTTGGCTTTCCTAACCTGATCCCTGGCTGCTCGGACAGTTTCTCTGTATTCCTCCCAGGCTACCTGCCCTTGCTTCCACCTTCTGTAGGCTTCCTTTTTTTGTTTGACTTTGCCCAGGAGCTCCTTGTTCATCCATGGGGGCCTCTTGGTGTTTTTGCTTGACTTCGTCTTTGTTGGGATGCATCGCTCCTGAGCTTGGAGGAGGTGACCCTTGAATATTAGCCAGCTGTCTTGGGCCCGTCTTCCTTCCAGGGCTTTGTCCCATGGTATTCTACCAAGCAGATCCCTGAAGAGGCCAAAGTCTGCTCTCCTGAAGTCCAGGGTAGTGAGCTTGCTGAGTGCCGTCCTCACTGCCCTGAATTCCACCATTTCATGGTCACTGCAGCCAAGGCTATCCTTGAGCTTCACGTGCCGTACCAGGCCCTCCTTATTGGTGAGAACAAGGTCCAGTATGGCACCTCTCCTCGTGGGCTCCTCTATCACTTGGAGGAGAAAGTTGTCATCGACACATTCCAGGAACTTCCTGGATTGCTTACGCTCAGCTGCGTTGTCCCTCCAGCAGATGTCAGGGTGGTTGAAGTCCCCCATGAGGACCAGGGCTTGTGAGCGTGAGGCTGCTCCTATCTGCCTCTAGAGGGCTTCACTGCTCGGTCTCCCTGGTCAGGTGGCCTGTAGCAGACCCCCACTATGATGTCCCCTGCCCCAGCCCTCCCTTTAATCCTAACCCATAGGCTCTCTGTTGGCTCCTCGTCCATCCCCAGGTGGAGCTCCATGCACTCCAGCTGGCCATTGACATAGAGAGCAACACCCCCTCCTCGCCTGCCCTGCCTGTCCTTCCTAAGGAGCCTGTACCCTTCCATCCCAACACTCCAGTCATAGGAGCCGTCCCACCACGTCTCTGTAATGCCAATAAGGTCATAGCCTTGCAGGCACACACACGTCTCCAGCTCCTCTTGTTTGTTCCCCATGCTCCATGCGTTCGCGTAGAGGCATTTCAGTTGTCCCCCCGATGAGGCTGACTTATTGGCTGGGGTGGCTGGGATTCTTTTGATGTATCTTCCCAGTGTTACCTCGCTGGTTCCTGTTGCATCTGGAGCCCCCGGCTCGTCTCCTCTAGGCTTCAAGTGTGCTGTAGTGCATCCAGTACGTCTCTGAGCAGTAGGCCGAGGGCCCTCACCAGTGCCCTCACTTCCTGGCACAGCTGGTCAATGAGCCTACCAGGGGAGATGTCTCGCTCAACCTGCTGTTCACAAACAGAGAAGGACTGGTGGGAGATGTGGTGGTTAGAGGCTGTCTTGGGCTTGGTGACCATGAAATGATAGAGTTCTCCATTCATGGCGAAGTAAGGAGGGGGAGCTGGTGTCAACCAGCACCTGGGGGTGCTGGTTGCCAACCGGCTGAACATGAGCCAGCAGTGTGCCCAGGTGGCCAAGGCGGCCAACAGCATCCTGGCTTGGATCAGGAATAGTGTGGCCAGCAGGAGAAGGGAAGTGACTGTGCTCTGGTGAGACCGCACCTTGAGTGCTGTGTTCATTTTTGGGCCCCGCAGTACAAGCAGGACATTGAGGTGCTGGAGCGTGTCCAGAGAAGAGCAACAAAGCTGGTGAAGGGTCTGGAGCACCAGTCTTCTGAGGAGCGGCTGAGGGAAGTGGGGTTGTTTAGTCAGGAGAAGAGGAGGCTGAGGGGAGACCTTAGCTCTCTCTACAACTCCCTGACAGGAGGTTGTGGTGAGGTGGGTGTTGGTCTCTTCTCCCAAGTAACTAGCAAAAGGACAAGAGGAAATGGCCTCAAGTTGTGCCAGGGGAGGTTTAGATTGGATATTAGGAAAAATTTCTGGGGCTGGGACGCCTCTCAAGGTTGCTCCTCGAGGCAGACAGACCTCTGACCAACTGCAGATCTTTGGTAAGTGACCGATATCACGCACAACCTTCTGTTCTAGCGCACTAAGTGTTTGCACTGGAAACTTTGATTCTGTATTGGTAGTTTTGAGTTGGCGTGGTATCCTTTGTGCAGTAAGTAATAGAGAGAACCTTGCTGTTGAACTTGGTTAAGTCACACTTTTACAACATGGTGTTTCAATCAAACCACTTTTGCTGATACCTTTGGTGGTGGTTCTTTCAGAGGTCTGAATCGCCCGCCCACAACAAACTGGTGTCACGGACGGGATTCTACATCTGATCCGATCACGGTCACCAAGATGGTCAGGGGACTGATGCTTACAAAGCACGAGAAGAGGCTGAGGGAAGGGGCTTTGCTCAGTCTTAAGAGGGCAGAAGGCAGAGCTCAGTGCCACCGTCAGTTACTCAGGAAGTGCAAAGAGGGAGTAAAGAAGTTCTGGATGTCCAGTTCCCCTCCCTGGAAGTGTTTAAGGCCAGCTTGGATGAGGCTTTGGGCAACATGGTCTAGTGGAGGGTATCCCTGCTCGTAGCAGGGCGGTTGGAACTAGATGATCTCTGAGGTCCCTTCCAACCCAAACCATGATGATTGGGTTGGAAGGGACATGATTCTATGGTTCTATGGTTCTGTGTGGAGCAGCGTGGATGTAGACAGAGGCACAGAGCCCTTACATTTCTCCGTGTGATTTGGAGCCAACTTTGCTGTCTCAGTGATATTCATCTCACCTGCCTGGCGGGACACAGCACAAATGTCCCTGCTCGCTGGCCCACCTCTGCTGCCTTTCCAGATGCTGGAGAGACAGAGGAGTCTGCTTCTCCCCAGGAAGACGTCAAAGAGGGCTGATACGGGTGGATGTCTAGAGGATGGGGCCAGACTCTTCCCTACGGTGCCGTGACAGGACAAGGGGCAACGGGCACAAACTGGAACGCAGGAAGTTCCGTCTGAAAATGAGGAAAAACTTCTTCACTCGGAGGGTGACCGAGCGCTGGGACAGGCTGCCCAGGGAGGGTGTGGAGCGTCCTTCTGTGCAGAGATTCCCAGCCCGCCTGGGCATGATCCCGTGCAACATGTTCTGCAGGGGGTTGGACTAGATGATCTCCAGAGGTCCCTTCCAACCCCTACCAAGCTGTGCATCTGCGAATCTGTGAGGGGAACCGTGCTCGTTCCCCTGCACTGGGGTGACGCAGCCAAGCCCCACACCGCTTGGGGATGGCGGAGCGAGTGGGAAGGGTAAAAGTGAGCCAACTCCTAGGTCGAGACAAAGACAGTTTAATCGGAAAAAGAAAAGCTGCATTTGCAAAGTAAACTAAGGAATTCCTTCACCACTTCCCATCGCAGGCAGGTGTTCAGCCATCTCCAGGAAAGCAGGGCTTCATCCCGCATAAAGGTGACTTGGGAAGAGAACCGCCATCACTGCAAACATCCCCCCTTCCTCCTTCTTTCCCCAGCTTTTATGGCTTCAGCAGAGTGCCACATGGTCTGGGATATCGCTTTGGTCCCCTCCCAACTTCTTGCCCACCTCCAGCCTCCTCACCGGTGGGTGAGAAACAGAAAAGGTCCTGATGCTGTGCAGCCTCTGGTCAGCAGCAGCTACAGCACGGGGGCGTTACCAACAAATCCAAAACACAGAACCACACCGGCATCTGAGGAGAACATTGACTCTATCCCGGCCAAACCCAGTCCAAGGGGACACACACCTGCCAGGAACCCCCTACAGCCATCTCCTGCTCTGTCACCCCAGACACCCTTGGGCAGGGGCACTTGGGCGTCTCTTGCTCTGAAAAAAGGCAAGGGGGAGCAGCACGGACATGGGGTGAGCGAGCGCAGAGCAGAACATCCCTGTGGGGAGAACTTCCTGACAGCTCTCCTGGGCGTGTTTCTCATGGCCCTGGTGAGGAGGTCTCCAGAAGAGGTGGGTTACATCCCATTACATACAGTGACATGTTCTGAGCATGGCAAAATGCTCAGACCTGCCTGCTGGCATTATGGCCTTTCTGCGCCCCAGGCCACCCTGGATTTTGATGTTCCCCATGCCTTCAGATGCAGTGAGGGACCAGGCGCTCTGGGAGGGAGGAGGAGACCATCTTCTCCAGGAGTAGACGTGCATGAAAGCACTAGGTCGTGCGGTACAGGTGAACGTGGAGGACACTTCCACACTCTAAGGCAAGCATCTTGCAGGAAAGGCTCTTGAATTTTAACAGAATTGTGCGTGGGGGCAATACACACCTCTCTTACTTTAGTAGTACAGGGATTTTACGCAATAATACGGCCAATGTCACATTTAACGCTATAGATAGAAAAATCTTGTTGTTGCACCAGTTCCCTCTCTCCTGCTCAGCTCTCTCATGCCGGTCTCGCTCACCTGGTGAACAGAGAAACAGAGGTGTTACAAGGGCAGGAGCTGAGCCCACAATGCCCCCGCAGGCAGGGGCATTTCCCCAGCCCAGAAATTACTTTTCATCTCCTTCTCCTTCCAGGTCAGGAAGTGGTCTATTTTGAGGATGAACTTGGCCAGAAGGTCTGTGCTTTGGAGGAACTCCTGCAGGACAGCATCAGCCTGTAGGACCACAGGTGGAAGAGGAGTCAAGAGGAGAAAGAGCAGCTGGGGAGAAATGGTTTCTTGGGGGAAGGCGCTGGGACATGGAGCCTCCCCCCTGGAAGGGGAGCTGCTCTTGTTCCTACCATCACCCCCTTGCCAGGCAGCTGCTGATACTTCTCCACCAGTGCCTGCTGGTCTTCTTTGAACAGCTGGTAACCCCCTGACGCAATGTAGACACCACCACTGATTCGTTCCTTCATGCCTTGGAAGAGCTTCTTGAGAGCAGCCTGGCACTCGTCACGGGATGCCTGCTCGTTGTCCTTGCGGAACTTCACCTTGATCGCCTCTACCTGGCGCTGTCCGGAAAGACGCAGAGGGAAGGCATCAGCCCAGGCTGAGCCGCATCCACCACCCTCATTCTAGGCAAAAATCAAGGCAGGTTGACATGGGAGCTGAGATCTCCGGTCTGTGGGGTAATCAGCTGGGAGGTGACACCCACGGGCACGTCTGGACCAAGGTGCACAGGAGCAGAGAGCATGACAGGCTCCACAAAACCCAGGGACAAGAATTAGCCAGCAGGACAGGGGAAGCGTGGGAGGCTCCAGGCTTCCGGCCAGGGCAGAGACACATCTGGGCTGCAGCAAGACAGGGGCCAGGGCTGAGCTTTGTGCCCATTGCAGCACAGCTTTGAACCGAGGCAGAAGACGTAGTGCAGCAGGGACAAGTGCAGAGCGTGAGAGCAGGCGTTGGGACTGAGTGTCCTCTGGAGAGGGCACAGCAGTGTCCTCTGGCAGGAGGCAGGGAGACCCCCATCCCACAGGACCACGCTATCTCCCCAAACCCAAGGGGATGATGGTGTCCCTGGGGTAATCCTGCCCGCGTTGGGGACCACCTACCATGAGATCTTCCCGGAACTGGGAGATGCCATCCTCGAATGCCCGTGCCGTGAACAGGTCCAGTGTCTCCCGCTCACACTGGGCGTGCAGCTCCAGCAGCTCCTCAGCAGTCTCCGTCGGCAGCTTCGCCCGCTGCTCCATCAGATGCTGGTACAACGCCACGGCCTCTTTCACTGCCGCTGTGTTCTCAATCTTTGCCAGGGCGAGCACTGCGCTCTCCAGGCACGGCACTGCCCCGCTCCGGATGGTCTCCACGTAGGTCGCTGCCAGTTTCCCCAGCACTGCCAAGGAGGACCAAGGATGAGAGAGAGATCTGCAGCCTGAATAGAACGCAGCCTCCCGTTTGGCCCTGGGTCCTGCCATATCCCTCCTGCCTCCCTGCCAGACTCTCCCTCAACTTCTTTTCCTAACTCTTTCCCACCCCGCCTGCCACACCCAGAAGCTCCAAATCCAGAGGCAGGGACAGCAGCCAGCAGAGAAGCTCTCCTTTTGCCCACCGGCATCGTTTCGCTCTACATTTGATCCTTCTCCAGACACAGTCCCAAGAGCTGCTGGCCACCCAGCCCTCTGGACAGCAGTACTCACAGTTCCCTGTTATGATGTGGCCACCGGGGATGGTCTTAAGTGGAGACGTTTCCCAGACGTGGCTGCAGAATTTCTCCACCTGCTGCTGGAAGTCAGGATCGATCTCATCATCCTCAAGCTCCTCCAAGCGGACCAGGTCCCCCTTTCTGGCGGCTGGTCAAAAACAAAGCACTTGCGATGCGGAAAGAACTGGTGGATGCATTCCCGGGGCTGGTTGTAGCGTTGGGTCTCCGGGCTGCTGCCTGTGGGGTAAGAGGACATGAAGCAAGTTCAGCGGGCTTGGGCTGTTGTTGAATTACACCGCAGCGCTGCTGGCTCTGGGGCTGGACATCTCCAGCAGCACAGCACCATTCCCTTACCAGCCTTTAACTTCAGTGCGTTCTCCAAGTATTTGTCCTCAGAGATTTCCTCCCCATCCAGCTCCAGCTGCAGGGTGAAATCCCGGACAGCCCAGATGAAAGTCGGGAGGAAGAGGACAATTTTTTCTGAATCCTCCGGTTCATCTTCACTCGCCTTGGGTGCTGCTTTCAACTTGACATGCCCAGCCAGCTTCATCGCGTAGCTAGGGAGCTGGCTAAGGAAACAGGGACGTCAGCTCTGAATGCAGGGGCATCGCCATCCTGCAACCACTCAGCACTCGACGGGGCAGAGAGGAGACTCTGCAGGGGTGGAGAACAGCCTGGAACCACCAGAAAGAGGAGGGAGAAAAGCCCTCAGCCCTGAGGTCCCCAACACAAGGACTCCTAAGGCCTCAAAGCACATCACTGGGCACCACCAGAAGGTTCTGCAGCTGTGGGAGCAACTGGGATTTGTCAACCCCTAGCCCCCCACACAGGGAGAGGAGGGCATCCCTGGTGCTGCTGTCCCACCAAGGATACTGCAGCTGGTCCATGGCTTGCTGGTCAATGGTGCCTTTGCTGTTGTAGATCAGGGTGCTGGAGAGCAGGACGGCCAGCACAAAGATCCAGGCGTCGTTCTTGCTGTCGCCCTGCAACAACAACCCTTGGCTCTTATCAAGATGACTCCCCAAGTATCAGCAAAGCCTCAGATCCTCCGACCCCAAATGCCCCTAACCACCCGGCCACAGCAAGAGCAGGTTTTGGAGAGACTCGCCCCCATGCCATCACTGTGTCTCTCTGTAGCTGGGCTTATCCTCCACTCTTAACTCGCAAGGTCCCACAGACCTCTATCAAAGTGCTCCCCGAGCTCCTTGTTCCTGTTCTGCTGCTCTCTTCCAGAAAAGCAGAGTGATGTGGCAACTTGTCCACCCCGACCTCCTTCCCCATGGCCTCTGGCTCGTCCCAGCACACAGGCTGAAGGCCGCCGTAGGCGGTGGGAGCACCTTGACCCTGGTCACCATGGCGGGGCCCTCAAGAGCTTCCACAAAGTGCTGGGAATGCACAAAGGCAGCTTCTGCTTCTTCCACACCTTCTCCACATCACCCAGTCCTTCGGTGTCCAGCAGCACCAGAGTGTGTCCAGGCTGGCAGGGGTGAGGTACACACCACATCCAGATACCTTTGGTGTGGGACTGCACGCCGGAGCCCAGGGAGAAACCTATGCGAGGACACAAGGGTCTCAACCGTGTTAAGTACAGAGCAGGAAAACCCCGGTACCTTGGCCGTGCAGGCCTGGGACCTCCCTCACCTTTCCTCTCACCAGCCAGCCTGTTCATGAGGTAGGACTTGCCCGTGCGGTACAGCCCTGTGATGGCCACCACCACCACCGGCTGGGTGATCTCTGACAGCACCTGCAGGGCTTCCTGACGGACCACCAGCCCCTTCGTCTGGGTGTTCTCAATGAGGCAGACAGGCTCCGGCATGTGGATGTCAGATGCCATCGCCGACAGCAAACACAGCCTGCAAAGGAGACGGTGAGATGCGCTGGTCAACACGCTGGGGACAGCCCACAGTCCAAAGAGGGACAGTCATTATCATTCTGCTTCATTTTTCCAAGCCAATTGTGCTTTGCACCAAATTGCTTCCGCCACGCCTCCCCTTCTTGCCCCTTGCCAGCCGTGCTCTGAAGATGATGACGAGACTTAGAAGAGGTGCACAGCCCCTTCTCGCTGGCCTCACAACAGAAAGAGATCGATTCCTGAAAGCCCAGTGGCACGGTGGAAGTGCTCGGCATTATTTCCTGAAGTTTGCTCAGCGATGCAAATGCAAACCGCTGCTCACCGCCAACTGACCAATGCCCAGCCCTGAGCAGCAGCAGCAGCAGCCTCCGCCGCAAACTCCCCTCTAGTTTTATTGCTGAGCATCACGTCATAGGGGTGACGTCAGCCATCCCGGCCGTGTGCCCTCCCACCTCCTTGCCCACCCCCAGCCTGCTCGCTGACGGGTGGTGCGAGAAGCGGAAAAGCCCTTGACTCTGTAAGCATTGTTCAGCAGAAAGGAAAAGACCTGTATATTATCACCACCGCTTTCAGCACAAATCCAAAGTGCAGCCCCATACACACCGTGAAGAAAATTAACTCTATCCCAGCCAAAACCAGTGCAGGCTGCACCAGAAGTTGGGAGGGGACACAGCCAGGACAGCTGACCCCAACTGACCATTTTGCTTTGCTTGCACGCCCGGCTTTTGCTTCACCTATTAAACTCTCTTCATCTCAACGCACAAATTTCTCACTCTTATCCTTCCGATTCTCTCCCCCATCCCGCCGGGATGCGTGGGGCTGAGCTGCCGGCCGGGGTTAAACCACGACAAGCCCCAGCCATCACCCCACCTCCGCCAGGTACCAGTAAAGCCCACGGACGTGGAGGCAGCACAATGGCTCATCCCACGCCCGGACCCCGAAGCTGCCCCACTGCAACCTGCGGACCCCCCGGGACTCGCTCCAGCGATGGCCAGCTCCACAGACACTGCCCACCTCTGGGCTTTGAGCCCTTTCTGAGGACCTCACGAGCCCTGCCTTCTGCCAGGAACACCAAGGGGATTGCCACTGGGGGACAAGAGGCTGCCCCTCACGTCTCGGGCATTCCAGCACAGCAGGGATGAGACGAAAGCTTAGGGCATAGGCTCCAAGCTGAGGCAAGTCCCAACTTGCAAGCAAAGCCATGGGGGGGTTGAGCACAGGATCCCAGCCACCCATTCCCCTTGCTCCATCCCAGAGCCCGAGCAGAGCTTTGGACCTCGTCCCCCTCCTGCCTGGCGGGGTCCCTTTCGCTTGTTGGGGTCTCTGTCGCTTGCTGGGGTCAGAAGGAATCATCCCGCAGCCCCAGTGCCCAGAGCTGCTTGCGTGGGATGCGGAGGAGGGATTACGGAAAGGACTCACCGTTGTCTTTGTCCCCTGCCCTGGGCTGAAACAGCTTTGCTGCAGCCTGAGTCCTGCCCTGCCTTTTATCCTGCACCCTTGGCCACAACCACCTCCCCTCCTCTTCCGGGAAATAAGTGTGAGAGAGCAGAAGCGAAAGTCAGGAACTGGGAGGGAGGAGGAAATCCCTACCAGAGGTCCCGTCCCACTCGCTGGGTGAGGGTGAGGTTAACTCTTTAATTCTCTGCGCGGTAGTCAGGGGTAACAGCAATTACTCGAGAGGTTCAAACAAATCACAACTTTACTTAAAACTCAGCAGAACTACGAAAGATAACAGCTTGGCTGAAGTTATAACAATCCTTAAAGCTCAGCGGAACCACGAGAGATAACGGCTTAGCAAAACTTGTGACGACATTATCCTAACCTGCCAAAAACAAAGTTAGAGACAGTGAGAGTGGTGGAGAGGAGAGAGAAAGAGAAAGAAAGGGAAGAAAAGAAAAAGATATCACCACCCTTGGATCCAGAGATGTTTTCTTCTCGTAGCTGTAGTCCTAGGGTGGTGACTACGCACTGGAAACCGATGTTTCCCCTTTACAGAACCCAAAATCACCCGTCCCATAGGTGGGGTTTGCCACCACTGAGCAGGCGCAGTATGTGCTCAGGAATGTTCCAGAAATGAGTCGGTGTATCGGTAATGACATTTACTCGTTACTGGAGCTCCAGGGTTGGACGGTGGTTGGACCCCAGCCAGCAGCTCAGCATGAAAAGAGGCAGCAGGAGAAATAGCGACGGTTTAATAAGCAAAGGAACAAGAAGGAAAACCAAGTGAAGCAAAAGCCAAAGTCGGCGTGGGTGGGGACAAGAGTGAAGATGGCGTTACCAGGAAACTCCCCGGTCTGGTGCGGCCCTCTGATTACCATGGACCTGTGGAGAGCAGACTTTGGCCTGCTCAGGACACTGGTTGAGAGGGAGCCTTGGGACACGGTCCTGAAGGGCAAAGGGGTCCAGGAAGGCTGGGCACTCTTCAAGAAGGAAGTCTTCCAGGCATGGGAGCAATCCGTCCCCACGTGCCGTAAGACGAAGCGGCGGGGAAGACGACCGGCCTGGCTGAAGAGGGAGCTTCTGCTGGGACTCAGGGAAAAAAGGAGAGTCTACCACTCTGGGAAGAAGCAGCAGGCAACTCAGGAAGAGTACAGGGATCTTGTTAGGTCATGCAGAGATAAAAGTAGAAAGGCAAAAGCCCAGCTAGAACTCAATCTGGCCACTGTTGTAAGGCATAACAAAAAAATTGGTTTTTACAAATTCATTATCAACAACAAGAGAGCTAAGGAGAATCTCCATCCTTTGTTGGATGCGGAGGGCCACCTGGCCACCAAGGACGAAGAAAAGGCTGAGGTACTTAATGCCGCCTTTGCCTCCATCTTCAATAGTCAGACCAGTTGTCCCCAGGGCATTCAGCCTCCTGAGCTGGAAGACAGGGACGGAGGGCAGAATGAACCCCCCGTGATCCAGGAGGAAGCAGTTCACGACCTGCTACGCCACCTGGACGCTCACAAGTCTATGGGGCCACAGGGGATCCACGCGAGAGTGCTGAGGGAGCTGGTGGAGGAGCTTGCCAAGCCACTCTCCATCCTTTATCAACAGTCCTGGCTAACAAACAGGGAAGGTCCCAGATGACTGGAGGCTTCTCAATGTGACGCCCATGTACAAGAAGGGCCGGAAGGAGGATCCGGGGAACTACAGGCCTGTCAGCCTGACCTCGGTGCTGGGGAAGGTTATGGAACAGTTCATCTTGGGTGTGCGCTCACCAAGCGTGTGCAGGACGACCAGGGCATCAGGCCCAGCCAGCACGGGGTCGTGAAAGGCAGGTCCCGCCTTACCAACCCGATCTCCTTCTATGACCAGGTGACCCGCCTAGTGCGTAAGGGTAAGGCTGTGGAAGTTATCTACCTGGACTTTGGTCAAGGCTTCGACATGGTCTCCCACAGCATTCTCCCAGAGAAGCTGGTGACTCACAGCTTGGATGGGTGCACTCTTTGCTGGGTAAAACACTGGCTGGAAGGCCGAGCCCAGAGAGCTGTGGTGAACGGAGTTAACTCCAGTTGGCGGCCGGTCACAAGCGGTGTTCCCCAGGGCTCAGTCTTGGGGCCAGTCTTGTTTAACACCTTTATCAAGGATCTGGATGAGGGGATTGAGTGTGCCCTCAGTAAGTTTGCAGGTGATA
Organism: Balearica regulorum gibbericeps; assembly: GCF_011004875.1. Taxonomy (NCBI): domain Eukaryota; kingdom Metazoa; phylum Chordata; class Aves; order Gruiformes; family Gruidae; genus Balearica; species Balearica regulorum. The sequence goes on from NC_046213.1 coordinate 1,091,750, forward strand.
GCACATTGGGTGGGAGCGTCGGTCTGCTGGAGGGTGGGAAGGCTCTGCAGAGGGATCTGGAGAGGCTGGCTGGCTGGGCCGAGGCCAACTGTATGAGGTTTAAGAAGGCCAAGTGCCGGGTCCTGCCCTTGGGTCACAGCAAGCCCTGGCAACGCTACAGGCTTGGGGCCGAGTGACTGGAAAGCTGCCTGGAGGAAAAGGACCTGGGGGTGCTGGTTGCCAACCGGCTGAACGTGAGCCAGCAGTGTGCCCAGGTGGCCAAGGCGGCCAACAGCATCCTGGCTTGGATCAGGAATAGTGTGGCCAGCAGGAGAAGGGAAGTGACTGTGCTCTGGTGAGACCGCACCTTGAGTGCTGTGTTCATTTTTGGGCCCCGCAGTACAAGCAGGACATTGAGGTGCTGGAGCGTGTCCAGAGAAGAGCAACAAAGCTGGTGAAGGGTCTGGAGCACCAGTCTTCTGAGGAGCGGCTGAGGGAAATGGGGTTGTTTAGTCAGGAGAAGAGGAGGCTGAGGGGAGACCTTCTCTCTCTCTACAACTCCCTGACAGGAGGTTGTGGTGAGGTGGGTGTTGGTCTCTTCTCCCAAGTAACTAGCAAAAGGACAAGAGGAAATGGCCACAAGTTGTGCCAGGGGAGGTTTAGATTGAATATCAGGAAAAATTTCTGGGGCTGGGACGCCTCTCAAGGTTGCTCCTCGAGGCAGACAGACCTCTGACCAACTGCAGATCAAGGGACATGATTCTATGGTTCTACGGTTCTGTGTGGAGCAGCGTGGATGTAGACAGAGGCACAGAGCCCTTACATTTCTCCGTGTGATTTGGAGCCAACTTTGCTGTCTCAGTGATACTCATCTCACCTGCCTGGCGGGACACAGCACAAATGTCCCTGCTCGCTGGCCCACCTCTGCTGCCTTTCCAGATGCTGGAGAGACAGAGGAGTCTGCTTCTCCCCAGGAAGAAGTCAAAGAGGGCTGATACGGGTGGATGTCTAGAGGATGGGGCCAGACTCTTCCCTACGGTGCCGTGACAGGACAAGGGGCAACGGGCACAAACTGGAACGCAGGAAGTTCCGTCTGAAAATGAGGAAAAACTTCTTCACTCTGAGGGTGACCGAGTGCTGGGACAGGCTGCCCAGGGAGGGTGTGGAGTGTCCTTCTGTGCAGAGATTCCCAACCCGCCTGGGCATGATCCCGTGCAACATGTTCTGCAGGGGGTTGGACTAGATGATCTCCAGAGGTCCCTTCCAACCCCTACCAAGCTGTGCATCTGCGAATCTGTGAGGGGAACCGTGCTCGTTCCCCTGCACTGGGGTGACGCAGCCAAGCCCCACACCGCTTGGGGATGGCGGAGCGAGTGGGAAGGGTAAAAGTGAGCCAACTCCTAGGTCGAGACAAAGACAGTTTAATCGGAAAAAGAAAAGCTGCATTTGCAAAGTAAACTAAGGAATTCCTTCACCACTTCCCATCGCAGGCAGGTGTTCAGCCATCTCCAGGAAAGCAGGGCTTCATCCCGCATAAAGGTGACTTGGGAAGAGAACCGCCATCATCCGCAAACATCCCCCCTTCCTCCTTCTTTCCCCAGCTTTTATGGCTTCAGCAGAGTGCCACATGGTCTGGGATATCGCTTTGGTCCCCTCCCAACTTCTTGCCCACCTCCAGCCTCCTCACTGGTGGGTGAGAAACAGAAAAGGTCCTGATGCTGTGCAGCCTCTGGTCAGCAGCAGCTACAGCACGGGGGCGTTACCAACAAATCCAAACCACAGAACCACACCGGCATCTGAGGAGAACATTGACTCTATCCCGGCCAAACCCAGTCCAAGGGGGGACACACCTGCCAGGAACCCCCTACAGCCATCTCCTGCTCTGTCACCCCAGACACCCTTGGGCAGGGGCACTTGGGCGTCTCTTGCTCTGAAAAAAGGCAAGGGGGAGCAGCACGGACATGGGGTGAGCGAGCGCAGAGCAGAACATCCCTGTGGGGAGAACTTCCTGACAGCTCTCCTGGGCGTGTTTCTCATGGCTCTGGTGAGGAGGTCTCCAGAAGAGGTGGGTTACATCCCACTACCTACAGTGACATGTTCTGAGCATGGCAAAATGCTCAGACCTGCCTGCTGGCATTATGGCCTTTCTGCGCCCCAGGCCACCCTGGATTTTGATGTTCCCCGTGCCTTCAGATGCAGTGAGGGACCAGGCGCTCTGGGAGGGAGGAGGAGACCATCTTCTCCAGGAGTAGACGTGCATGAAAGCACTAGGTCGCGCGGTACAGGTGAACGTGGAGGACACTTCCACACTCTAAGGCAAGCATCTTGCAGGAAAGGCTCTTGAATTTTAACAGAATTGTGCGTGGGGGCAATACACACCTCTCTTACTTTAGTAGTACAGGGATTTTACGCAATAATACGGCCAATGTCACATTTAACGCTATAGATAGAAAAATCTTGTTGTTGCACCAGTTCCCTCTCTCCTGCTCAGCTCTCTCATGCCGGTCTCGCTCACCTGGTGAACAGAGAAACAGAGGTGTTACAAGGGCAGGAGCTGAGCCCACAATGCCCCCGCAGGCAGGGGCATTTCCCCAGCCCAGAAATTACTTTTCATCTCCTTCTCCTTCCAGGTCAGGAAGTGGTCTATTTTGAGGATGAACTTGGCCAGAAGGTCTGTGCTTTGGAGGAACTCCTGCAGGACAGCATCAGCCTGTAGGACCACAGGTGGAAGAGGAGTCAAGAGGAGAAAGAGCAGCTGGGGAGAAATGGTTTCTTGGGGGAAGGCGCTGGGACATGGAGCCTCCCCCCTGGAAGGGGAGCTGCTCTTGTTCCTACCATCACCCCCTTGCCAGGCAGCTGCTGATACTTCTCCACCAGTGCCTGCTGGTCTTCTTTGAACAGCTGGTAACCCCCTGACGCAATGTAGACACCACCACTGATTCGTTCCTTCATGCCTTGGAAGAGCTTCTTGAGAGCAGCCTGGCACTCGTCACGGGATGCCTGCTCGTTGTCCTTGCGGAACTTCACCTTGATCGCCTCTACCTGGCGCTGTCCGGAAAGACGCAGAGGGAAGGCATCAGCCCAGGCTGAGCCGCATCCACCACCCTCATTCTAGGCAAAAATCAAGGCAGGTTGACATGGGAGCTGAGATCTCTGGTCTGTGGGGTAATCAGCTGGGAGGTGACACCCACGGGCACGTCTGGACCAAGGTGCACAGGAGCAGAGAGCATGACAGGCTCCACAAAACCCAGGGACAAGAATTAGCCAGCAGGACAGGGGAAGCGTGGGAGGCTCCAGGCTTCCGGCCAGGGCAGAGACACATCTGGGCTGCAGCAAGACAGGGGCCAGGGCTGAGCTTTGTGCCCACTGCAGCACAGCTTTGAACCGAGGCAGAAGACGTAGTGCAGCAGGGACAAGTGCAGAGCGTGAGAGCAGGCGTTGGGACTGAGTGTCCTCTGGAGAGGGCACAGCAGTGTCCTCTGGCAGGAGGCAGGGAGACCCCCATCCCACAGGACCACGCTATCTCCCCAAACCCAAGGGGATGATGGTGTCCCTGGGGTAATCCTGCCCGCGTTGGGGACCACCTACCATGAGATCTTCCCGGAACTGGGAGATGCCATCCTCGAATGCCCGTGCCGTGAACAGGTCCAGTGTCTCCCGCTCACACTGGGCGTGCAGCTCCAGCAGCTCCTCAGCAGTCTCCGTCGGCAGCTTCGCCCGCTGCTCCATCAGATGCTGGTACAACGCCACGGCCTCTTTCACTGCCGCTGTGTTCTCAATCTTTGCCAGGGCGAGCACTGCGCTCTCCAGGCACGGCACTGCCCCGCTCCGGATGGTCTCCACGTAGGTCGCTGCCAGTTTCCCCAGCACTGCCAAGGAGGACCAAGGATGAGAGAGAGATCTGCAGCCTGAATAGAACGCAGCCTCCCGTTTGGCCCTGGGTCCTGCCATATCCCTCCTGCCTCCCTGCCAGACTCTCCCTCAACTTCTTTTCCTAACTCTTTCCCACCCCGCCTGCCACACCCAGAAGCTCCAAATCCAGAGGCAGGGACAGCAGCCAGCAGAGAAGCTCTCCTTTTGCCCACCGGCATCGTTTCGCTCTACATTTGATCCTTCTCCAGACACAGTCCCAAGAGCTGCTGGCCACCCAGCCCTCTGGACAGCAGTACTCACAGCTCCCTGTTATGATGTGGCCACCGGGGATGGTCTTAAGTGGAGACGTTTCCCAGACGTGGCTGCAGAATTTCTCCACCTGCTGCTGGAAGTCAGGATCGATCTCATCATCCTCAAGCTCCTCCAAGCGGACCAGGTCCCCCTTTCTGGCCGGCTGGTCAAAAACAAAGCACTTGCGATGCGGAAAGAACTGGTGGATGCATTCCCGGGGCTGGTTGTAGCGTTGGGTCTCCGGGCTGCTGCCTGTGGGGTAAGAGGACATGAAGCAAGTTCAGCGGGCTTGGGCTGTTGTTGAATTACACCGCAGCGCTGCTGGCTCTGGGGCTGGACATCTCCAGCAGCACAGCACCATTCCCTTACCAGCCTTTAACTTCAGTGCGTTCTCCAAGTATTTGTCCTCAGAGATTTCCTCCCCATCCAGCTCCAGCTGCAGGGTGAAATCCCGGACAGCCCAGATGAAAGTCGGGAGGAAGAGGACAATTTTTTCTGAATCCTCCGGTTCATCTTCACTCGCCTTGGGTGCTGCTTTCAACTTGACATGCCCAGCCAGCTTCATCGCGTAGCTAGGGAGCTGGCTAAGGAAACGGGGACGTCAGCTCTGAATGCAGGGGCATCGCCACCCTGCAACCACTCAGCACTCGACGGGGCAGAGAGGAGACTCTGCAGGGGTGGAGAACAGCCTGGAACCACCAGAAAGAGGAGGGAGAAAAGCCCTCAGCCCTGAGGTCCCCAACACAAGGACTCCTAAGGCCTCAAAGCACATCACTGGGCACCACCAGAAGGTTCTGCAGCTGTGGGAGCAACTGGGATTTGTCAACCCCTAGCCCCCCACACAGGGAGAGGAGGGCATCCCTGGTGCTGCTGTCCCACCAAGGATACTGCAGCTGGTCCATGGCTTGCTGGTCAATGGTGCCTTTGCTGTTGTAGATCAGGGTGCTGGAGAGCAGGACGGCCAGCACAAAGATCCAGGCGTCGTTCTTGCTGTCGCCCTGCAACAACAACCCTTGGCTCTTATCAAGATGACTCCCCAAGTATCAGCAAAGCCTCAGATCCTCCGACCCCAAATGCCCCTAACCACCCGGCCACAGCAAGAGCAGGTTTTGGAGAGACTCGCCCCCATGCCATCACTGTGTCTCTCTGTAGCTGGGCTTATCCTCCACTCTTAACTCGCAAGGTCCCACAGACCTCTATCAAAGTGCTCCCCGAGCTCCTTGTTCCTGTTCTGCTGCTCTCTTCCAGAAAAGCAGAGTGATGTGGCAACTTGTCCACCCCGACCTCCTTCCCCATGGCCTCTGGCTCGTCCCAGCACACAGGCTGAAGGCCGCCGTAGGCGGTGGGAGCACCTTGACCCTGGTCACCATGGCGGGGCCCTCAAGAGCTTCCACAAAGTGCTGGGAATGCACAAAGGCAGCTTCTGCTTCTTCCACACCTTCTCCACATCACCCAGTCCTTCGGTGTCCAGCAGCACCAGAGTGTGTCCAGGCTGGCAGGGGTGAGGTACACACCACATCCAGATACCTTTGGTGTGGGACTGCACGCCGGAGCCCAGGGAGAAACCTATGGGAGGACACAAGGGTCTCAACCGTGTTAAGTACAGAGCAGGAAAACCCCGGTACCTTGGCCGTGCAGGCCTGGGACCTCCCTCACCTTTCCTCTCACCAGCCAGCCTGTTCATGAGGTAGGACTTGCCCGTGCGGTACAGCCCTGTGATGGCCACCACCACCACCGGCTGGGTGATCTCTGACAGCACCTGCAGGGCTTCCTGACGGACCACCAGCCCCTTCGTCTGGGTGTTCTCAATGAGGCAGACAGGCTCCGGCATGTGGATGTCAGATGCCATCGCTGACAGCAAACACAGCCTGCAAAGGAGACGGTGAGATGCGCTGGTCAACACGCTGGGGACAGCCCACAGTCCAAACAGGGACAGTCATTATCATTCTGCTTCATTTTTCCAAGCCAATTGTGCTTTGCACCAAATTGCTTCCGCCACGCCTCCCCTTCTTGCCCCTTGCCAGCCGTGCTCTGAAGATGATGACGAGACTTAGAAGAGGTGCACAGCCCCTTCTCGCTGGCCTCACAACAGAAAGAGATCGATTCCTGAAAGCCCAGTGGCACGGTGGAAGTGCTCGGCATTATTTCCTGAAGTTTGCTCAGCGATGCAAATGCAAACCGCTGCTCACCGCCAACTGACCAATGCCCAGCCCTGAGCAGCAGCAGCAGCAGCCTCCGCCGCAAACTCCCCTCTAGTTTTATTGCTGAGCATCACGTCATAGGGGTGACGTCAGCCATCCCGGCCGTGTGCCCTCCCACCTCCTTGCCCACCCCCAGCCTGCTCGCTGACGGGTGGTGCGAGAAGCGGAAAAGCCCTTGACTCTGTAAGCATTGTTCAGCAGAAAGGAAAAGACCTGTATATTATCACCACCGCTTTCAGCACAAATCCAAAGTGCAGCCCCATACAAACCGTGAAGAAAATTAACTCTATCCCAGCCAAAACCAGCGCAGGCTGCACCAGAAGTTGGGAGGGGACACAGCCAGGACAGCTGACCCCAACCGACCATTTTGCTTTGCTTGCACGCCCAGCTTTTGCTTCACCTATTAAACTCTCTTCATCTCAACGCACAAATTTCTCACTCTTACCCTTCCGATTCTCTCCCCCATCCCGCCGGGATGCGTGGGGCTGAGCTGCCGGCCGGGGTTAAACCACGACAAGCCCCAGCCATCACCCCACCTCCGCCAGGTACCAGTAAAGCCCACGGACGCAGAGGCAGCACAATGGCTCATCCCACGCCCGGACCCCGAAGCTGCCCCACTGCAACCTGCGGACCCCCCGGGACTCGCTCCAGCGATGGCCAGCTCCACAGACACTGCCCACCTCTGGGCTTTGAGCCCTTTCTGAGGACCTCACGAGCCCTGCCTTCTGCCAGGAACACCAAGGGGATTGCCACTGGGGGACAAGAGGCTGCCCCTCACGTCTCGGGCATTCCAGCACAGCAGGGATGAGACGAAAGCTTAGGGCATAGGCTCCAAGCTGAGGCAAGTCCCAACTTGCAAGCAAAGCCATGGGGGGGTTGAGCACAGGCTCCCAGCCACCCGTTCCCCTTGCTCCATCCCAGAGCCCGAGCAGAGCTTTGGACCTCGTCCCCCTCCTGCCTGGTGGGGTCCCTTTCGCTTGTTGGGGTCTCTGTTGCTTGCTGGGGTCAGAAGGAATCATCCCGCAGCCCCAGTGCCCAGAGCTGCTTGCGTGGGATGCGGAGGAGGGATTACGGAAAGGACTCACCGTTGTCTTTGTCCCCTGCCCTGGGCTGAAACAGCTTTGCTGCAGCCTGAGTCCTGCCCTGCCTTTTATCCTGCACCCTTGGCCACAACCACCTCCCCTCCTCTTCCGGGAAATAAGTGTGAGAGAGCAGAAGCGAAAGTCAGGAACTGGGAGGGAGGAGGAAATCCCTACCAGAGGTCCCGTCCCACTCGGTGGGTGAGGGTGAGGTTAACTCTTTAATTCTCTGCGCGGTAGTCAGGGGTAACAGCAATTACTTGAGAGGTTCAAACAAATCACAACTTTACTTAAAACTCAGCAGAACTACGAAAGATAACAGCTTGGCTGAAGTTATAACAATCCTTAAAGCTCAGCGGAACCACGAGAGATAACGGCTTAGCAAAACTTGTGACGACATTATCCTAACCTGCCAAAAACAAAGTTAGAGACAGTGAGAGTGGTGGAGAGGAGAGAGAAAGAGAAAGAAAGGGAAGAAAAGAAAAAAGATATCACCACCCTTGGATCCAGAGATGTTTTCTTCTCGTAGCTGTAGTCCTAGGGTGGTGACTACGCACTGGAAACCGATGTTTCCCCTTTACAGAACCCAAAATCACCCGTCCCATAGGTGGGGTTTGCCACCACTGAGCAGGTGCAGTATGTGCTCAGGAATGTTCCAGAAATGAGTCGGTGTATCGGTAATGACATTTACTCGTTACTGGAGCTCCAGGGATGGACAGTGGTTGGACCCCAGCCAGCAGCTCAGCATGAAAAGAGGCAGCAGGAGAAATAGCGACGGTTTAATAAGCAAAGGAACAAGAAGGAAAACCAAGTGAAGCAAAAGCCAAAGTCGGCGTGGGTGGGGACAAGAGTGAAGATGGCGTTACCAGGAAACTCCCCGGTCTGGTGCGGCCCTCTGATTACCATGGACCTGTGGAGAGCAGACTTTGGCCTGCTCAGGACACTGGTTGAGAGGGAGCCTTGGGAGACGGTCCTGAAGGGCAAAGGGGTCCAGGAAGGCTGGGCACTCTTCAAGAAGGAAGTCTTCAAGGCATGGGAGCAATCCGTCCCCACGTGCCGTAAGACGAAGCGGCGGGGAAGACGACCGGCCTGGCTGAAGAGGGAGCTTCTGCTGGGACTCAGGGAAAAAAGGAGAGTCTACCACTCTGGGAAGAAGCAGCAGGCAACTCAGGAAGAGTACAGGGATCTTGTTAGGTCATGCAGAGATAAAAGTAGAAAGGCAAAAGCCCAGCTAGAACTCAATCTGGCCACTGTTGTAAGGCATAACAAAAAAATTGGTTTTTACAAATTCATTATCAACAACAAGAGAGCTAAGGAGAATCTCCATCCTTTGTTGGATGCGGAGGGCCACCTGGCCACCAAGGACGAAGAAAAGGCTGAGGTACTTAATGCCGCCTTTGCCTCCATCTTCAATAGTCAGACCAGTTGTCCCCAGGGCATTCAGCCTCCTGAGCTGGAAGACAGGGACGGAGGGCAGAATGAACCCCCCGTGATCCAGGAGGAAGCAGTTCACGACCTGCTACGCCACCTGGACGCTCACAAGTCTATGGGGCCGCAGGGGATCCACGCGAGAGTGCTGAGGGAGCTGGTGGAGGAGCTTGCCAAGCCACTCTCCATCCTTTATCAACAGTCCTGGCTAACAAACAGGGAAGGTCCCAGATGACTGGAGGCTTCTCAATGTGACGCCCATGTACAAGAAGGGCCGGAAGGAGGATCCGGGGAACTACAGGCCTGTCAGCCTGACCTCGGTGCTGGGGAAGGTTATGGAACAGTTCATCTTGGGTGTGCGCTCACCAAGCGTGTGCAGGACGACCAGGGGATCAGGCCCAGCCAGCACGGGGTCGTGAAAGGCAGGTCCCGCCTTACCAACCCGATCTCCTTCTATGACCAGGTGACCCGCCTAGTGCGTAAGGGTAAGGCTGTGGAAGTTATCTACCTGGACTTTGGTCAAGGCTTCGACATGGTCTCCCACAGCATTCTCCCAGAGAAGCTGGTGACTCACAGCTTGGATGGGTGCACTCTTTGCTGGGTAAAACACTGGCTGGAAGGCCGAGCCCAGAGAGTTGTGGTGAACGGAGTTAACTCCAGTTGGCGGCCGGTCACAAGCGGTGTTCCCCAGGGCTCAGTCTTGGGGCCAGTCTTGTTTAACATCTTTATCAAGGATCTGGATGAGGGGATTGAGTGTGCCCTCAGTAAGTTTGCAGATGATAGCACATTGGGTGGGAGTGTCGGTCTGCTGGAGGGTGGGAAGGCTCTGCAGAGGGATCTGGAGAGGCTGGCTGGCTGGGCCGAGGCCAGCTGTATGAGGTTTAAGAAGGCCAAGTGCCGGGTCCTGCCCTTGGGTCACAGCAAGCCCTGGCAACGCTACAGGCTTGGGGCCGAGTGACTGGAAAGCTGCCTGGAGGAAAAGGACCTGGGGGTGCTGGTTGCCAACCGGCTGAACGTGAGCCAGCAGTGTGCCCAGGTGGCCAAGGCGGCCAACAGCATCCTGGCTTGGATCAGGAATAGTGTGGCCAGCAGGAGAAGGGAAGTGACTGTGCTCTGGTGAGACCGCACCTTGAGTGCTGTGTTCATTTTTGGGCCCCGCAGTACAAGCAGGACATTGAGGTGCTGGAGCGTGTCCAGAGAAGAGCAACAAAGCTGGTGAAGGGTCTGGAGCACCAGTCTTCTGAGGAGCGGCTGAGGGAAGTGGGGTTGTTTAGTCAGGAGAAGAGGAGGCTGAGGGGAGACCTTATCTCTCTCTACAACTCCCTGACAGGAGGTTGTGGTGAGGTGGGTGTTGGTCTCTTCTCCCAAGTAACTAGCAAAAGGACAAGAGGAAATGGCCTCAAGTTGTGCCAGGGGAGGTTTAGATTGGATATCAGGAAAAATTTCTGGGGCTGGGACGCCTCTCAAGGTTGCTCCTCGAGGCAGACAGACCTCTGACCAACTGCAGATCAAGGGACATGATTCTATGGTTCTATGGTTCTATGTGGAGCAGCGTGGATGTAGACAGAGGCACAGAGCCCTTACATTTCTCCGTGTGATTTGGAGCCAACTTTGCTGTCTCAGTGATACTCATCTCACCTGCCTGGCGGGACACAGCACAAATGTCCCTGCTCGCTGGCCCACCTCTGCTGCCTTTCCAGATGCTGGAGAGACAGAGGAGTCTGCTTCTCCCCAGGAAGACGTCAAAGAGGGCTGATACGGGTGGATGTCTAGAGGATGGGGCCAGACTCTTCCCTACGGTGCCGTGACAGGACAAGGGGCAACGGGCACAAACTGGAACACAGGAAGTTCCGTCTGAAAATGAGGAAAAACTTCTTCACTCGGAGGGTGACCGAGCGCTGGGACAGGCTGCCCAGGGAGGGTGTGGAGCGTCCTTCTGTGCAGAGATTCCCAACCCGCCTGGGCATGATCCCGTGCAACATGTTCTGCAGGGGGTTGGACTAGATGATCTCCAGAGGTCCCTTCCAACCCCTACCAAGCTGTGCATCTGCGAATCTGTGAGGGGAACCGTGCTCATTCCCCTGCACTGGGGTGACGCAGCCAAGCCCCACACCGCTTGGGGATGGCGGAGCGAGTGGGAAGGGTAAAAGTGAGCCAACTCCTAGGTCGAGACAAAGACAGTTTAATCGGAAAAAGAAAAGCTGCATTTGCAAAGTAAACTAAGGAATTCCTTCACCACTTCCCATCGCAGGCAGGTGTTCAGCCATCTCCAGGAAAGCAGGGCTTCATCCCGCATAAAGGTGACTTGGGAAGAGAACCGCCATCACTGCAAACATCCCCCCTTCCTCCTTCTTTCCCCAGCTTTTATGGCTTCAGCAGAGTGCCACATGGTCTGGGATATCGCTTTGGTCCCCTCCCAACTTCTTGCCCACCTCCAGCCTCCTCACCGGTGGGTGAGAAACAGAAAAGGTCCTGATGCTGTGCAGCCTCTGGTCAGCAGCAGCTACAGCACGGGGGCGTTACCAACAAATCCAAACCACAGAACCACACCGGCATCTGAGGAGAACATTGACTCTATCCCGGCCAAACCCAGTCCAAGGGGGGACACACCTGCCAGGAACCCCCTACAGCCATCTCCTGCTCTGTCACCCCAGACACCCTTGGGCAGGGGCACTTGGGCGTCTCTTGCTCTGAAAAAAGGCAAGGGGGAGCAGCACGGACATGGGGTGAGCGAGCGCAGAGCAGAACATCCCTGTGGGGAGAACTTCCTGACAGCTCTCCTGGGCGTGTTTCTCATGGCCCTGGTGAGGAGGTCTCCAGAAGAGGTGGGTTACATCCCACTACATACAGTGACATGTTCTGAGCATGGCAAAATGCTCAGACCTGCCTGCTGGCATTATGGCCTTTCTGCGCCCCAGGCCACCCTGGATTTTGATGTTCCCCGTGCCTTCAGATGCAGTGAGGGACCAGGCGCTCTGGGAGGGAGGAGGAGACCATCTTCTCCAGGAGTAGACGTGCACGAAAGCACTAGGTCGCGCGGTACAGGTGAACGTGGAGGACACTTCCACACTCTAAGGCAAGCATCTTGCAGGAAAGGCTCTTGAATTTTAACAGAATTGTGCGTGGGGGCAATACACACCTCTCTTACTTTAGTAGTACAGGGATTTTACGCAATAATACGGCCAATGTCACATTTAACGCTATAGATAGAAAAATCTTGTTGTTGCACCAGTTCCCTCTCTCCTGCTCAGCTCTCTCATGCCGGTCTCGCTCACCTGGTGAACAGAGAAACAGAGGTGTTACAAGGGCAGGAGCTGAGCCCACAATGCCCCCGCAGGCAGGGGCATTTCCCCAGCCCAGAAATTACTTTTCATCTCCTTCTCCTTCCAGGTCAGGAAGTGGTCTATTTTGAGGATGAACTTGGCCAGAAGGTCTGTGCTTTGGAGGAACTCCTGCAGGACAGCATCAGCCTGTAGGACCACAGGTGGAAGAGGAGTCAAGAGGAGAAAGAGCAGCTGGGGAGAAATGGTTTCTTGGGGGAAGGCGCTGGGACATGGAGCCTCCCCCCTGGAAGGGGAGCTGCTCTTGTTCCTACCATCACCCCCTTGCCAGGCAGCTGCTGATACTTCTCCACCAGTGCCTGCTGGTCTTCTTTGAACAGCTGGTAACCCCCTGACGCAATGTAGACACCACCACTGATTCGTTCCTTCATGCCTTGGAAGAGCTTCTTGAGAGCAGCCTGGCACTCGTCACGGGATGCCTGCTCGTTGTCCTTGCGGAACTTCACCTTGATCGCCTCTACCTGGCGCTGTCCGGAAAGACGCAGAGGGAAGGCATCAGCCCAGGCTGAGCCGCATCCACCACCCTCATTCTAGGCAAAAATCAAGGCAGGTTGACATGGGAGCTGAGATCTCCGGTCTGTGGGGTAATCAGCTGGGAGGTGACACCCACGGGCACGTCTGGACCAAGGTGCACAGGAGCAGAGAGCATGACAGGCTCCACAAAACCCAGGGACAAGAATTAGCCAGCAGGACAGGGGAAGCGTGGGAGGCTCCAGGCTTCCGGCCAGGGCAGAGACACATCTGGGCTGCAGCAAGACAGGGGCCAGGGCTGAGCTTTGTGCCCATTGCAGCACAGCTTTGAACCGAGGCAGAAGACGTAGTGCAGCAGGGACAAGTGCAGAGCGTGAGAGCAGGCGTTGGGACTGAGTGTCCTCTGGAGAGGGCACAGCAGTGTCCTCTGGCAGGAGGCAGGGAGACCCCCATCCCACAGGACCACGCTATCTCCCCAAACCCAAGGGGATGATGGTGTCCCTGGGGTAATCCTGCCCGCGTTGGGGACCACCTACCATGAGATCTTCCCGGAACTGGGAGATGCCATCCTCGAATGCCCGTGCCGTGAACAGGTCCAGTGTCTCCCGCTCACACTGGGCGTGCAGCTCCAGCAGCTCCTCAGCAGTCTCCGTCGGCAGCTTCGCCCGCTGCTCCATCAGATGCTGGTACAACGCCACGGCCTCTTTCACTGCCGCTGTGTTCTCAATCTTTGCCAGGGCGAGCACTGCGCTCTCCAGGCACGGCACTGCCCCGCTCCGGATGGTCTCCACGTAGGTCGCTGCCAGTTTCCCCAGCACTGCCAAGGAGGACCAAGGATGAGAGAGAGATCTGCAGCCTGAATAGAACGCAGCCTCCCGTTTGGCCCTGGGTCCTGCCATATCCCTCCTGCCTCCCTGCCAGACTCTCCCTCAACTTCTTTTCCTAACTCTTTCCCACCCCGCCTGCCACACCCAGAAGCTCCAAATCCAGAGGCAGGGACAGCAGCCAGCAGAGAAGCTCTCCTTTTGCCCACCGGCATCGTTTCGCTCTACATTTGATCCTTCTCCAGACACAGTCCCAAGAGCTGCTGGCCAGCCAGCCCTCTGGACAGCAGTACTCACAGCTCCCTGTTATGATGTGGCCACCGGGGATGGTCTTAAGTGGAGACGTTTCCCAGACGTGGCTGCAGAATTTCTCCACCTGCTGCTGGAAGTCAGGATCGATCTCATCATCCTCAAGCTCCTCCAAGCGGACCAGGTCCCCCTTTCTGGCCGGCTGGTCAAAAACAAAGCACTTGCGATGCGGAAAGAACTGGTGGATGCATTCCCGGGGCTGGTTGTAGCGTTGGGTCTCCGGGCTGCTGCCTGTGGGGTAAGAGGACATGAAGCAAGTTCAGCGGGCTTGGGCTGTTGTTGAATTACACCGCAGCGCTGCTGGCTCTGGGGCTGGACATCTCCAGCAGCACAGCACCATTCCCTTACCAGCCTTTAACTTCAGTGCGTTCTCCAAGTATTTGTCCTCAGAGATTTCCTCCCCATCCAGCTCCAGCTGCAGGGTGAAATCCCGGACAGCCCAGATGAAAGTCGGGAGGAAGAGGACAATTTTTTCTGAATCCTCCGGTTCATCTTCACTCGCCTTGGGTGCTGCTTTCAACTTGACATGCCCAGCCAGCTTCATCGCGTAGCTAGGGAGCTGGCTAAGGAAACAGGGACGTCAGCTCTGAATGCAGGGGCATCGCCATCCTGCAACCACTCAGCACTCGACGGGGCAGAGAGGAGACTCTGCAGGGGTGGAGAACAGCCTGGAACCACCAGAAAGAGGAGGGAGAAAAGCCCTCAGCCCTGAGGTCCCCAACACAAGGACGCCTAAGGCCTCAAAGCACATCACTGGGCACCACCAGAAGGTTCTGCAGCTGTGGGAGCAACTGGGATTTGTCAACCCCTAGCCCCCCACACAGGGAGAGGAGGGCATCCCTGGTGCTGCTGTCCCACCAAGGATACTGCAGCTGGTCCATGGCTTGCTGGTCAATGGTGCCTTTGCTGTTGTAGATCAGGGTGCTGGAGAGCAGGACGGCCAGCACAAAGATCCAGGCGTCGTTCTTGCTGTCGCCCTGCAACAACAACCCTTGGCTCTTATCAAGATGACTCCCCAAGTATCAGCAAAGCCTCAGATCCTCCGACCCCAAATGCCCCTAACCACCCGGCCACAGCAAGAGCAGGTTTTGGAGAGACTCGCCCCCATGCCATCACTGTGTCTCTCTGTAGCTGGGCTTATCCTCCACTCTTAACTCGCAAGGTCCCACAGACCTCTATCAAAGTGCTCCCCGAGCTCCTTGTTCCTGTTCTGCTGCTCTCTTCCAGAAAAGCAGAGTGATGTGGCAACTTGTCCACCCCGACCTCCTTCCCCATGGCCTCTGGCTCGTCCCAGCACACAGGCTGAAGGCCGCCGTAGGCGGTGGGAGCACCTTGACCCTGGTCACCATGGCGGGGCCCTCAAGAGCTTCCACAAAGTGCTGGGAATGCACAAAGGCAGCTTCTGCTTCTTCCACACCTTCTCCACATCACCCAGTCCTTCGGTGTCCAGCAGCACCAGAGTGTGTCCAGGCTGGCAGGGGTGAGGTACACACCACATCCAGATACCTTTGGTGTGGGACTGCACGCCGGAGCCCAGGGAGAAACCTATGGGAGGACACAAGGGTCTCAACCGTGTTAAGTACAGAGCAGGAAAACCCCGGTACCTTGGCCGTGCAGGCCTGGGACCTCCCTCACCTTTCCTCTCACCAGCCAGCCTGTTCATGAGGTAGGACTTGCCCGTGCGGTACAGCCCTGTGATGGCCACCACCACCACCGGCTGGGTGATCTCTGACAGCACCTGCAGGGCTTCCTGACGGACCACCAGCCCCTTCGTCTGGGTGTTCTCAATGAGGCAGACAGGCTCCGGCATGTGGATGTCAGATGCCATCGCCGACAGCAAACACAGCCTGCAAAGGAGACGGTGAGATGCGCTGGTCAACACGCTGGGGACAGCCCACAGTCCAAACAGGGACAGTCATTATCATTCTGCTTCATTTTTCCAAGCCAATTGTGCTTTGCACCAAATTGCTTCCGCCACGCCTCCCCTTCTTGCCCCTTGCCAGCCGTGCTCTGAAGATGGTGACAAGACTTAGAAGAGGTGCACAGCCCCTTCTCGCTGGCCTCACAACAGAAAGAGATCGATTCCTGAAAGCCCAGTGGCACGGTGGAAGTGCTCGGCATTATTTCCTGAAGTTTGCTCAGCAATGCAAATGCAAACCGCTGCTCACCGCCAACTGACCAATGCCCAGCCCTGAGCAGCAGCAGCAGCAGCCTCCGCCGCAAACTCCCCTCTAGTTTTATTGCTGAGCATCACGTCATAGGGGTGACGTCAGCCATCCCGGCCGTGTGCCCTCCCACCTCCTTGCCCACCCCCAGCCTGCTCGCTGACGGGTGGTGCGAGAAGCGGAAAAGCCCTTGACTCTGTAAGCATTGTTCAGCAGAAAGGAAAAGACCTGTATATTATCACCACCGCTTTCAGCACAAATCCAAAGTGCAGCCCCATACAAACCGTGAAGAAAATTAACTCTATCCCAGCCAAAACCAGCGCAGGCTGCACCAGAAGTTGGGAGGGGACACAGCCAGGACAGCTGACCCCAACTGACCATTTTGCTTTGCTTGCACGCCCGGCTTTTGCTTCACCTATTAAACTCTCTTCATCTCAACGCACAAATTTCTCACTCTTATCCTTCCGATTCTCTCCCCCATCCCGCCGGGATGCGTGGGGCTGAGCTGCCGGCCGGGGTTAAACCACGACAAGCCCCAGCCATCACCCCACCTCCGCCAGGTACCAGTAAAGCCCACGGACGCAGAGGCAGCACAATGGCTCATCCCACGCCCGGACCCCGAAGCTGCCCCACTGCAACCTGCGGACCCCCCGGGACTCGCTCCAGCGATGGCCAGCTCCACAGACACTGCCCACCTCTGAGCTTTGAGCCCTTTCTGAGGACCTCACGAGCCCTGCCTTCTGCCAGGAACACCAAGGGGATTGCCACTGGGGGACAAGAGGCTGCCCCTCACGTCTCGGGCATTCCAGCACAGCAGGGATGAGACGAAAGCTTAGGGCATAGGCTCCAAGCTGAGGCAAGTCCCAACTTGCAAGCAAAGCCATGGGGGGGTTGAGCACAGGCTCCCAGCCACCCGTTCCCCTTGCTCCATCCCAGAGCCCGAGCAGAGCTTTGGACCTCATCCCCCTCCTGCCTGGCGGGGTCCCTTTCGCTTGTTGGGGTCTCTGTCGCTTGCTGGGGTCAGAAGGAATCATCCCGCAGCCCCAGTGCCCAGAGCTGCTTGCGTGGGATGCGGAGGAGGGATTACGGAAAGGACTCACCGTTGTCTTTGTCCCCTGCCCTGGGCTGAAACAGCTTTGCTGCAGCCTGAGTCCTGCCCTGCCTTTTATCCTGCACCCTTGGCCACAACCACCTCCCCTCCTCTTCCGGGAAATAAGTGTGAGAGAGCAGAAGCGAAAGTCAGGAACTGGGAGGGAGGAGGAAATCCCCACCAGAGGTCCCGTCCCACTCGGTGGGTGAGGGTGAGGTTAACTCTTTAATTCTCTGCACGGTAGTCAGGGGTAACAGCAATTACTTGAGAGGTTCAAACAAATCACAACTTTACTTAAAACTCAGCAGAACTACGAAAGATAACAGCTTGGCTGAAGTTATAACAATCCTTAAAGCTCAGCGGAACCACGAGAGATAACGGCTTAGCAAAACTTGTGACGACATTATCCTAACCTGCCAAAAACAAAGTTAGAGACAGTGAGAGTGGTGGAGAGGAGAGAGAAAGAGAAAGAAAGGGAAGAAAAGAAAAAAGATATCACCACCCTTGGATCCAGAGATGTTTTCTTCTCGTAGCTGTAGTCCTAGGGTGGTGACTACGCACTGGAAACCGATGTTTCCCCTTTACAGAACCCAAAATCACCCGTCCCATAGGTGGGGTTTGCCACCACTGAGCAGGTGCAGTATGTGCTCAGGAATGTTCCAGAAATGAGTCGGTGTATCGGTAATGACATTTACTCGTTACTGGAGCTCCAGGGATGGACGGTGGTTGGACCCCAGCCAGCAGCTCAGCATGAAAAGAGGCAGCAGGAGAAATAGCGACGGTTTAATAAGCAAAGGAACAAGAAGGAAAACCAAGTGAAGCAAAAGCCAAAGTCGGCGTGGGTGGGGACAAGAGTGAAGATGGCGTTACCAGGAAACTCCCCGGTCTGGTGCGGCCCTCTGATTACCATGGACCTGTGGAGAGCAGACTTTGGCCTGCTCAGGACACTGGTTGAGAGGGAGCCTTGGGAGACGGTCCTGAAGGGCAAAGGGGTCCAGGAAGGCTGGGCACTCTTCAAGAAGGAAGTCTTCAAGGCATGGGAGCAATCCGTCCCCACGTGCCGTAAGACGAAGCGGCGGGGAAGACGACCGGCCTGGCTGAAGAGGGAGCTTCTGCTGGGACTCAGGGAAAAAAGGAGAGTCTACCACTCTTGGAAGAAGCAGCAGGCAACTCAGGAAGAGTACAGGGATCTTGTTAGGTCATGCAGAGATAAAAGTAGAAAGGCAAAAGCCCAGCTAGAACTCAATCTGGCCACTGTTGTAAGGCATAACAAAAAAATTGGTTTTTACAAATTCATTATCAACAACAAGAGAGCTAAGGAGAATCTCCATCCTTTGTTGGATGCGGAGGGCCACCTGGCCACCAAGGACGAAGAAAAGGCTGAGGTACTTAATGCTGCCTTTGCCTCCATCTTCAATAGTCAGACCACTTGTCCCCAGGGCATTCAGCCTCCTGAGCTGGAAGACAGGGACGGAGGGCAGAATGAACCCCCCGTGATCCAGGAGGAAGCAGTTCACGACCTGCTACGCCACCTGGACGCTCACAAGTCTATGGGGCCACAGGGGATCCACGCGAGAGTGCTGAGGGAGCTGGTGGAGGAGCTTGCCAAGCCACTCTCCATCCTTTATCAACAGTCCTGGCTAACAAACAGGGAAGGTCCCAGATGACTGGAGGCTTCTCAATGTGACGCCCATGTACAAGAAGGGCCGGAAGGAGAATCTGGGGAACTACAGGCCTGTCAGCCTGACCTCGGTGCTGGGGAAGGTTATGGAACAGTTCATCTTGGGTGTGCGCTCACCAAGCGTGTGCAGGACGACCAGGGGATCAGGCCCAGCCAGCACGGGGTCGTGAAAGGCAGGTCCCGCCTTACCAACCCGATCTCCTTCTATGACCAGGTGACCCGCCTAGTGCGTAAGGGTAAGGCTGTGGAAGTTATCTACCTGGACTTTGGTCAAGGCTTCGACATGGTCTCCCACAGCATTCTCCCAGAGAAGCTGGTGACTCACAGCTTGGATGGGTGCACTCTTTGCTGGGTAAAACACTGGCTGGAAGGCCGAGCCCAGAGAGCTGTGGTGAACGGAGTTAACTCCAGTTGGCGGCCGGTCACAAGCGGTGTTCCCCAGGGCTCAGTCTTGGGGCCAGTCTTGTTTAACACCTTTATCAAGGATCTGGATGAGGGGATTGAGTGTGCCCTCAGTAAGTTTGCAGGTGATAGCACATTGGGTGGGAGCGTCGGTCTGCTGGAGGGTGGGAAGGCTCTGCAGAGGGATCTGGAGAGGCTGGCTGGCTGGGCCGAGGCCAACTGTATGAGGTTTAAGAAGGCCAAGTGCCGGGTCCTGCCCTTGGGTCACAGCAAGCCCTGGCAACGCTACAGGCTTGGGGCCGAGTGACTGGAAAGCTGCCTGGAGGAAAAGGACCTGGGGGTGCTGGTTGCCAACCAGCTGAACGTGAGCCAGCAGTGTGCCCAGGTGGCCAAGGCGGCCAACAGCATCCTGGCTTGGATCAGGAATAGTGTGGCCAGCAGGAGAAGGGAAGTGACTGTGCTCTGGTGAGACCGCACCTTGAGTGCTGTGTTCATTTTTGGGCCCCGCAGTACAAGCAGGACATTGAGGTGCTGGAGCGTGTCCAGAGAAGAGCAACAAAGCTGGTGAAGGGTCTGGAGCACCAGTCTTCTGAGGAGCGGCTGAGGGAAGTGGGGTTGTTTAGTCAGGAGAAGAGGAGGCTGAGGGGAGACCTTCTCTCTCTCTACAACTCCCTGACAGGAGGTTGTGGTGAGGTGGGTGTTGGTCTCTTCTCCCAAGTAACTAGCAAAAGGACAAGAGGAAATGGCCACAAGTTGTGCCAGGGGAGGTTTAGATTGGATATCAGGAAAAATTTCTGGGGCTGGGACGCCTCTCAAGGTTGCTCCTCGAGGCAGACAGACCTCTGACCAACTGCAGATCAAGGGACATGATTCTATGGTTCTATGGTTCTGTGTGGAGCAGCGTGGATGTAGACAGAGGCACAGAGCCCTTACATTTCTCCGTGTGATTTGGAGCCAACTTTGCTGTCTCAGTGATATTCATCTCACCTGCGTGGCGGGACACAGCACAAATGTCCCTGCTCGCTGGCCCACCTCTGCTGCCTTTCCAGATGCTGGAGAGACAGAGGAGTCTGCTTCTCCCCAGGAAGACGTCAAAGAGGGCTGATACGGGTGGATGTCTAGAGGATGGGGCCAGACTCTTCCCTACGGTGCCGTGACAGGACAAGGGGCAACGGGCACAAACTGGAACGCAGGAAGTTCCGTCTGAAAATGAGGAAAAACTTCTTCACTCTGAGGGTGACCGAGCGCTGGGACAGGCTGCCCAGGGAGGGTGTGGAGTGTCCTTCTGTGCAGAGATTCCCAACCCGCCTGGGCATGATCCCGTGCAACATGTTCTGCAGGGGGTTGGACTAGATGATCTCCAGAGGTCCCTTCCAACCCCTACCAAGCTGTGCATCTGCGAATCTGTGAGGGGAACGGTGCTCGTTCCCCTGCACTGGGGTGACGCAGCCAAGCCCCACACCGCTTGGGGATGGCGGAGCGAGTGGGAAGGGTAAAAGTGAGCCAACTCCTAGGTCGAGACAAAGACAGTTTAATCGGAAAAAGAAAAGCTGCATTTGCAAAGTAAACTAAGGAATTCCTTCACCACTTCCCATCGCAGGCAGGTGTTCAGCCATCTCCAGGAAAGCAGGGCTTCATCCCGCATAAAGGTGACTTGGGAAGAGAACCGCCATCATCCGCAAACATCCCCCCTTCCTCCTTCTTTCCCCAGCTTTTATGGCTTCAGCAGAGTGCCACATGGTCTGGGATATCGCTTTGGTCCCCTCCCAACTTCTTGCCCACCTCCAGCCTCCTCACCGGTGGGTGAGAAACAGAAAAGGTCCTGATGCTGTGCAGCCTCTGGTCAGCAGCAGCTACAGCACGGGGGCGTTACCAACAAATCCAAACCACAGAACCACACCGGCATCTGAGGAGAACATTGACTCTATCCCGGCCAAACCCAGTCCAAGGGGACACACACCTGCCAGGAACCCCCTACAGCCATCTCCTGCTCTGTCACCCCAGACACCCTTGGGCAGGGGCACTTGGGCGTCCCCCATTGGGCGACCACCCGAGACCCCCGCCCATGCGTCACGTAGTTTTGCAACGCCAGCATTATGGAAACGTAGCAGACGGGCGGAGAGGCCGAGACTTCTTGGAAAATGTACGAATATTCACGTCTTTCAGGTACATAAAGGATGAACTTTTGTTTTAGGGTGTGCCCGACAGGCAGAGCTATCCCCCGTGCCTCGGGCGCCGTAAGAAAGAACGCTCTGTAATTCCACGGTCGCGGTAAGGAATTCTTTTCCGGTTTGCCGGTCACAGCCCTGAGGAGGAAGGAGCAGGAGAGACGCGGTGAGATGAACTGACCCCCACCGCCGTTCCCCGTCCCCCTGTGCCGCTGGCGGGGAGGGAGAGAAATGGGGGTGAAGTTGGGTCTGGGGGGGAAGGAAGGGAGGGGTGGGGGTTAAGATTTGGGTTTATTTCTCATTGTTCTACTCTGATTTGATTGGTAAGAAATTCAATGAATTTCCCCAAATCGAAGCTGTTTTGACCGTAAATGGTGACCGAGCGCTCCCCGGCCCCCCCAGGCCCGGCCCCGGCCCAGGGCCCCCTGGCACCCTGCAGCTCCTGCCACCCGCCCGTCCCGACCCCCCCCCCCAGCCCCCACCCCATCCCCAGGGTCCCTGATTGTCCCTAAATGTCCCCAAATGTCCCCAAACGGCGGGTGTGTGCCCCGCCCCCCCCAGCCAGGGCCGCCGCCCCGGCCCATGGCGGAACTTCCGGCCCGCTGGTTCCGTCCCGCTTTGGGTTCCGCCCGGGTTCCGTTTCCCGTCTCGCTGGTTCCGTTTTTTTTTCCGGGTATTTCCGCTGTTTCCGTTTCTAGCGCCGGTGTTTCCGGTTCCGTTTCCGTTGGTTCCGGTGCCGGTTCCCGGAGCTGCCATGGGCGCTCACCTGGTGCGGCGCTACGCGGGGGGCGCGGAGACGGAGCCGGACCCGCTGCAGATGCCGTCCTTCCCCGCCGACCTGGGGCTGCCGAACCGCGCCCCACGCGGTCAGTCCCGGTCACGCGTGGGGAGGGGGGGGGGCACGAGTGGGGGAGGGACACACACACACACACACACACACACACGCACGGGGGGGGGGCGGCGCTGACCTTGGGGTGTCCCCGCGGGATCGGGCCATCGCGTGACCTCGGTGTCCCCCACCCGTGACGTGTGTCCGCCCGTCCTCGTGCCCTGTCCCCGCGCGTGGCGCAGCGCGGTGACACCTTCGTCGCGCTGTCCCCCGCCTGCCCCTGTCACCTCTCGGGTCCCGCTGCCCACCGTGGCGGCCCGATGCGTCCCCGTCACACCGCGTGTCCCCCCCGTGGGTCCCCACGGCCGCCACCCGCAATGTCCCGTCCCCGCCGTGTCCCCCCCCCCCCCCCGTCCTCCGTCCCCACGTGCCACACGCGTGTCGATGTCCCCGTGTGTCACCCGCCGTGTCCCCACTCCCCGCGCGCGCGCTGACGTCCCCGTGTGCCGCCCCGTGTCCCCCCCGTGCTGTGTCCCCGCGTGCCACACGCGTGTCGGGTGTCTCCGTGATGTGCCCCTGCCGTGTCTCCCCCGTGTGTCCCCCCGCTGTGTCCCCACGTGCGACACGCATGTTGCTGTCCCCCTGCCGTGTGTCCCCCGTGTGTCCCCACGTGCCACCCCGTGTCCCCCCCATGTGCCACACACATGTCGCTGTCCCCCTGCCGTGTGTCCCCGTGTGCCACCCCGTGTCCCCCCCCGCTGTGTCCCCACGTGCCACCCTGTGTCCCCCCATGTGCCACACACGTGTCGCTGTCCCCCTGCCGTGTGTCCCCCATGTGTCCCCACGTGCCACCCCGTGTCCCCCCCGCTGTGTGCCCACGTGCCACACGCATGTCGCTGTCCCCCTGCCGTGTCTCCCCACGTGTGTCCCCACGTGCCCCCTCGAGCCCCCACCCCGCCACATCCCCACGTGCCACACACGTGTCGCTGTCCCCCGCCGTGTGTCTCCCCACGTGCCACCCCGTGTCCCCACCCCTGCTGTGTCCCCACGTGCGTCCCCACGTGCCCCCACCCCGCCACATCCCCACGTGCCACACACGTGTCGCTGTCCCCCTGCCGTGTGTCTCCCCACGTGCCACCCCGTGTCCCCACCCCTGCTGTGTGTCCCCACGCGTGTCCCCACGTGCCCCCACCCCGCCACATCCCCATGTGCCTTTGCCCGTCCCCACGTGCCACACGTGTGTCGCTGTCCCTGCGACGTCCCCCCACGTGCCACTCCCCCTCCGTGGGCGCTGACCCCCGCACACGCGTGTGTGTGTGTGTGTCCCCCCCCGGTGACAGTGATGGTGGCCACGGCGCAGCAGCTGGCGGGGGCCCGGGTGCCGCTGGAGCAGCGGGATTTCTGCGCCCACCATCTGCTGCGGCTGCTGCGCTGCCAGCGCGACGCCTTCCCCGTGCCCTGGGACTGCCGCCACCTGCGCCACGCCTGGGACGCGTGCCAGCACCGCGAGTACCGCGGGGACACGGGGGGACACGGGGGGACGTTGGGGGGGGGGACACGGGGGACGTGGGGACAGCAGGAGGTGGGGGGGGGAAATGGGGATGTAGAGGTACAGGGGTGGGGGGATACAGAGGGGACGTGGGGGGGACACGGGGAGGGGATACGGGGGACCTGGGACGCGGAGGGGACACGGGGGGGGACGTGGGGGGACACTGGGGGACATGGGGACAGCAGGACGTGGCAGGGGGAAATGGGGATGCAGAGGTACAGGGGTGGGGGGACGTGGGGGAACACGAGGGGACAAGGGGAAAAAGGGGTGACACAGGGAACGGAGGACATGAGGGGACACTGGGGACATGGCGGGGACATGAGGGGACACGGGGGGGGGACATGGGGAGGGGATTTAGGGAACCTGGGACACGGTGGGGGACAGCAGGACGTGGCAGGGGGGAAATGGGGATGCAGAGGTACAGGGATGGGGGGACAAAGGGGACAAGGGGGTGACACCGGGACCCTGGGACACAGGGGGGACATGGGGGGAGGACACAGGGACATGGGGGGCCATGGGGGTGACATGGGGAGGGGATACAGGGACACCAGGACACGAAGGGGACAGGGGGACACATGAGGATGGAGATGGGATCTCTGGGACACAGAGGGGACATGGGGGGGGACACTGGGACATGGGGGGGACAGCAGGACGTGGCGGGGGGGGAACAGGGAAGCAGGGGTCAGGGATGGGGGCAGAGGGGACGGGGGACACGGGGACACCAGGACACGGGGACGTTGGCTGGGGCACGGGGACAGGGCGGTGCAGGGACACAGCGGGGACACGGGACACAGGAGTACGGGGACGGGGGACATGGGGGGGCAGGTGACGTGGGGAGGGAACATGGGGCCATGGGGGGACACCGGGACAGGAGGGACACAGGACGTGTCAGTGGGGGGTGACGGGGACACGGGGACACCGCGGTGTCCTCTGGGGCTCCCCGTCCCCACGGGCACCCACACCCCCATGGTGTCGTCGTCCCCTGCCCGCCGCGGTGTCCCCCGGTGCAGCGGTGTCCCCCGGTGACACGCGGGTGACGCGCCTGTCCCCAGCTACGTGATGCGCATGAAGGAGTTCGAGCGCGAGCGGCGGCTGCTCCAGCGCCAGAAGCGGATCCGGCAGCGGGAGGTGGCAGCTGCCACCAGCGAGTGACGGTGACGCGGGGGACACGCGGGGACACCCGCCACACAATAAACCTGCCGAGCTGATGCCGCGCTGGCCTGTCACTGCGCTTGGGGACGACGGGGTGTCTCGCCCCTGGGGTGGCCGTGACCCCCCCCACGTGTCCCCCCCGGGGTGGGACAATGACAGGCCACACGTTGGGGGCGTGACGTGATTTTATTGTCGCCTGCAGGGACAAGGGGGGGACAATGACGGGTGACACAGGTCATTCCCGGCCACCCACGGGTGACACAGGTCACTCCTGGCCCCGCGGGATGACAGGCGGCCACAGGGAGGTGACACGGGCCACCGTCACAGGCCACATGTGGGTGACGTCGCTTTGTCACCCGCAGTGGCCGGCACAGTCCCAGGGGTGACACTGCCACCGGGGAGGGGACAGACCCCACGGGAACACCGACGGGGACACCAGGGCTGGGACCCTCAAGCATGGGCTCGGGGGGGACAACAGGCTCGTGTCCCCTGTCCCCATGTCCCCTGCCCCCCCCCCCCCGCTGGCTCCGGGTGTCCCCAGGGTGTCCCCAGGGTGTCCCCGCGGGGGGTGGGGGGGTGTCGCGGGCTGTCCCCGTGTCACAGCAGGAAGGGGACGATGGGGGAGCGCAGGGGGGGGTAGTCGCGGAACTCCCGCAGGTAGCTGCGGTGCTTGCCCTGCGCCCAGATGGCCATCTGCACGAAGCCCACCAGCGAGAAGAGGGCCACTGCGGGGGCCACCGTCACCACGGGGGACAAGGGGGGGGGGACGGACACGGGGCGGGGGGTACACGGGGGAGGTGGGCAGCTGGGGGTGGGACACTGACGCGGGAGGTGGGACGTGGGGACCCCGGGAGAGGACATGGAGGGGGGGGACAGGGAGGGATGGGGACCCCAAGAGGTGACAGGGGACGTGGGGGAGGCATGGCCGGGGGGGACAGGGGACACAGGGACCCTGAGGGAACGTGGGCAGCGGGGGGTGGGACACTGACCCCCGGCTCTAGGTGAAACCCCCCCCCCCATTAGTGTCCCCCCCATCAAGGTGCCCCCATCACAACGCCCCACCCTCCAAAATGGCACCCCCACCCCAGCCCAGGTGCTCCCCTCCATCAGGGTGCTCCCCCCCCAATCAGGGTGCCCCCTGCCCAGCCCCCCCAGGTATTCCCCCCCCCCCCCCTCAGGGTGCCCCCCCCGACTCACCGGGCAGACACTGGGTCATGATGGTGAAGCCAATCCAGGACCCAACCTGGGGGGGGTGGGGGTGGGCAGCACCCGTTATGGGGGGCAGCTCCTTCCCCCCCCCCCAGCAGTGACCCCCCCCCCCCCCCAGGGTGCTGGAACCCCCCAGTACAGAGGTGCCCCCCCCCCCCAAGGTGCGGAACCCCCCAGCAGTGACCCCCCCCTAGTACAGAGGTGCCCCCCCCAGCAGGACCCCCCCCCCCCCCCCAGGGTGCTGGCACCCCCCAGCAGTGCCCCCCCCCCAGCAGGACCCCCCCCCCCCAGGGTGCTGGAACACCCCAGTACAGAGGACCCCCCCCCCCCCCCCCAGGGTGCTGGAACCCCCCAGTACAGAGGTGCCCCCCCCCACCAGGACCCCCCCCCCCCCCAGGGTGCTGGCACCCCCCAGCAGTGCCCCCCCCCCCCGGTGCCCCCCCCACCTCGTAGGTGTAGTTGGGGCAGGAGACGAGCAGGAAGAGCCAGGTGAAGGGGTTGCGGGTGGGGTACGGGATCTTCCGTGTCTTGGAGCCTGCCCCAGCACACGCGTGTGACACCCTCACACATGTGTGACACCTCCGCATATGTGTGACACCCCCACACGCGTGGGACACCCCCACACCTGCCCCCCGCCCCCCCATGTGCCTCTGCGCCATCACACGCCCTCCCTGTGCCCCCCCCCCGGCCCGTGGGTGCTCCCACACGCGTGTGTGGCCACCTGCCCGCTGTATGTGCCCGCACACGCGTGTGCGATCTGATACATGTGTGCGTGCCTCCCACCCCACACATACACATGTGGTCACATGCGTGTGTTGTGCCCCTTCACACACGTGTCCCCCTGCACCGTCACGTGTTCTCCGTGTTCCCCCCACGCGTATGTGCGGGGCCACGTGCCCTGTGTCTGCCCCCCCCAACACGTGTGCCCCCCAATGCGTGTGCCCCCCCCACGCGTGCGCCCACGTGCCCCAGCACGCACGTGTGCGTCGCCCTGCGCCACCCCGCCCTGCCCACGCGTGTCCCCGTGTCCCCTCACCGGCGGGGCGCAGGTTCCGCAGGGCCACATGGATGGAGAAGTTCCCGAGTTGGCAGAACTGGGGGGGGGACGATGGGACACAGGGGGGGGCCCTGAGCTGGGGGTGGCCCCTGGACCCACCCCCAGCACCCACCTGTGTCCCTTGAGCACCCACTTGCCCCCCCCCCCCAGCACCCACCAGACCCCCCCCAGCACCCACCTGTCTCCTCCCCCAGCACTCACCTGCCACCCCAGTGCCCCCCCAGCACCCACTAGACCCCCCAGCACCCACCTGCTGCCCCCAGACCCCCCAGCACCCACCTGCCCCCCCCAGCACCCACCTGCCGCCCCCAGCCCCCCCGTCTCCCCACCCCCAGCACCCACCTGCCCCCCCCAGACCCCCCAGCACCCACCTGCCGCCCCCAGCCCCCACCTGCCGCCCCCAGCCCCCCCGTCTCCCCGCCCCCAGCACCCACCTGCCCCCCCCCAGCACCCACCAGGAAGACGGCAAGCGCCAGCTTCACCTGCTCGTCACCGTAGGCTGGAGGGGGGGACACAGGGTTGGGGGGGGTCAGGGGCACCCACGTGTCCCCATGGTGTCCCCATGAGGGACACAAGACACGGGGGGGGGGTACAGCGGGTGGCGGGGGGGGGGGGTGCCGCTCACCGGGGGGGGTGTACAGCGGGTGGTTGATGTAATAGGCCATCCAGGCGGCGAAGCCCCAGTAGTAGGTGCAGTTCTGGGGGGAGCGGGAGGGGTTGGGGACACGGGGGACACACACACACACACACACAGAGGGGGGGGACACACGCGGTGGCTGGGTGACACCCAGAGACACCCGGATGCCAGCACCCCGGGGTCACAGGCGTTCCCGTGCTGGGGTGGCGGGGGGAATGGGTGGTTGAAGGGACACGGCGAGGGGGCGGTGGGGGGGGGGGGTGGCTGCCCGGGGAGGGGACAGCGGGGGGGGGGGGTGTGTGACGGGGGTGTCACCTTGAAGATGTTGCGCAGGGGCATGGTGCCGTGGGAGAAGCGGTGGACGAAGAGCGTCTCCAGCAGGCGCTTGATGTAGTGGAAGGAGTGACAGCAGCAGGCCAGGCTGGGGGGGGGCACGGGGGGGACACATGTGGGGACACACACACACACAGAGACACACCCCGCGCCCCCCCTGTCCGCAGCCCTGCTGGCGGTTGTCCCCCGCTGTCCCCCCACTGCTGTTCCTGGGGGTGCAGGGCCCCCAATCCAGCCCCCAGAGCCCCCCCTCCCCAGGGCCATGGGACCCCTGGTGTGGCCCCCCCCAATCCCTGAGCCCCCACAGGGCAGCCCCCCCCCCCGGCCCCATGACCCCCAATTCTGCCCCCCCCAGCCCCTATGACCCCCAATTCCAGCCCCCCCAGCCCCGTGACCCCCAATTCTGCCCCCCAGCCCCCCCCAGGCCCCATGACCCCCAATTCTGCCCCCCCCAGGCCCTATGACCCCCAATTCCAGCCCCCCAAGGCCCCATGACCCCCAATTCTGCCCCAACCCCCCCCATGTCCTATGACCCCCACCTCAGCCCCCAGCACTGCCCCCCCTAGATGTCAGCCCCCCCAATCCAACCCCCCCCAGATATGAGCACCCCCAATCCCCCTCCCCAAAGCAGCCCCCTACCCCATCTGCCCCCCAAATCATGCCCCCCAGGCCCCATGACCCCCAATTCCACCCCTCAGCCCCCCCATGACCCCCCCCCCAGATCTCAGCCCCCTCCCAGATATGAGCACCCCAAACCCCTCCCCAAAGCAGTCCCCTACCCCCCATCTGCCCCCCAAATCCTGCCCCCCAGCCCCCCCCAGGCCCCATGACCCCCAATTCCACCCCTCAGCCCCCCCATGACCCCCCCCGATCTCAGCTCCCCCCCCAATCCAGCCCCCCCAGATATGAGCACCCCCAATCCCCCCCCAAAGCAGTCCCCTACCCCCCATCTGCCCCCCAAATCCTGCCCCCCACTGACTGGACGACGGGGTGGCGGCTGGCGGTGAAGTCGTAGCGGGGGCCGTAGAGGAAGGGGACGCGGAAGTAGAAGAGCAGGTAGATGAGCAGCGGCCCCGCGTACTCCGTCAGGAAAACCTGCGGGCGGACGGACAGACGGACACGGGGGGACGTGGGGGGCGTGCGGAGGGACATGGCGGGGGGCTGAGGGGACACGGAGGGAGGCAGGGACGGACACACGGGCAGAGGGACGGGGGGGACACGGAGGGACGAGGGACAGGCTGAGGGACGCAGAGACGGACACACGGAGAGAGGGATGCGGGGACGGGCGAGGGGGGTTGAGGGACAGAGGGACGGACGGAGGGATGTGGGGACGGAGGAGCGGATGGAGGGACAGAGGGACACGGACAGAGGGATGGATGGAGGGACAGAGGGACGGACAGAGGTGCCCAAGGACAGAGAAGCAGACGGAGGAACGGACAGAAGGACGGACAGAGGAATGGATGGAGGGACAATGGAGTGGACAGCAGGATGGATGGAGGGACAACGGGGTGGACAGAGGGACAGCGGGACAGACAGATGGAGGGACAGTGGGAGGGACAGCGGGACAGCGGGACAGCGGGAGGGACAGCAGGAGGGACAGCGGGACAGAGGGACAGCGGGAGGGACAGCAGGAGGGACAGCAGGACAGAGGGACAGCGGGAGGGACAGCAGGACGGAGGGACAGCGAGAGGGACAGCAGGAGGGACAGCGGGACAGAGGGACAGCGGGAGGGACAGCGGGACAGCGGGACAGCGGGAGGGACAGCGGGAGGGACAGCGGGACAGTGGGACAGCGGGAGGGACAGCAGGAGGAACAGCAGGACAGAGGGACAGCGGGACAGAGAGACAGCAGGACAGAGGGAGAGCGGGAGGGAGAGCGGGAGGGACAGCAGGACAGAGGGACAGCAGGAGGGACAGCAGGACAGAGGGACAGCGGGAGGCCTCACCGTCACCCAGCTGATCTGGGCCCCCAGGTCACGGAAGTAGAAGGTGGCGGTGGTGCCCACGGGCAGGCTCTGCAGCACGTCCTCGTCCTTCAGGGACCTGCCCTCTGCGGGGACACGCGCCCTGGTGACCACCAGCCCCGACGGGGTGGGGGACGCTTTGGGGACACCTCAGGGACGCCCCCCGCGGTGGCACTCACTGGGGTCCAGGCGCAGGGACTGTCTGGCCGGGTACCACTGGGGATCTGCGGGAGAGGAGGGAACGGCGTCGGTGGCACCGTGGGGACAGCGATGGCACCAGGACGGGGTCCAGGTGTCCCCATGGCCCTGTGACACGTCACCAGCCGTGACGGGGACCACAATGGAACCCCCCGTTGTGACGGGGGTCCCCAGGGCCTTAGGACGGGTCCCTGGGCATGGTTGGGGGTCCCCAGCCATAACAGGGGTCCCCATGGAGGGTCCCTGGTCGTGACAGGGACCACGATGGCTCCGTGACAGGTCTCTGGTCACAACGGGGACCAAGATGTCCCCATGGAGGGTCCCCAGACACGACAAGGGTCCCCCCACGGCCGTGGAACAGATCCTGAGCCACAAGGGAGATCCCCAAAGCCCCGTGACGGGTCCCCACCTACAACAGAGGTCCCCAAGGGCCCGTGACGGGTTCCTGGTCACCACAGGGGTCCCTAAAGGCCCATGACGAGTCCCTGGTCTTGACGAGGGTCCCCACAGCCCCACGACAGGTCCCTGGTCACCACGGGGGTCTCCATGGCCCCGTGACAGGTCCCCAGGCCACAATGGTGTCCCCACAGCCCTGCGATGAGTCCCTGGCCACCACGAGGGTCCTCACGGCCCCCAGCCACAACGGAGACCGTGATGGCCCTGTGATGGGTCTCCAGCCGCGATGAAGGTCCCCACCCCCCGTGACGGGGGTCCCCATGGCCCGGTGACAGGTCCCCAAGCGCAATGAGGGTCCCCACCACCCGAGGGTCCCCAGCGGAGGGTCCTCGTCCCCATCCCCATCTGTACGTACGGGCCTTGGTGAAGAGGCTCTTGATCTCAGCGACGGTGGCGTGGGGCTCCACCTGCGGGCGACCCAGAGGCCGTCGGGGGGCTGCCGGGGCGCCCCTGCCTCAGTTTCCCCTTCCCCCCCCCAGCCCCCCCACACCCACCCACCCAGGGGGACAGGGGACAAGGCGGGAGGGGACGCGTCCCCCAGGTACCTTATCGAGGAAGCAGAGCTTCTCCCGCGTCCGGGCGTCCAGGATCTCCACCTCGAAGAAGAGGACGGCTTTCTTCACCTTCTTGGGGGGGGGAGCCTGGCGCCACAGCCCCAGGATGGGGGACGAGGACACCTGGCCCCCCTCACGGGGTAATCCCGTTCCCTCCATGTCATCGGCCCCCGGGGACACCGTGGGGACGGCGGCGCGCCCAGCCGAAACCCGATCGGTCCCCGGGGAGCTGCTAAATATAAACCTCCCCCCCCCCAACCCCCACCACCCCAGGGTGGCTCTTGGCCCTGGTGGCCCTGGAGGTGGCCCTGGAGGTGGCCCGGGGAGGGACAGGGTCACTCGGCGCCCAGAAAGGGACGGGGACTGGCGGCTGGCGGGGACGGAAGGGGACAGGAGCGCGGCACGGGCGGGAGGTAAGGCTGGACACCCCCTCCCCAACACTCCCAAGGGCCTTGGTGGCATCAAGGGTGGGGACGGGGCTCGCCAAAGCGCGGCCACGTGGGTGGATGTCACCCCTGGGTCGCCCCATGCTATCGTGACGGGAACAGGGGTCTGTCACCCCTGGAGACACCGGCGATATGTCACCCTGTGACACCCCAGTGGCGGCAGGGGTCTGTCACCCTGTGACACCTTGGTGGGGACGGGGTCTGTCACAATGTGCCACCCTGATGGGGACAGGGGTAAGTCACCTCTGTGACACCCCAACAGGGGATATGTCACCCCTGTGACACCCAGACAAGGGTCTGTCACCCTCTGACACCCCAGCAGGGACAGGGCTCTGTCACCCCAGGGTCACCCTGACGGGGACAGGAGTCTGTCACCCTGTCACACCCTGTCAGGAACAGGGGTCTGTCACCCCAGGGGGGGTGCCGGGGGTGTGACACCCCCATGGACGTGCCAAACAAGGTGTGAGGGTGCCCCGAGCGTGGTGACAGCGATGGTGACAGGGACAGAGCCGGGGGGGGTGCGGGGGGGAAGAGGTTTATTTTGGGTCTCCCCCCCCCGGCCCCGTTGGGCTGCGTCCCGCCCACGTCACCGTCGAGCTATGACAAACATCTGCCCGCGGCCGCTGCCACCCTGGGGGAAACGGGGCACCCCGAAGGGGTGGGCAGCACCCCTGTCACCCCCCCACTCGTGGATGGGGGAGGGGGGGGGGAATCCTGGGGCCGTGACAGCGTCACAGCCGCCCCCCGGGGGGGGGAGGGGGGTGACACCATGTCGGGAGGGGTGGGGGTTGGGGGCTCCCCTTCTCGCCCTCGCCGGCGGGGTGCGGCAGCAGGCAGCCTGCCTGACGGGCCGGGCAGGCCGGGGCTGGCAGCGCTGCAGGCAGGAACCGCCCTCCCGGCCCCCGCGATGCCGTTCCCCTGCCCGGGGGGGGGGGGCAGAGAGGCGGGGGTGAGCCCTGCCCGTGCGGGCAGTGAGGCTCTTCCCCTCCCCGGGGAGCCCCCCCCCCTCCCCTCCCCTCCCCCGGCACAACCCCCGAGGGGGCACCAAGCCCCCCGCCACCCCCCGGGGGTGACACCTCGCTCGTTCCCGTGTGGGCCGGGGCAGTAAGGCGGCCGCCACACCCGTCACCGTCACCGCTGCCGTCATCCCCTCACGGCTGCTGAGACTGGCGGGGGGGGGGGGGTGTGTGTGTGCGTGACGCCAGCGGGGTGAGGCACGGCCGTGACAGGCCCGGGCAAGGCCCGGCGGGACGGGCCCAGGGGGGCGGCTGGACCCAGTTGAACCGGCCCGGGCCCCACCGGAAGGGCCAGGCCTCGCCCAGGCCTCGGCCTCGCACCCACCACTGCGCATGTGCGCACCCCATCGCCGTCTTGCTGCGCATGCGCGGCCGGCAGCTCGGCCTCCCACGCATGCGCGGCTTAATGCTCAGTGGGGGAGACCCGATGCGCATGCGCTCAATGCGTGTCTCTCTCCCCCCCACCTCCGCGCGCGCTCGTAGACAGCCCCGCGTCGCCGCACGCATGCGCACTGCCTCGCCTCCGTCGCACGCAGGCGCAGTGGCGCGGCTCGGGTGTCAGGCGCATGCGTAGATGGGGCGCGGCGGCCCGCAGGGAACAGCGAGGGGTCGACGGGCCCGGGCCGGGCCGAGCCGTGAGGGGGAGCCGGGGCTGGGACCGGGGCCAGGGCGGGCGGCGGCGCCTCACCTCGTAGTGCTTCATGGCTGTCGCTGCTGCTGCTGCTGCTCCGCCGCCGCCGCTCCCGCCGGGCGCCCGCTCCCCCCCCCACGTGATCCTCCCGTTTCACCTGGCGGGCGGGGACCCGCGCCGCCGCCAATCACCGCCGCGCGGGTGGTGGCAAGCAGCCAATCAGGACCCGAGAGCCCGGCGACCCCGCCCCCACCCTCTCCCTTTCCCGCCCCTCTAGTTTCCGGGGCAACGGAAAAGCCTGACGGCACCTCGGCCAATGGAAAGCGGAGGCGGGGCGAAGAGTGACGGCACCGGCAGCCAATGGGCTTGCGGCGGAGGCCAGCGGCATCGCGGTTGGACGGGGTAGACTTCCGCACGGGCCTCGAGAAGCGAGGCGGGGGCGGGGCCTCGCGAAAGAGGGCGGGGCCTGAGGGTGGGGGGGAAATGGGGTGTCCCCATGTGCCGGTGTCCCCCTCTCCCTGTGTCCCCCTGTCTCCGTGTCCCCCTGTCCCTGTGTCCCCATGTCCCCGTGTCCCCCTGTCCCCCGGGGTGGCTGCCATGCGATTGTCTCTGCCTCAGGTGTCACCTGAACCGGGGACGACAAGGCCCAGACGGTGACACGGCGGTGACACCCTGCAGTGACAGCGATGGGATGTCATTGGTGACAGTGGCCGTGGGTGGTGCTGTCACCAAGAGCGGTGGGTGCCGTGGGTGGCAGAGGACGGACTGTCGGTGTGGGTGACAACATCTGGGGGTGACAGTGGCTGTGGGTGACAGGGACGGGGTGTCACAGCGGGTGACAGGGCCAGTCAGCCACCTCCCGCTGTTGCCATGGGTGACAGGGACAGCTGTCTCTCGGGGTGGCGGTTGCCATGGTGACGGGGAGAGCCCCTGCCCCGCCCTCCCGTTCCCATGGCAACAGCCGGCGGGGTCCCGCTGGGGGGGGCAGATCAGGAAAGGGGGCGGGGCCTGAGATGCCCCGCCCATCCCGAGCCGAGCACCTCCGCGCAGGCGCTCGTCGCGCGCCGTTTCCCCCTCTCCCCTCCCTCTTCCCGCCCTTTCCCGATGTTTCGCTCGCGGATTGGCGGAGAGGCGGGGGGGCGGGGCGAGGCGTGCGGCGGGCTCTGGAAGGTTCCGCCATCCCCTCAGTGAGGCGGTGGCGGTGTGAGGAGGAGGAGGAGGAGGCGGCGGTGGGGGGGGGGCGGCGGTAGCGGGTATGGGGAAGGATTATTACCGCACGCTGGGGCTGTCCCGCGGGGCCTCGGGGGAGGACGTGCGGCGGGCATACCGCCGGCAGGCCCTGCGCTTCCACCCCGACAAGAACAAGGAGCCGGGGGCCGAGGAGCGTTTCAAGGAGGTGGCCGAGGCCTACGACGTCCTCAGCGATCCGAAGAAGCGGGAGATCTTCGACAAGTACGGGGAGGAGGGTGAGCGGCGGCACCGGGGAGGGGGGGGCGGGTTGGGGTTCTGGGGAGGGGGCAGGCGGTGGGGGTCGGCGGGGATGGGGGTCTGGGGGGGAAGGCGGGGAGGGTGGGGGTCAGGGTGAAGGCGGGGGGGGGGGCAGGCAGGGGTGGGGGGATTGGGGGGGATAGGGGTCTGGGGGGGCAGGCAGGGAGGGTGGGGGGGTGGGGCTGGGGAGGTGATGAGGTGGAGGGAGGGTGGGGGTCAGGGTGAAGGCAGGGTGGGGGGGCAGGCAGGGGTGGGGGGTGGAGCTGGGGAGGTGATGGGGTGAAGGGGGGCAGGTAGGGGTGGTGGGGTTGGGGGAAGGCAGGCAGTGGGTGATCGGGGTCTTCGGGGTGGGTGGGGGTCAGGGGGTGATGGCAGGTTTGGGGGACAAGCAGTCAGGGTAGGGTCGGGGGGGGTCAGAACGGAGGCAGGCAGTGAGGATGGGGGCCTGGGGGCAGGGCAGGCAGGAGTGTCAGGATGAAGGCAGGCAGCAGGAGTGGGGGCTGGGGGGGGAGGAGAGGCTGTGGGAATGGGGGGCAGGCAGTGAGGTTGGGGGGCTGTCAGGGTAAAGGCCTGGGGGTTTGATGGGGTGGTTGGGCTGGGGGGGGGACAGGCAGGGGGGTGAGAGGCTGGAGGGACAGGCTGGGGGAATGGGGGCATCTGGCAGGGGGTGATAGGTCTGGCAGGGCGCAGGCAGCAGGACTGGGGGTCTGGCAGGGCGCAGGCAGCAGGGCTGGAGCCCAGGGGGTGCCGGGAGCTGCGCCGGGGTGTGCCGGGGGGTGGTGATGGATCCGGCTGGGCCTGTTGGGGCCTGGCCGGGGCCGGCAGCTGTCAGCGGCGTCTGTCTGTGCCGCGTCCTCCGGCACTCGAGCAGAACCGGTTCCTGCTCCTGGCGCTGGGAGTGCGCCAGACCGCCGCCACCGCCCGCCCGCCTGCCTGCCCCACACCCTCACCCGCCCCACGCCCTGCCCGCGTCTCACCCCACACCCTGCCCTGGCCGGGAACACGCTGGGGCACTTCGGTGATCTACCGGGGTCACCTCTGGCATTTGGGGGGGCTGACGGGCACCTTCCCCCTGTTTCTAGGGCTGAAGGGGGGAGCCCCCACCTCTGGCCCAGGGGGGTCCAATGGCCCCACCTTCACCTACACCTTCCGGGGCGACCCCCATGCCATGTTCGCCGAATTCTTCGACGGTCGCAACCCCTTCGACACCTTCTTCGTCCAACGCAACGGAGATGACGAGGACGGTGATGACGCTTTCACCACCTTCCACGTGGGAGGTTTCGGTAGCGTTGGTTTCCCCCGGGGTCGGGGTGGACCAGAAGGCGCCTGCCGTAAGCAAGACCCCCCAGTCCTCTACGATCTGAAGGTCTCCCTGGAGGAGATCTACAGCGGTTGCACCAAGAAGATGAAGATCTCCCACAAGCGTCTCAACCCCGACGGGAAGACGGTTCGTAACGAGGACAAGATCCTCACCATCGAGGTGAAGCGGGGTTGGAAGGAGGGCACGAAGATCACCTTTCCCAAGGAGGGCGACCAGACGCCCAACAACATCCCCGCCGACGTCGTCTTTGTCCTCAAAGACAAACCTCATGGTGTCTTCCGCCGGGAGGGCTCGGACATTGTGTACCCGGCGAAGATCAGCCTCCGCGAGGTGGGTGGGTTGGTCTCAGTGATGGTGGGGACGTCAAGGCTGGGTTGGTCTTGGTGATGGTCGGGATGCAGTGGGTGAGGGTTGGTCCTGATGATGGTGGTGGTGACGTCAGGGCTGGGTTGGTCTCGGTGGAGATGTCGGGGGCAGATCGGTCTTGGTCATAGTGGGGATGCAGCAGGTGAGGGTTGGTCTGGGTGGTGGTGGGGATGTCAGGGGTGGGTTGGTCTGGGTGGCAGGGATGTGACAAGCGTTTCCCGGGGTGGCAGGGACGCAGGAGGCGGTTGGTT
This sequence comes from Balearica regulorum gibbericeps, assembly GCF_011004875.1. Classification (NCBI taxonomy): domain Eukaryota; kingdom Metazoa; phylum Chordata; class Aves; order Gruiformes; family Gruidae; genus Balearica; species Balearica regulorum. Next base: position 1,128,508 of record NC_046213.1, read on the forward strand.
TGGGTGGTGAGGATGCGATGGGTGGTGGATCTTTGTGGTGGGGGCATGATGGGTGGTTCTCTGGGCAGTTGGGTTGGGTGGTGCAGACACGATGGATGGTGGAGAAGTGATAGGTGGTCGTCTGGGCAGTTGACCTTGGTGCTGGGGATGAGAGGGTCGGTTGGCCTCAGTGATGGAGGTGCAGGGGGTGGTGGGGATGTGATGGGTGGTTGTCTAGGTGGTGGGGATGCAGGGGCTGGTGAGGGCCAGGAGTTGGTTGGGCAGTTGGTGGGTGGTAGGGACACGACAGGGTCGGTCGGTCGTGGTGGTAGAGATGTGACGGGCGATTGGATGGGTTGTCACGGTGGTGGGGGTACGATGGATGGTGGGTCTTGGTGGTGAGGACCAGGAGTTGAGTGGTTGGGCTTGGTGGAGACGTGACGGGTGGTTGGGTGGGTGGTCTGGGTGGTGGTGGGGATGTGATGGGGGGTCTGGGTGGTGGTGGGGGTGTGATGGGGGGTCTGGGTGGTGGTGGGGGTGTGATGGGGGGTCTGGGGGGTGGTGGGGGTGTGATGGGGGGTCTGGGGGGTGGTGGGGGTGTGATGGGGGGTCTGGGGGGTGGTGGGGGTGTGATGGGGGGTCTGGGGGGTGGTGGGGATGTGATGGGGGGTCGGGGTGGTGGTGGGGGTGTGATGGGGGGTCGGGGTGGTGGTGGGGGTGTGATGGGGGGTCGGGGTGGTGGTGGTGGGGATGTGATGGGGGGTGGTGGGGATGCAGGAGCTGGTGGATCTGGGTGGTGAGGCCCAAGGGTGGTTGGGCAGTTGGCGGGTGGTAGCGACACGACGAGGTGGTCGATCTTGGTGGTAGAGATGTGACGGGTGATGGGACGGTGGTGGGGACACGATGGATGGTGGGTCTGGGCGGTGAGGGCCGAGGGTTGAGTGGTTGGGCTTGGCGGGAACGTGACGGGTGGTTGGTCTGGGCGGTGGGGGGGACGTGACGGGTGGTCGGGTGGTCTCCTCGGCGTGGTGGTGGTGACGACGACGCCGGCACCCTCCGCCAGGCCCTCTGCGGCTGCACGGTCAACGCGCCCACGCTGGACGGCCGCACCATCCCCATGGTCTTCAAGGACGTGCTGAAGCCGGGGGTGAAGCGCCGCATCCCGGGCGAGGGGCTGCCCTACCCCCGCACCCCCGACCAGCGCGGTGACCTCATCATCGAGTTCGAGGTCAAGTTCCCCGACAGGATCCCCCCCTCCTCCAAGACCCTTCTGGAGCAGATCCTGCCCGTCTAGCCCCCCCCACCCTGCCCCCCCCCCATGTCCCCCCAAATTCCGGGGGCTTGGGGTGGCCTCTGACTCTTGGGGACCGTGCTGGGGTGGGGGGGTGGCTCCTGCCTGCGCTGCCTGCGGGTGCCCTGCTGCCTGCACCAGGCTGAGAGCGGCTCCAGGTTTGTGGGGGGGGGGCTTGAGGGGTGTCCCCCCCCCCTTCCTGGGGGTCTGGGGGGGGGATGGGGTGTCCCTGTCACCCCCCAGCTCTGTGCTCCGGGGGGGGGGGGTGTGTGTCCCCCCCCCACCTTGGGGCTCCCGGTGTCCCTGTCCCCTCTCTGTGTTCTGGTGGCCCTGGGGTGTCCTTGTCCCTGCCCCCCCCCCCTAATTTGGGACTCCTGGTGTCCTTGACCCCCCTCCCCCCCCCTCCTCCCCGTTTGGGGGTCTTGGGGTGTCTTTGTCCCCCCACCTCCATCCTTGGGGGTGTCCCGAGGCGTCCCCACCCCCCACCTCTGCTCCGGAGCTCCCAGGGTGGTTTTGTCCCCCCATTTTGGGGCTTCCCCCTCCAAGCTCTGGGGGTCCCCACATCCCCCCCCCATTTTGGGGGGCTCTGGGGGTCCCGGGGTGTCCTCAGCCCCTCTCCCTCCTTGCAGAGGGGGGTCGTGGGGAGCCCCCAGCCCCCTCTCCCCCCCCCCCCCCCCCCCCGAGGCCAGAGGGGAGCCCCGGGAGGGGTGGGGGGGGGTTTGGGGGGGTGGGGGGCCGCGGGCGGCTCGTGGCGGGGCGGGGCCCTCTTATCCTTTGGGATAAAACCGCCCGGAAAAGGGTCTGTTCCTGCAACAGGAGCGCACGTGTACGGCTTTGTATAAAGCGCTGAAACCTCCGCCCGCCTCCGGCTCCTTTTTGGGGGGGGGGGGTGTGGGGGGGGTGTGTGCCGTGGGTGAATCCCCCCCTTCCCCCGTGGGCTGTGTTCGCCCCTAGCGGGGTCTCTCGTGTCCGTGTCCCCCCCCCCCCCCCGCAATGCACCCCCCGTGGGGGTTTCTCAGTCCTTCCCCCCGTGGGGTCTGTCCCCCCACATGGGGTCGGTCCGGGTCTGTCCCCCCACCCCACCCCCCCCCCGGGCTCCGTGGCCGTCCGCCCCCTTCCTGGCCCCGCCCACTCCTCCTGGCTCCGCCCACTCCTCCTGGCCCCGCCCCGACGCTGAGACTCGCAGTTCTCGCCCCTGATTGGCTGCGGGCAGCCCCACGCGCGGGGGCGCGGGGCCGGGCGCTCCCATTGCCTGGAGCTGGGGCGGGGGGGGGGTGGGTGCGGCTGAGCCCTTTCCTGCCCCCTCACCCCCTCCCCCACTCCTGTCGCGCGTCTCATTGGTCGGCGGGGCGGGGCGGTGGCGATGATTGGTCCCGGCGCGGTTTGGCCCCGCCTTCCCGGAAGTGTCGCTTCAGCAGCAGCGCCCGGCTGGAGGGCGGGAGGGTCCGGCCGGTGAGCGGGGGGCGGGGGGGGGAGGCCCGGGCCGGGGCTGGGGGGGGGGCCGGGGTGTCGCGACCCCCCACTGGGGGTAGGTGGCCGGGGCCCCGCGTCGCCGCTTCCTTGCGGGAGGGAGGGGCGGTACCCGGAGTTCACCGGGCCCAGCCCCCCCCCCCCACCTTGGGGGGCCTCGGGGACCCCCGGAGCCGGGGTGGCCCCTGGTACCTCGATCCCCCCCACCCCGTCCCTCAGTTCCCCCCTCCCCTTCACCCCCCCCCCCCCCACCCCGTCCCTCAGTTCCCCCCTCCCCTTCACCCCACCCCGTCCCTCAGTTCCCCCCTCCCCTTCACCCCCCACCCCGTCCCTCAGTTCCCCCCGTCCCTCAGTTCCCCCCTCCCCTTCACCCCCCCACCCCGTCCCTCAGTTCCCCCCGTCCCTCAGTTCCCCCCTCCCCTTCACCCCACCCCGTCCCTCAGTTCCCCCCTCCCCTTCACCCCCCCACCCCGTCCCTCAGTTCCCCCCGTCCCTCAGTTCCCCCCTCCCCTTCACCCCCCCACCCCGTGCCTCAGTTTCCCCCTCTCTCATTCCAGCACCCAGCGCAGCACCGCAGGACCCCCCCTCCTCGGGGAGGGGGCACCCACCCCCCCACCCACCCCCCCAAATCTCTGCTGTCACCCCCCTTTACCCCATCACCCCCTTCCCCCCCCCCCCATGCCGCTGGGCCTGGGCCGCCGCAAGAAGCCCCCGCCGCTGGTGGAGAACGAAGAAGCGGCGGGGGGGCGAGGGGGGGCTGCCGGTGAAACCCCCGGGGTCCCGGTGGGGGCTCTTGGGGGGCCGCCCCCCCCGGGGCTCCCCCCGCCGCCCCCCGCCCTTCGGCCTCGCCTGGTCTTCCACACGCAGCTGGCCCACGGCAGCCCCACGGGCCGCGTCGAGGGCTTCACCAACGTCCGCGAACTCTACGGCAAGATCGCCGAGGCCTTCCGCATCCCCCCGGGAGAGGTGGGGGGCACCCATGGGTGCTGGAGCCGGGGGGGTGGGGGGGACGGGACGGGATGCTGAAGGATGGGGCAGCCTGGGAGGGGTTTGGGGCACCCACTGGGTGCTGGGGCTCAGGGAGGTGGAGGGGGAGGGACGACTAAAGGATGGGGGGGTGGGGGGATGAAAGAGCACCCTGAGGGACACGGGAGCACCCTTGGGTGCTGTGGGGTGTGGGGGGATCAAACATAGGGCACCCTGAGGGGCACAGGAGCACCTTTGGGTGCTGTGGGGTGTGGGGGGATGAGACAGGGTACCCTGAGGGACACGGGAGCACGCTTGGGTGCTGTGGGGGGATGAGACAGGGCACCCTGAGGGGCACAGGAGCACCTTTGGGTGCTGTGGAGGGATGAGACAGGGCACCCTGAGGGGCACGGGAGCACCCTTGGGTGCTGTGGGGTCTGGGGGAATCAAACACAGGGCACCCTGAGGGACATGGGGGCACCCTTGGGTGCTGTGGGGTGTGGGGGGATCAAACACAGGGCACCCTGAGGGGTATGGGGGGATGAGACCGGGCACCCTGAGGGATACGGGAGCACCCTTGGGTGCTGTGGGGTCTGGGGGGATCAAACACAGGGCACCCTGAGGGGTGTGGAGGGATGAGACAGGGCACCCTTGGGTGCTGTGGGGCATGGGGGGATGAGCCAGGGCACTCTGAGGGGTGCAGGAGCACCCTTGGGTGCTGTGGGGCATGGGAGGATCAAACATAGGGCACCCTGAGGGACATGGGAACACCCTTGGGTGCTGTGGGGGGATGAAACACAGGGCACCCTGAGGGGTGTGGGGGGCTGAGGGACAGGGCACCCTGAGGGGTGCGGGAGCACCCTTGGGTGCTGGGAGATGCAGGGGGGCTGAGGGACAGGGCACCCGGAGGGGTTTGGGGCACCCACTGGGTGCTGGGGATCAGGGCACCTGGGTGGGCTGCAGGCACCCCTGGGTGCGGGGGGGTCGGGGGATGTTGGGAGCTGAGGGGTGGGGGGGGGTGCTGGGGATGTTGGGGACACCCAGAGCGAAGGGGGGGAGGGGACACCTGGGCTGGGGGGGGGGGGGGGGGCAGCCGGGGAGGGCTGCAGTTGGGGCGAGGGGACCCCAGGGGTGTGCAGAGGGGTCCCTGGGTGTCCCCAACGTGGGGGGATCCCTCGTGTCCCCTGGGGGGGGTCCTGGGTGTCCCAGGTGTCCCTCAGGAGGGTGCCAGGTGTCCCCAGGGAAGGGGGGTCCCTGCGTGTTCCCGGGGGGTCCCACATGTCCCTGGGGGGGTCCCACATGTCCCCTGGGGGGTCCCACACATCCTCAAGAAGAGGGAACCTTCGTGTCCCCAGGCGGGTCCCGTTGTCCCCAGGAAGGTCTCGCGCATCTCCCAGGTCCCTTCCACCCCCACGACCGTCCCACGCGTGTCCCGGGGTGTGTGTGGGGGGATGTCCCTGCTGTCCCCAGGTGTGTCCCTCCCCCTGTCCCCCCACCCTCGTGTCGTGACGCCGCTGCCCCGGCCAGGTGATGTTCTGCACCCTCAACACGCACAAGGTGGACATGGAGAAGCTCCTGGGCGGCCAGATCGGTCTGGAGGACTTCATCTTCGCCCACACCAAGGGCCAGCGCAAGGAGGTCGAGGTCTTCAAGTCGGAGGAAGCCTTGGGGCTCACCATCACGGACAACGGCGCCGGCTACGCCTTCATCAAGGTGACACCCCCCGCGGGGACACACACACACACACACACACGTTGTCATTGGGGGTGCTCAGAGAGGGCCCCGGGGTTGCGGGGGGACGTGGGGACATCCCGAGGCAGCGTGGAGGTGGGACGGAGATATCGCTGGGGGGGGGGGGATGTGGGAGCTCCTGGGTGGTCCCTGGGGTCGGGTGGGACCTGGGGACATCCCCGAGCATGATGTGGGGGGTGGGGGTCGCCGTGGTGACCCCCTCCCCCCCCCCCCCCCCCCCCCACCCCGGGTGGTCCCACAGCGGATCCGGGAGGGCAGCGTCATCGACCGGATCCCGGTGATCAGCGTGGGGGACATGATCGAGGCCATCGACGGGCAGAGCCTGGTGGGCGCCCGTCACTACGAGGTGGCCAAGATGCTGAAGGAGCTGCCCCGGGGACGCACCTTCGCCCTCCAGCTCACCGAGCCCCGCAAGGCCTTCGGTGAGCCCAAACTGGGAGCACTGGGAGCCCAGTGGGGGGGTCCCTGTGGTCCCCACCTCCCCCTGCCCAGGGCAGCCACGCCCCCCTCATGGGGTTGGGGGGACCCAGGTGTCCAGAGCTTTGCTGTCCCCCATCTTGGGGGACTGCAGGGTGGTGTCCTGGGTTACTGGGAGCACTGGGAGCCCCACCAGTAAGAGAGAGGGAGACACGACATCTGGGGAGGTAGACGGAGAACCTTAGGGCCCCCCCAAAAATGGGGGCGGACCCCATAGCCCTGAGGGTCCCTCTGAGATTCAAGGGGGGAGCTGATGCAGAGCCAATAGCCTGGAGGGACCCCAAAACCCAAGGGGGGGCTGATGGGGACCCACAGTGCTGGGGGGACACCCCAAAACCCAAGAGAGAGCTGATGGGGACCCACAGTGCTGGGGGGGGCCCCAAAACCCAAAGGAGCTGATGGGGACCCCTTACCTTAGGGGGGGCATGTGGGGGCCCCCCAAGACTGATGAGGGTATTATGGAGACCCCCAAACCTTCTTCCTCCCACCTCTTGGGGTCTGTGATTGGTTCGGAGCCCCCTCCATCCGTGTTGGGGGGGCCCCCCAATAAATTGCAGCCCCTCTAACCGTCCCCCCCCCCCACCCCCCGGTTGTTTTTCAGACATGATCGGCCCACGGGCGGGGGGGGCGCGTGGGGGGGGCACCCAGCTGGGCACCGGCCGGGGCACCCTGCGCCTCCGCGCTCGGGGACCCGCCACCGTTGAGGAGCAGGTAGGAAATCTGGTGAGGGGTCATGGGTGTGTGTGGGGGGGGGAGATGGAGAGGCACAGGTCCCCCCCCACATCTCCCTGACACCCCCCCCCCCAATGTGTCGTGTCCCCCCCCCTGCAGCCCTCCGCCTTCGAGGAGCGAGCCGTGGCCAAGGTGGACGATCTGCTGGAGAGCTACATGGGCATCCGGGACAGCGAGCTGGGTGAGCAGGGGCTGGGGACCCCCCCGGGGTGAGGGACCCCCCCTCGGGGTGTTGGGGACCCCTCTGACCCACCCCTTGCACCTTCCCTCCCCCTCAGGGTGCTGGGGACCCACCCCACTGCAGGGCACCCTCCTCTCAGGGTGCTGGGGACCCCCCTGGGGGTGCTGGGGACCCACCCCACTGCAGGGCACCCTCCTCTCAGGGTGCTGGGGACCCCCCTGGGGGTGCTGGGGACCCACCCCACTGCAGGGCACCCTCCTCTCAGGGTGCTGGGGACCCCCCCTGGGGGTGCTGGGGACCCACCCCACTGCAGGGCACCCTCCTCTCAGGGTGCTGGGGACCCCCCTGGGGGTGCTGGGGACCCACCCCACTGCAGGGCACCCTCCTCTCAGGGTGCTGGGGACCCCCCTGGGGGTGCTGGGGACCCCCCCGGACCCCTCCAGGGAGCTGAGATCCCCCACCCCACTGCAAGCCCCCCCCTCACTCAGGGTGCCACCCCCCCACCCTGCCCCAGCCCAGGCCCTGTCCCCTTCTCCCAGAGACACGGGGACCCCCTCCCAGGCTGCTGGGGACCCCCCCCCCCCCGAGTGTCCCCGTTGTGTGTCCCCCCCCTCCCTGAGTGTCCCCGTTGTCCCCGCAGCCGCCACCATGGTGGAGCTGGGCCGGGACGCCCGGGACCCCGACGCGCTGGCGCAGGCCCTCGACTCCCAGCTCGGGGATTTCGCCTTCCCCGACGAGTTCGTCTTCGACGTCTGGGGGGCCATCGGCGACGCCAAGGTGGGGCGCTGCTAGGGGGCCCCCCCCTGCCCACTGTGTGTGGGGGGGGGACCCCTCCCCTGGACCGGGACCATCCCCTGGGATTTGGGGGTGGACCCCTCCACCCACTGACCGCCATGGACTGGGCCCCCCTCGGCTCCATCTCGTGATTGGGGGACCCCCCCCCCTCCCATGCTTGAAAATGGGTCGTCGTCCCCCCAATAAGCTGGACACCCCCCTGAAAACTGCTGGAGATGGGGGACCCCCACCGGTGACCCCCACCCCAGCTGGGGAGCCCCCCATGAAGCCCCCACCCCCATGACCCCCTCCGAGGGACCTGGGTGCCCCCACCCCAACTCCAGACACCCCCCCCCAAATTACCTGCCCCTCCTTCTCAGCCAGGGCCCCCCCCGACACGGGACCACCACTACACCCTGCGACCCCCCCCAGCGAACTGGGGTGCCACCTCACAGCACAGCCCCCCCCCCCCCCCAGGGTGGTCTGGGACCCCCAACAGAGGGGGGTACCCCCCACCATTTCCTGCAGGGCCCCTCTATGGACTTAGGTCCCCTCCCCATTTTTTTGGGCCCCCCCCCCAATGACCCTGGGTGTCCTCCCACAGGTGTGGGTGCCCCCCCCCCCCAAACACGGGACCCCTTTAAAGCCCCCCCCACCCCAGGCCTGAAGACTCCCAATTCCGTCCCCCCGCCCCAGGCTGTACCCCACTACTGGGGGGGGGGGGGGGGTGCTCCAGCCCCCCCCCCCCCCCCGCCTTGGGTGGCCCTTAGTGCCCCCCCCATGACACTAATGCCCCCCCTCCCCCTGCAGGGTGAGGTATGAGGGTCCCCCACTTCACCCCCCCAGGGGCTTTTTAGGGGGGGGGGGAACCGAAGCAACCCTGTGTCCCCCCAAAATATGAGACAGACCCCCCCCCGTGCCAATCTGAGCCTGTCACACACTGTCCCCCCACCCCGCGACACGCTGTCCCCCCCACTTCACACGCTGTTGCCCCCCCCCCCCCAAGGGACACGCTGTCGTCCCCCCCCCCACCGCACTGACTACCTCGGGGAGGGGGGTGTCGGGGGGGGGGACGCACAGCACAGCCCCCCCCCCCGCCCCGTCACCCTGTCCCGTGTCCCCTGGGGGGGTCCCCTGGAGCTGGGGGGGGTGGTCACGGGGTGGGGGGCTGCTCCCCCCCCCGCCCCGGGGCGTATTTTTGTACTTTACATGTAAAGTGATTTTAACATAAAATAGAGAGAAATTGGGAGTGGTCGCTGCTGGGTGGGCACGGGGGGGGGGGCAGCGGTTTGGGGACAGCTGAGCTGCCCCTCGCACGCTCCTCGCACGCCCCTCGCACGCCCCTCGCACGGTTCTTCGCGGCCTCGCACGCCCCCTTGTGCGGCTGTTCCTGGCCTCGCGCGCCCCCTCGCGCCCCCCTCACGTGCCACTTGCACGGTTCTTCCCAGCCTTGCACGGCCGCGCCTTGCACGTCCCTTGTGAGGACCTTGCACGCGCCTTTACGCGTCTCTTCATTGCCTTGCACACCCCTCACGTGCCTCTTCCCAGCCTTGCGCACTCACACGCCCCTTGCACGCTCTCTTGCGTGGCTGTTCGTGGCCTTGCACACCCCCTTGCAGGGCTGTTCGTGGCTTTGTACACCCCCTTGCACACCCCCTCGCATGGCTGTTCCTGGCCTCATGCACGTCCTCGCACACCCCCTTGCACACCCCTTTGCATGGCTGTTCGTGGTCTCATACACCCCCTCACACACCCCCTTGCACAGCTGTTCATGGCCTTGTATACACCCTCGCACGGCTGTTTGTGGCGTCATACACCGCCTCGCACACCCCCTTGCACGGCTCTTCGTGGCCTCGCACACCCCCTTGCACACCCCCTCGCATGGCTGTTTCTGGCCTCATGCACGTCCCCACACACCCCTTTGCACACCCCCTTCCACAGCTCTTTGTGGCCTCGCACACCCCCTTGCACACCCCCTCGCCTGGCTGTTCCTGGCCTCACGCACGTCCCCACACACCCCCTCGCACGCCCCCTTGCACGGCTCTTCGTGGCCTTGCACACCCCCTTGCACACCCCCTCACATGGCTGTTTCTGGCCTCATGCACGTCCCCACACACCCCTTTGCACACCCCCTTGCACGGCTCTTTGTGGCCTCGCACACCCCCTTGCACGGCTCTTTGTGGCCTCGCACACCCCCTCGCACACCCCCTTGCACGGCCGTTCCTGGCCTCGCACACCCCCTTGCACGGCTCTTTGTGGCCTCGCACACCCCCTCGCACACCCCCTTTGCACGGCCGTTCCTGGCCTCGCACACCCCCTTGCACACTTCCCGCCTCGCGGCACCCTGCGAGGGCCAGGTGGGGCTGGAACGCGGGGGTCCGTGAGGGGGCATTTGCACACGTATTTGCACGAGTGCTCGTGGCTCGCGCGAGGCTCTTTGCACGAGCCGCCCGGGGAGGGGGGAGGGGCGGGACCGGCGGTCCTAGAGCGCCCCCTGGCGGCAGCCGGTGGCACTGCGGGGAGGGGGAGGGGGGACGGGAGGGGGAGGGAAAGGCGCGGGGGGGGGGGCACTAACCCAGGGTTGGGGTTAGGACCGGTATTAGGGTTAGGGGTGGGTTAAGGGGTAGAGCGAGGGTTTAGTGCTTAGGGTTAGGTTTAGGGTTAGGTTTAGAGCTGGGGTTAGGGTTTGGGTTAGGTTTAAGGCTGGGTTTAGTGTTAGGGTTGGGGTTTGGGTTAGGTTTAGGGTTAGGTTTAGAGCTGGGGTTAGGGTTTGGGTTAGGTTTAAGGCTGGGTTTAGTGTTAGGGTTGGGGTTTGGGTTAGGTTTAGGGTTAGGTTTAGAGCTGGGGTTAGGGTTTGGGTTAGGTTTAAGGCTGGGTTTAGTGTTAGGGTTGGGGTTTGGGTTGGGTTTAGTGCTAGGTTTAGAGCTAGGGTTAGGGTTTGGGTTAGGTTTAAGGCTGGGTTTAGTGCTAGGGTTAGGGTTTGGGTTAGGTTTAAGGTTGGGTTAGGTTTAAGGTTGGGTTAGTGCTAGGTTTAGAGCTAGGATTAGGGTTTGAGTTAGGTTTAAGGTTGGATTTAGCGTTAGAGTTAGGTTTAGAGCAAGGGTTAGAGTTTGGGTTAGGTTTAAGGTTGGGTTTAGTGTTAGAGTTGGGTTTAGAGCTAGGGTTAGGGTTTGTGTTTGGTTTAAGGTTGGGGTTTGGTTTAGGCTTAGGGCTAACATTGGGGTTTGGGTTAGTTTTTTTTGTTTGGGTTAAGATTTGGGTTAGGTTTAATGTTAGGTTTGGAGCTAGGGTTAGGGGTTAGAGTTAGGGTTTGGGTTAGGGTTTAGATTAGGATTAGGTTTCAGATTAGGGTGTAGGGTTGGGTTTAGGGCTAACATTGGGCTTAGGGTTAGATTTTTTGTTTGGGTTAAGATTTGGTTAGGTTTAAAGTTAAGGTTAGCTTTAGAGCTAGGATTAGGATTTGAGTTAGGGTTGGGGTTAGAGTTAAGTTTAGGGTTAGGCTGGGCTCCAGCAGATCACCCCCCCAGCAGGACTGAGCCTTTCTGTCTCTCGCAAAGGCCGTGGCCGCCCCCCGCGCTGCGCTGGCAGCTCCCCAGGTCCCCGTCCCTGTCCTGGGTGTCCCCCCTCCCATGGCTCCCCCTGCCAGGCCCCGCCTTGCTCCCCAAAAATCGCCTCCGAGCGTGGTCTGGGGCAGCCAGGGTGGTCAACGGTGGGGAAGGTGGAAAGGGTGGAGGTCCACCAGGATGGAGGTGCGTGAAGTCAAGGAGCCAACGTGCGGACGATGGATGGGGGTCGTCCACGGGGAGGGAAACCAGGAGCCGCGTGTTCGTGCCGACGTGGGGAAGGGTTTCTCCTCACAGGTTCCTCTGGGGTTAAGCCAGACGTGTCTGGAGGCTCAGCCCAGCTCCTCCACCTCCCTCTTAGTGCAGAGGTCATCTCCATCCTGGAGGTGTGGGCAGATGGGGGGGTGGGCGGGGATTGCAGAGAAATCTCGTCATCTCTGCCGGAGCTGGCGCTGCGGCAATGGAGACGCTTTCCAAGAGCCGCATGCTGGGATGGAGCTGGTTTTGCAGGTCCCAGGGTGATGGACTGAGCTAAGACAACCTTTGAGAAGCTCACAGGATGTCCTACACTTAGTAGAGCACCAGACAACTAAGTCCAGTCCCAGAGAGCTTGATCAGAAGCTCTGGCTGATGCTGGAGATGTCTGTGATGAGGCCACCAGGCTCGTCCGGTGCACCAGATCTGCTTTTGAGCTGGTCACTCAGGCTCTCTGGGTAGTCACCAAGGGGTAGGTTGGAGCATGAGACCCTACAAGTGGCCACCTGTATCTTGGAGATGATTTGTGCCCCGCGCTCCTTGGCCCAGGTCTTCTCCAGCTCTCTGAAGATCTGAGGAACCAGCTCAGATGGAGATACCTCCACAGAGGACTTCTGGAGTTAGAGATGAGTCCTCACGTTACACCCTGAGAAGGAAACACAAGAGGCCGCGGGTTTCCACTGGAGACCGAGGTGGCCCAGCCAACCCCCTCCTGGTTTTGGGTGCATTATTGCATTTTTCCAAATTAACCTTAAAATTATCTCAGAGCCACACAGAGGTCCCATGCCACCCCAGGAGACCCTCTGAGCTGCGTGCTCTGCGCGATGAGGCCTTGGGCTGACGGCAAGAGGTGGGAGATGACACCTCCTGGCTGGTCCTGGAGGAGAGCTGCTTGTCCCATGGTGCGCATGGAAGGTGACGTCATGCCAGGAGCTGCACGCACACAAGCTCCCCTTTCCACTCTTCGCACAAAACTCTCGATTGTTCAACCTAAAAGGTCTCAACCCTTGAGATCTTAAAGAAAACCATGGCAGTCCTGCCTGCTGGAGCTGCAGCAGCACTTCTCGGGTGACAGTGTCACCACCGGACCCTGCGCAGATGTTTGATTCTCTTTACGGCGAGTAGACGTGCTGCTCTGGAGAAGGACCAGGATTCCCACTGGTGTGACCTCACGTGGGATGCGTCACCTCCAGAGACACGATGGAGAGCGCCGTGTCTCCACCTCCCCGCAGGCTGGTTCTTCAAGCTGCAGTGCCAGGCTGAGCTCCCGCGCGTCCCTACGCTTCTGCACCAAGGAAACATGAGATCTGCAGCCCCCGCTGCCATGTGGGACCTCTGGAAGAGGCATCATCTGACCTTGGATGATGACGTTCAACCCAGTGTCTCCACCCACCTCCGTGCCTACAAGCTATTTAAGTCCAGGCCGCGTTGGTGGCTGGACACCGAGGGAAAAGGCAGACGGGATCATCACGGGGCTGTTGCCTTTGAGCGAGTGCTCATCACCTCATTGTTGCCATCGGGTTGGGTGGCCAAGTCCTGCTGAAGCTCGGGGAACAGCTTCTCCTCCAGAAGCCTGGGGGCTGACAGCAGCAACAGGAAAAAAACAGTTTTAAAGGTATTAAGGAATTCCTACAGTTCCAAGACCATCAAACTGCATCTCCTCTAATTTCCAACATCCCTGATGCCTAGAGAGATCCTTCAGGCTGGACCTCCTGGAGCATGAGGACCTCTGGAGCAGCGTGAGCCAACCCCTCTGAAGGTGAGTGATTGGACAAGTTCCTGTGAGAAATGCCCGTTTCTCACAGAGAAATGGTGAGCATCCAGAGTTAGGTGAGACATCCCCTTAAGATGTAGCTTGGTTGACTGTCCTGGAGTCTGGTGAGACTGCTGACCGTGCCGCTCTTCCCTGGCATTGTCCCACCCCTTGCCCAGATCTGCTGATGGTGTGAAGGACCCAAGTTCATCCTGGTACAGGATATGTAGGGTGTATACCCCCCTCCAGAAAGCCCCCAGGAGCAGCTACAGTGGGTGTAGATCCCAGGTGAGAGCAAGGGGGACCTGGAGAAGGTGACGGAGGTCTGCAGCCGGCAGTGATGAACGCAACCTTCTTGCTGCTGTGTCCCCTGACCCCATCGAGGACCTAATTCCCTTCTTGCTCTTCTTTCTTCTTCCCAGTTGCAATCGGTGACTCCGTGCACGGGGGACCCAGCGCACCCCTCAGCTAATGCAGCACAACCCTTCAGGTGATGGAGAATGAGAAGATGCTTTGTGCTTGACACAGGATCGAGTGTCCACAGGGAAATTCAGCCTGAAGAGGCAAATATCCCCAAAATCAATCTTCACACCAGGCTATGGCTCACCACGCTTGTCTTCTCATGTGAAGCAGCCTCTCTTGCTCTTACGGTTGGTCCTCACAGAGGTATTGGAGTAACTCTTACCTACAAAGTCCTGGTACCAACCATCACAGAGACACCAGGGGGTTGGCTGAAGACCACCGTGGAGGTATTTAAAAGACGTGTAGACGTGGTGCTTAGGGACATGGTTTAGTGGTGGACTTGGCAGGTTTACAGCTGGACTTGATGACCTCAAGGGTCTTTTCCAACCTGAATGATTCTGTGATTCTATGATTCTAGGCCATTCTTGGCTTGGCTATTGGGCATCAGTGTGGACCAGGACTGAGGTTAATGTAAATTAGTGACGTTACTGAGTTCTTCTCAGCTGTGCCAGGACAGAACCTCTGAAGGTACGTGAGATTTTGCTGGGCAAAGAAAAGATTTGGTAGATCTCGGACATCCACACCAATTTCCACCTTATTTCCCATGGGAGATTCATAGAGAGCAAGAATTTAAGTCTGCTGTAAGTGTTGTTTCCACCATGGGAGGCTGAGCTGCTGCTTAAAATGTTGTCCTCTTCTCAGACAAAGCACAAATGCGAAGGGACAACCAAACCACCCCAACAGGGTTCATTTTGACCGGGTTTTCCCACTTCCCCAAGCTCCAGGTTGCCTTGTTTGTGCTCTTTCTCCTCATGCACATGGTGACCCTGGCTGGAAATCTGGTGATAATGGTTGTTATCAGGGTGGAGCGAGGGCTGCACATGCCCATGTATCTCCTCCTAGGTGCCCTGTCCTTCTCAGAGCTCTGTTACACCTTCTCCATCACCCCAAAGATGCTGTCTGGGTTAGTGTCTGGAACTCGAGCCATTTCTTTCCTGGGCTGTGCTGCACAAACGCATTTCTCCTTCACGTTTGGCTTCATGCACTCTTTCCTCCTGACGGTGATGGGGTACGACCGGTACGTGGCCATCTGTCACCCCTTGCGTTACAGCACCCTCATGACCTCCCGTGTCTGTATCCAGCTGGTGGTGGCCTCATGGCTGGGTGGGGGTCTCCTGGGGCTGCTGGTGACATGTGCTGTCTTCCAGTTACCCTTCTGCCGGTCCCACCAGATCGACCATTTCTTCTGCCACGTGCCCCCCCTGCTCCAGCTGACTTGTGCTGGTGGCGAGATGGTTGCCACCGTGGTCAACATCCTTTGCATGACTGCCTTGTTGGGTTGCTTTCTGCTCATCCTTCTCTCCTACGCCTTCATCCTTGGACACATCCTGCAGATGCCCTCAGCGGAGGGGAGGCACAAAACCTTCTCCACCTGTGCCTCCCACGTCGCCGTAGTGGTGGTGCATTATGGCTGCGCCTCCGTTATCTACCTGCAACGCAAATTGCCCCAAGCTGCGGGAGCGAGTGCTCTCACTGATGTGTCCTACACGGTCTTCACCCCCTTCCTCAGCCCCATCATTTTTAGTCTGCGAAGCAAAGACTTGAAAAATGCCCTTTGGAAATCCCTGAGGAAAAGCTTCGTTGTCAGGAATACGAGGTTTTGGCCGGGCTCTAGTTTCAGCTGCAGGAGTGGTTATCACTAATTTTTTTTCTTGCTTTTCTTTGGTGGTTCCTCGTTGCTTTCCAAACAATAGCCATACTTCTTCCAGGAAGATGAGTCATTTCCGTGACTCTCATGTCTTTTACACTCCCTGGGGATGGCAGACCTTGCTTGGCTGGAGTGTTTTGGTTTAACATTTAGTGCTACACACTCGGCACCGTGCAAAAGCAGGAGTGATGGTCTCCTCGAAGTGGAGACATGGGCAACTCCTTGAGGAGCAGCAGGTGAATTCTTCTGATACCTGGTGCAGAAGACCGTTGTCGACTGGCCTAATCATGACTTTGCCTCTTCTATTGATGACTTTGTGGCTGGTCCGAGAAGGTCTTGGATTTATTCCCTTTCAATGTGCTCCTCTTTTGAGAAACTGCAAACTCAAAACCACTTGGGGACAAACACAACTTACTGCTCTGCTGTTTCAGAAGTCCCACTTGTCTAAGGCAATTAAAGCTGGCTTTAACAAGGTTGTTTCCAATGAAAGTGTTTTGTGTGATTTAACACTTTGCATCTTTGTAGTCCTGTTTATACAAAATATACGTGTGGGTGGTGAGCCACCTGGAGAGGCCCTTGAGAAGCAGAGGTTTGGAGGTGTCTCATGGGGTGGTTGTGAGTGTCCTGGTGCTGTTCTGGGCTTTGTAGCAGGTAAAGGGGCCTTGGACAGAACTATTTATCCCTTTCATCCATACGAATAACTGTGGCATAAGCACATATTGTTTGTTTTGGGTTGGGTTTTTTTGGGGAGGAGGCTTTCTCTTCATTTCTGCCTGCAGAGCATTCCACAGGCTGCTCTCAACAGGCACCAACTGTCTTTATTTTTCATTTTAAGGGGATTTTAGGACAACAAACCATGCATCCTGTCTTCCTAACACATGCATCGCTGCAAGGGGGGGCACTGAGAGCAATGGTGGGCATTGCTGATGGTGATGGACACGCATCCCCTCAGCCCTTGGAAAGGCCACCAGAGAGAGCTGCCTTGGGAGCAGGGACTGAGATGCATCCCCTGTCTCTGGAGACATCCTTTCCCTGAGACACCAAAAGCTCACATGCACCTAATGACCGATTTCCCACTCCCTCAAGGCAAATTTCATCTTCATTTTGAAATTTGGTTTACTTCAGCACAATTTTTGTGCAACTCCCAGTGGACATCTGTCCACATCGGAAACCTCCCTGGTCCTTCAGTGGTGATGAGCAGATCCTAAAGGTGTATGATTCAGTCTGAAATTCAGAAAATTAATTTCCTTGCCAAGGAAACCAGAGGAGGTGGACATCTCCTTTGGTCACTTCCAGGGTCTGACATGGCAGCAGACCTCCAATGCTATTTAAATACATTTGCATGGCTTTGCAATCACGAGGCTCTTTCTCTTCGGGCTGGGAGGTGGATCTTCTCCTTCACACTAAGAGATTTAAAAGAAAAGGGAAACATAACCCCCATTTTTAAGAAGGGTAAAAAGGAAGACCCAGGGAACTACAGGCCTGTCAGTCTCACCTCCATGCCTGGCAAGGTCATGGAGCAGACCCTCCTGGAGACTATGCTCAGGCACATGGAAAATAAGGAGGTGATTGGTGACAGCCAACATGGCTTCAGTAGGGGCAAATCGTGCCTGACAAACTTGGTGGCCTTCTATGATGGGGTTACAGCATCAGTGGATAAGGGAAGGGCAGCTGACATCATCTACCTGGATTTGTGCAAGGCATTTGACATTGTCCTGCACAACATCCTTGTCTCTAAATTGGAGAGACACGGATTCGATGGATGGACCACTCGGTGGATAAGGAATTGGCTGGATGGTCGCACTCAAAGAGTTGTGGTCAGCGGCTCAATGTCCAAGTGGAGATCAGTGATGAGTGGTGTTCCTCAGGGGTCGGTACTGGGACCGGCACTGTTCAACATCTTTGTCGGCGACATGGACAGTGGGATCGAGCGCACCCTCAGCAAGTTTGCCGACAACACCAAGCTGTGTGGTGTGGTCGACACGATGGAGGGAAGGGATGCCATCCAGAGGGACCTTGACAGGCTGGAGAGGTGGGCCCATGCGAACCGCATGAAGTTCAACAAGGCCAAGTGCAAGGTCCTGCACGTGGGTCGGTGCAATCCCAAGCACGACTACAGGCTGGGCGAGGAATGGATTGAAAGCAGCCCCGAGGAGAAGGACTTGGGGGTGTTGATTGATGAGAAGCTCAACATGAGCCGGCAGTGTGCGCTTGCAGCCCAGAAAGCCAACCGTGTCCTGGGCCGCATCAAAAGAGGTGTGACCAGCACGTCGAGGGAGGTGATCCTGCCCCTCTACTCCATTCTGGTGAGATCCCACCTGGAGTACTGCGTCCAGCTCTGGGGGCCCCAGTAAAGGAGAGACACGGAGCTGTTGGAGAGAGTCCAGAGGAGGCCCACAAAGCTGATCAGAGGGCTGGAGCACCTCTGCTATGAGGACAGGCTGAGAGAGTTGGGATTGTTCAGCCTGGAGAAAAGGCGGCTCCAGGGAGATCTAATTGCAGCCTTCCACTACCTGAAGGGGCCTACAGGAAAGATGGTGAGGGACTGTTCATCAGGGAGTGTAGTGACAGGACAAGGGGTAAGGGGTTTAAGGTGAAGGAGGGTCGATTTAGATCAGATGTTGAAAGAAATTCTTTACTGTGAGGGTGGTGAGGCAGTGGCACAGGTTGCCCAGAGAGGTTGTGGAGGCCCCATCCCTGGAAGTGTTTAAGGCCAGGTTGGACGAGGCTTTGGGCAACATGGTCTAGTGGAGGGTGTCCCTGCCCGTGGCAGGGGGGTTGGAACTAGATGATCTTTAAGGTCCCTTCCAACCCAAACCGTTCTATGATTCTATGAAAACTGAACACAGGACTCAAGGTTCGGCCTCACCAGAGTCGAGTACAGGGCCACAGTGACTTCCCTTCTCCTGCTGGCCACACTATTTCTGATCCAAGCCAGGATGCTGTTGGCCGCCTTGGCCACCTGGGCACACTGCTGGCTCACGTTCAGCCGGTTGGCAACCAGCACCCCCAGGTCCTTTTCCTCCAGGCACCTTTCCAGTCACTCGGCCCCAAGCCTGTAGCGTTGCCAGGGCTTGCTGTGACCCAAGGGCAGGACCCGGCACTTGGCCTTCTTAAACCTCATACAGCTGGCCTCGGCCCAGCCAGCCAGCCTCTCCAGATCCCTCTGCAGAGCCTTCCCACCCTCCAGCAGATCGATGCTCCCACCCAATGTGCTATCACCTGCAAACTTACTGAGGGCACACTCAATCCCCTCATCCAGATCCTTGATAAAGATGTTAAACAAGACTGGCCCCAAGACTGAGCCCTGGGGAACACCGCTTGTGACCGGCCGCCAACTGGAGTTAACTCCGTTCACCACAACTCTCTGGGCTCGGCCTTCCAGCCAGTGTTTTACCCAGCAAAGAGTGCACCCATCCAAGCTGTGAGTCACCAGCTTCTCTGGGAGAATGCTGTGGGAGACCATGTCGAAGCCTTGACCAAAGTCCAGGTAGATAACTTCCACAGCCTTACCCTTACGCACTAGGCGGGTCACCTGGTCATAGAAGGAGATCGGGTTGGTAAGGCGGGACCTGCCTTTCACGACCCCGTGCTGGCTGGGCCTGATCCCCTGGTCGTCCTGCACACGCTTGGTGAGCGCACACCCAAGATGAACTGTTCCATAACCTTCCCCAGCACCGAGGTCAGGCTGACAGGCCTGTAGTTCCCCGGATCCTCCTTCCGGCCCTTCTTGTACATGGGCGTCACATTGAGAAGCCTCCAGTCATCTGGGACCTTCCCTGTTTTTTAGCCAGGACTGTTGCTAAATGATGGAGAGTGGCTTGGCAAGCTCCTCCACCAGCTCCCTCAGCACTCTCGCGTGGATCCCCTTTGGTCCCATAGACTTGTGAGCGTCCAGGTGGTGTAGCAGTTCATGAACTGCTTCCTCGTGGATCACGGGGGGTTCATTCTGCCCTCCGTCCCTGTCTTCCAGCTCAGGAGGCTGAATGCCCTGGGGACAACTGGTCTGACTATTGAAGATGGAGGCAAAGGCGGCATTAAGTACCTCAGCCTTTTCTTCGTCCTTGGTGGCCAGGTGGCCCTCCGCATCCAACAAAGGATGGAGATTCTCCTTAGCTCTCTTGTTGTTGATAATGAATTTGTAAAAACCAATTTTTTTGTTATGCCTTACAACAGTGGCCAGATTGAGTTCTAGCTGGGCTTTTGCCTTTCTACTTTTATCTCTGCATGACCTAACAAGATCCCTGTACTCTTCCTGAGTTGCCTGCTGCTTCTTCCCAGAGTGGTAGACTCTCCTTTTTTCCCTGAGTCCCAGCAGAAGCTCCCTCTTCAGCCAGGCCGGTCGTCTTCCCCGCCGCTTCGCCTTACGGCACGTGGGGACGGATTGCTCCCATGCCTTGAAGACTTCCTTCTTGAAGAGTGCCCAGCCTTCCTGGACCCCTTTGCCCTTCAGGACCGTCTCCCAAGGCTCCCTCTCAACCAGTGTCCTGAGCAGGCCAAAGTCTGCTCTCCACAGGTCCATGGTAATCAGAGGGCCGCACCAGACCGGGGAGTTTCCTGGTAACGTCTCTAACCCGGGCCCCAGGGAGGCAGCAGACTTCCCTGTGGGGTGGGTCTGGTCGCCATATTGGCCCTCTGTTCCCCTCGGAAGGGAGTCGCCTATGACAATGACCCTCCTTGTCTTCTTAACAGAGGTAGTCGTAATGCGTGGGGCTGACTGACTCACCCTAGGCGACCCCCTAGACACACCTTCATCGACATCCTCATTGGGCTGGCCCTCTAGTTCCACAGCCCTGTATCTGTTGTGTAAGAGCAACTGGGAGGCTGAGGGAGGCCGGCAGGGGATTTGCCTGCCGCCCCGAGCAGGGACCCCTTTCCATTCCCCCCCATGTCTCTAAGGTCCCCTCCTTCTGCTTGGTGGCAAGAGGGCAGGGCATCCTCCGCTTCTCGTGGAGCCTCTATCGTGGAGCCTCCATCGGCTGCCTTGGCCTCAGGGAGGGCAGGCTGCGGCTCCGCCACTCTAGCTCCCTCTCGCACTCCCTCATACTCCCTGACCTTTCCACTTCATCTTTCGGCTCTGCCACCAGGCTCAGCAGATCATCCACCTGGTCGCACCGAAGACAGCTGTTGTCTCTGCTGCCCTCCGGTCCCAGTGATGGGCTCGTGCACTCCCCGCAGCCCGAGACCTGCTGTATGTTTGCATGGGACCTCCGTCTGGGTGGCCACATTCCTTCTGGCAATGGCTTTCAGGCGAGTGGAAGCCAGAGCCGGTCCTCTCCTGGGAGGGCGATGACCCCGACTTGAGTTACCCTTTAGAACCGGGATGGGGACTGTGGCCGACCCGCACGCCTTGCCTGCACCAACTGCCTCGCCGACCGCCGTGCCACATCCTGTTGGCCGTGCTCCCGGTCGCTTGCGCGTCCTGCGGGCTGCTCTTGGATGTGAGGGGCTTTGGCCATCTTCACTCTTGTCCCCGCCCACGCCAACTTTGGCTTTTGCTTCACTTGGTTTTCCTTCTTGTTCCTTTGCTTATTAAACCGTCGCTATTTCTCCTGCTGCCTCTTTTCATGCTGAGCTGCTGGCTGGGGTCCAACCACTGTCCATCCCTGGAGCTCCAGTAACGAGTAAAGGTCATTACCGATACACCGACTCATTTCTGGAACATTCCTGAGCACATACTGCACCTGCTCAGTGGTGGCAAACCCCACCTATGGGACGGGCGATTTTGGGTTCTGTAAAGGGGAAACATCGGTTTCCAGTGTGTAGTCGCCACCCTAGGACTACAGCTACGAGGAGAAAACATGTCTGGATCCAAGGGTGGTGATATCTTTTTTCTTTTCTTCCCTTTCTTTCTCTTTCTCTCTCCTCTCCACCACTCTCACTGTCTCTAACTTTGTTTTTGGCAGGTTAGGATAATGTCGTCACAAGTTTTGCTAAGCCGTTATCTCTCGTGGTTCCGCTGAGCTTTAAGGATTGTTATAACTTCAGCCAAGCTGTTAACTTTCGTAGTTCTGCTGAGTTTTAAGTAAAGTTGTGATTTGTTTGAACCTCTCGAGTAATTGCTGTTACCCCTGACTACCGCGCAGAGAATTAAAGAGTTAACCTCACCCTCACCCACCGAGTGGGACAGGACCTCTAGTAGGGATTTCCTCCTCCCTCCCAGTTCCTGACTTTCGCTTCTGCTCTCTCACACTTATTTCCCGGAAGAGGAGGGGAGGTGGTTGTGGCCAAGGGTGCAGGATAAAAGGCAGGGCAGGACTCAGGCTGCAGCAAAGCTGTTTCAGCCCAGGGCAGGGGACAAAGACAACGGTGAGTCCTTTCCGTAATCCCTCCTCCGCATCCCACGCAAGCAGCTCTGGGCACTGGGGCTGCAGGATGATTCCTTCTGACCCCAGCAAGCGACAGAGACCCCAACAAGCGAAAGGGACCCCGCCAGGCAGGAGGGGGACGAGGTCCAAAGCTCTGCTCGGGCTCTGGGATGGAGCAAGGGGAATGGGTGGCTGGGAGCCTGTGCTCAACCCCCCCATGGCTTTGCTTGCAAGTTGGGACTTGCCTCAGCTTGGAGCCTATGCCCTAAGCTTTCGTCTCATCCCTGCTGTGCTGGAATGCCCGAGACGTGAGGGGCAGCCTCTTGTCCCCCAGTGGCAATCCCCTTGGTGTTCCTGGCAGAAGGCAGGGCTCGTGAGGTCCTCAGAAAGGGCTCAAAGCCCAGAGGTGGGCAGTGTCTGTGGAGCTGGCCATCGCTGGAGCGAGTCCCGGGGGGTCCGCAGGTTGCAGTGGGGCAGCTTCGGGGTCCGGGCGTGGGATGAGCCATTGTGCTGCCTCTGCGTCCGTGGGCTTTACTGGTACCTGGCGGAGGTGGGGTGATGGCTGGGGCTTGTCGTGGTTTAACCCCGGCCGGCAGCTCAGCCCCACGCATCCCGGCGGGATGGGGGAGAGAATCGGAAGGATAAGAGTGAGAAATTTGTGCGTTGAGATGAAGAGAGTTTAATAGGTGAAGCAAAAGCCAGGCGTGCAAGCAAAGCAAAATGGTCAGTTGGGGTCAGCTGTCCTGGCTGTGTCCCCTCCCAACTTCTGGTGCAGCCTGCGCTGTTTTTGGCTGGGATAGAGTTAATTTTCTTCACGGTGTGTATGGGGCTGCACTTTGGATTTGTGCTGAAAGTGGTGTTGATAATATACTGATGTGGTTTAGGCCCAGCCGGCAGCAGAGCCCCATGCAGTCACTCACTCGCCCCTCCCCCAGCGGGATGAGGAGGAGAACGGGAAAACAACGGCAAAGCCTCGAGGGTTGGGATAAGGGCAGTTTACTGGGACAGCAAGGGAGAGGGAAACAATCAACAACAGTGCTGATAACAGATATTCACAATGGGTGAGAACAGAGAACAATTTACCGATCCAATGACAGACTGACCGACCAGACACACAGCCCGTCCCAGAACCGTGCCAGAACCACGCCGCCCCCCACTGCCCAACTAGCCCCCCTTTTATGGTGTCTGTCATGGCACCGTAGGGAAGAGTCTGGCCCCATCCTCTAGACATCCACCCGTATCAGCCCTCTTTGACTTCTTCCTGGGGAGAAGCAGACTCCTCTGTCTCTCCAGCATCTGGAAAGGCAGCAGAGGTGGGCCAGCGAGCAGGGACATTTGTGCTGTGTCCCGCCAGGCAGGTGAGATGAATATCACCGAGACAGCAAAGTTGGCTCCAAATCACACGGAGAAATGTAAGGGCTCTGTGCCTCTGTCTACATCCACGCTGCTCCACACAGAACCATAGAACCATAGAATCATGTCCCTTCCAACCCAATCATCATGGTTTGGGTTGGAAGGGACCTCAGAGATCATCTAGTTCCAACCGCCCTGCTACGAGCAGGGATACCCTCCACTAGACCGCGTTGCCCAAAGCCTCATCCAAGCTGGCCTTAAACACTTCCAGGGAGGGGTATCCAGAACTTCTTTACTCCCTCTTTGCACTTCCTGAGTAACTGACGGTGGCACTGAGCTCTGCCTTCTGCCCTCTTAAGACTGAGCAAAGCCCCTTCCCTCAGCCTCTTCTCGTGCTTTGTAAGCATCAGTCCCCTGACCATCTTGGTGACCGTGATCGGATCAGATGTAGAATCCCGTCCGTGACACCAGTTTGTTGTGGGCGGGCGATTCAGACCTCTGAAAGAACCACCACCAAAGGTATCAGCAAAAATGGTTTGATTGAAACACCATGTTGTAAAAGTGTGACTTAACCAAGTTCAACAGCAAGGTTCTCTCTATTACTTACTGCACAAAGGATACCACGCCAACTCAAAACTACCAATACAGAATCAAAGTTTCCAGTGCAAACACTTAGTGCGCTAGAACAGAAGGTTGTGCGTGATATCGGTCACTTACCAAAGATCTGCAATTGGTCAGAGGTCTGTCTGCCTCGAGGAGCAACCTTGAGAGGCGTCCCAGCTCAAGAGAAGATCACCACCATGCAGCCATGCTGCCCACCAGCTCAAAGCTCAAAGAGGGGTCACTCGGGCTGTCATGCCAGGTCCTGCACTTGGGTCACAAGAACCCCCAGCAATGCTACAGGCTTGGGGAAGAGTGGCTGGAAAGCTGCCCTGGAAAGGACCTGGAGGTGCTGGATGACAATGGGCTGAACATGAGCCAGCAGTGTGCCCAGGTGGCCAAGAAAGCCAACAGCACCCTGTCTTGTATCAGGAATAGTGTGGCCAGCAATACCAGGGCAGAGATCATCCCCCTATAGTTGGCACTGGTGAGGCTGCACCTCGAGTGCTGTGTTTAGTTTTGGGTCCCTCACTGCAAGAAGGACATTGAGATGCTGGAGGGTCTAGAGAACAGATCTTATGAGGAGCGGCTGAGGGAACTGGGGTTGTTTAGCTTGGAGAAGAGGAGGCTGAGGGGAGATCCGATTGCTCTCTACAACTCCCTGAAAGGAGGTTGTAGCCAGGTGGGGGTCAGTCTCTTCTCCCAAGTTTCAGGTGATAGGACAAGAGGAAATGGCCTCAAGCTGTGCCAGGGGAGACTTAGATTGGCTATCAGGAAAAATTTCTTCACCGAAAAGGTTACCAAGTATTGGAACAGGCTGCCCAGGGAAGTGATGGAGTCACCATTGCTGGAGGGATTTGAAAGATGTGTAGACGTAGGGCTCAGGGGCATGGTTTAGTGGTGGAGTTGGCAGCATGAGGTTAATGGTTGGACTCGATAACATTAAGGCTCTTTTCCAACTTAAATGATTCCATAATTGTATGAATAAAGTAGTTGGTTTGTAGTCAAATTACATGCAATGGGAAAGGTATGCATGAGAGTCCTTGTACCAAAACTTCCTTTGTTCCTTGATAAACAAGTCTTGGACATGCCAGCCTCTATTCATGTGTTAATCTGGTGATCAGTGTTCCAAGCTCATATGCGTCAATGCTCACCATCTCACTCTCTTCTTCTGTGGGTTTTCAGAGAACAGATTGGGGTTAGAGAAGTTCTTGGTCCGGTTATGGATTAGACCTTTACCTTGTTTGGAGCCTGCACCAAGCTACCACTGGTTTGGTCAAGGAGTCATAAAATCATAAAATGGTTTGGGTTGGAAGGGACCTCAAAGATCATCTAGCTCCAACCCCCCTGCCATGGGCGGGGACACCCTCTACTAGCCCAGGTTGCCCAAAGCCCCATCCAGCCTGGCCTTGAACACTGCCAGGGAGCCAGGGGCAGCCACAGCTTCTCTGGGCAACCTGTGCCAGGGCCTCAGCACCCTCACAGGGAAGGATTTCTGCCTCAGATCTCATCTCCATCTCCCCTCCTGCAGCTTCAGGCCATTCCCCTTGGCCTGTCACTCCCTGCCCTTGTCACCAGCCCCTCTCCAGCTTTCCTGGAGCCCCTTCAGGGACTGGAAGGGGCTCTAAGGTCTCTCCAGAGCCTTCTCTTCTCCAGGCTGAACAACCCCAACTCTCTCAGCCTGTCCTCATAGCAGAGGTGCTCCAGCCCTCGCATCATCTCCGTGGCCTCCTCTGGACTCGCTCCAACAGTTCCATGTCCTTCTTGTCCTGGGGACCCCCGAGCGGGACACAGCACTGCAGGGGGTCTCACCAGAGCGGAGCAGAGGGGCAGAATCCCCTCCCTCAACCTGTTGGTCACGCTGCTGGACACGCAGCCCAGGACACGGTTGGCTTTCTGGGCTGCTAGCGCACGCTGAGTCAAGTGCATCTGTCACGCTCCACCCCATGACGACATTCAATCCACTTTGTTGACTCATAGAGTGGTAGTATGGTTACCTCATGCCTCTGTCATAAAAATGTGGTGTATTGCAGATCAGTGATAAGGGTACAATTACTTGATAGGTTGCTTAGCTTCAGTGTCACAATTAGTGCTAATTATATACCATTTTACGTACGAGAATCAGCTGATTGCATATGTTTTGCATGTTGGATTGACATAATGTGTTTCATCTTTCACCAAACTTTAATATATAAAATGACTATAAGCAATAAACACAATAAACTCAAAACTAACAGAACAAAAACTGGATGCAACATCACATTCAAAGCTCCAGTTGCTGTTGGTGAGCAGCCAAGGAGGGTTTCCCACCAGTGATGTTCTCCACCTTTCTTCACTCTTTGTGGGACGCGGTGCATTGTCTCTGCATCACGATGGACAGTAATCAGGGTTCTCTGTCTGTTGTTCCAAATGAATTTTAGCAATTGGCACAGGTCATCATGCTGCAACAGTTTTCTTACTACTGTGAGATTCATGGTCTGGGTTCCAGTTCCACGGTTTTCCCTTTTGTAAATGATAGAAAATCCAGGCAAGGGTTTCCTCCAGTACCTAAAGTACCCATAAGCTGTTGTAATTCTTTCCTAGACTGGGGCATCTGCAATTGTTCCATTTTGCTTAGGGCGTCCGGTGGAATTGCTGCACTACCTGCAATCCACCGAGTACTAACAATTCTACTTCTCTACTTGGTCCCTGGCACTTTTCAGTGGAGCTTCAACTTCTGCTTTTCATAGTGCCTCCCACACTGCCGCCACTTCCTCCGTATTTTCAGGGCAGGTTCCTCTGATCAGAATAGCATCTATATTTTGGTACCGTTTCACATCCTGTGGAAGTGGGACTGTCTGTAAAAGTTCAGCAAACGCAGCATGAGCAATTGTGGGTGAATGTTGACAACCCTGTGGGGGTCTGTTGAAGGTGTACTGTATACCTTCCCAAGAAACAAGCAGCTTTCTCTTTATCCCCCTCCTGCAAGGGGACCACAAAGAACCTCTCTCTGACATCTAGCACTGTCATCCAAGGATGTGCGGCTGCTTGTAGCATGGCTGTTAAAGTTGCAGTATTGGATTCTGCAGCTGTGTTGACATAGAATCATAGAATCCTAAGGTTGGAAAAGATCTCTAAGATCATCGAGTCCAACCATTGACCCACCACCACCATGTCCCAAAGTGCTATGTCTACATTTTTTTTTAACACCTCCAGGGATGGTGACTCCACCACCTCTCTGGGCAGCTTGTTCCAATGCCTGACCTCTCTTTCGGCGAAGAAATTTTTCCTAATATCTAATTGAAACCTCCCCTGACACAACTTGAGACCGTTTTCTCTTGTCCTTTTGCTAGTTGCTTGGGAGAAGAGACCAACCCCCACCTGGCTACGATCTCCTTTCAGGTAGTTGTAGAGAGCAATAAGGTCTCCCCTCAGCCTCCTCTTCTCCAAGTTAAACTATGATAGCAATATATGATAATATATTATTATCAAATCAATTGTCAGGCGCCATCCTCCATCTGGCTTTCGGACTGACCAGACAGGTGAATTGTACGGGGAGTTGGGAAATAACGTGCTGGGTTTTTTAAGTCTGTTATTACATCCAAAATTCCATTTTGTGCTGCAGCAGAAATCAGACACTGTGGTACATTGGTAATTTCTGGGCTGTGCCGAGCACACGCACTGTAACTTCCCAATTTCTACCGGGGTTGGGGCCGGTACTTGTACCAAGGGAACACCCGCTGCCATCTGTCAGGCACCAGTCCTGTCCAGTCAAAACATCAAAAGCCAAAATATTTTCATCATGCTTTTTAACTGCAAAGCAAGTAGACAGCATCCACTTCTGGAAGCCATAATTTTTGTGCTTTGGCAAATAACACTTGCTCTGTTTCCTCGAGTGACTTTTTAACTCTTTGCTGTCCAGGTCGTACACCCAGCTTCTCGGCATCCTGTTGTGTTACCGTTGAAATTTGTGCTCCTGTATCTATTAGAAATTTCACCAGTTGTCATCAAGAACCAACTGGAATCAAAATGTGAGTGCCTCCTTCATTTAGTGGCTTTAATATTGCATGATCTACCGTGATGGATATCGGAGTATCACAGGATTCTCTCTGCATAGGCATGGCTTGTATGCAGATGTCTTTTGTGACAGCAGCCGTGAGCTCGCTTAGGGAGTGGATGGGAATCATGGAAGGTTCACCTCGATCGAAGGCATCTGTTCCCCCAGCCCAGTGGGCTGCCCTACTGATGACAGAATGGGCTTCATTCATGAGCTTGGTGAAAACTCCTGGACCCCAATAAGCTTTTGCTTCATCTCCAAAGGTGCCACCACAAATGCCACAAAATTTCAGTTTCAGGGTCGTGTGGCTTTCTGCCGTATTGCTCTTCTAAGTTTGCCGGTTGCAATGGAACCCAGGGAATGATTTGCATAGTATGTCACTGGGCACCAGCCCAAGGTCCTTCAGAATATTCTGCTTTCATGATGGGTCTAGCCTCATGGTCAGGGGAACCAGAGTGGAACAGGAGTCATCATTTCCCTCATCATAGTCATCAGGATCACCCCAAATATCACCATCCCGATCTTCTGTGGACACTATTTATTTCCTGATTTGCAAGGGGTTAGGGGGCTGCAGGGCCTGCATGAGCATCAGCTCAATCTTTTCTTCCAACTTTGTTTTTTTTCTCTTTTTCTTCCTGTAACTACTTCTGCAGCTGCTTGACGGTAATCTCTCAGCTGCCTTCTTGCCTTCTGTTTCCTGTCAGATCTCTCTCTCTCTTAGAATCATAGAAAGGTTTGGGTTGGAAGGCACCTCAAAGACCATCTAGTTCCAAACCTCCTCATTATTAGCTTTCCTCTCCTGACAGGTTCCTTCTAGGCAGATGCCTAACATCCTACAAATAATTCCTTTTCCTTGGCCATCTTTAGTGGTTTCTCTTGCTAATTTTAATTGTTCTTTGATTGTGCGTCTGTCACAAGACTCCACAACCTATCGCAGTGCTCATAGGAGAAATGCTCCAGCGCATCTTCTTTTCTGTTCTTTGGACTCTCTCCAGAATGTTCAAGACTCTCTTGATCCCAGAACTAGAGCCAGTACTCCAGCTGTGGCTGCACCATTGCTGAGGAGAGGAGAAGGATCCTCTTCTTTGACCTGCTGGAAATACTTTGTCTAATGCAGGCCTGGGTAACATTCACCTTCTTTCCTGTAAGGGCACATTGCTGGCTCATGTTCAACTTTGATTCCACCAGGACCCCCAGGGCCTTTTCTGCCAAGCTGCTTTCCATCTGGGAGACCCTCAGCAAAAACTGGTACATTTGGGGTTCTTCCTCCCCAGGGGCAGGGCTTGGTACTTCTCCTTGTTGAACTTCATGAAGTTCCTATCAGCCCATTTCTCCAGCCTGCCGAGGTCCCTCTGGATGCAACACAACCCTCTGGTGTATCAGTCACTCCTCCCAGTTTGGTGTCATAAGCAGATCTTCTGAGGGTACACTCTACCCCATCACCCAGATCACTAATGAAGATTTTGAGCAGGATTGGACCCAGTGTTGATCCTTAGGGTACACTGCCAGTTAGTGGCTTCCAACTAGACCTCATGTCACTGATCACCATTCTCTGGGCCCAGACACTTTTCAACACAACTCACTGTCTGCTCATCCAGCCCAGACTTCAACAGCTTCTCTATGAACATCTTCTGGCAGACAGCGTCAGAGCCCAGATAGACAATATCCACTGCTGTCCCTTTGTCTACCAGGCCTATCATTTCATTGTAGAAGTTTATGAGGTCAGTGAAGCAT
Source organism: Balearica regulorum gibbericeps (assembly GCF_011004875.1). NCBI lineage: Eukaryota > Metazoa > Chordata > Aves > Gruiformes > Gruidae > Balearica > Balearica regulorum. The sequence goes on from NC_046213.1 coordinate 1,157,902, forward strand.
GACTTCCCCTTGGTCAATTCATACTGATTACACCTGATTATTTTCTTGCTGTTCATCTGCCTGGAAATGGCTCCACCATGTTCCCAGGGATCAACATAAGTCTGACCAGCCTGTAGTTCCATGTTTGGCTGTGTCACTGATGTCTACATGTAAGAGCAGCAGGGAGTAACAGTCCAAGCACTGGAAAAGTTTCTGCAGCCTCTCAAAAATGCAGCTTTTTATCAAGGAGAGCAGAAAGTGTTTGTTAGAAACAGCTAGAGGTTGCTAGCAGATTACTGGGACTCACAGAAAGCTGTGGCTCTCTTTACCTGGCAGCAAAAGGCCCCCTCAGCTTCCTTGAGGATTCCCAGGATTCTCCCAAATGCCCCCCGAAAATATTTTCAGGATGCTGTTTGGCAAAGCCCTGAGGAACTTGGTGGCAATTCAGTGTTCATCCTGATGTGAGCAGAAAGTTGGTCTGGAGACCTCCCATGGTCCATTCTGACCTGAATCCTTCAGTGTTTCTGACACCACTGGTGACAGGTACAGTGCTTCTTGCAGTCATGAATTCCTCCTCTGCACGTGTATCAGCACCAGGCATGGCACCCCCAGCACCAGCCTCTCCTAATGGTGTGACATTGCTTCTTCGACCTGAAACATTTTGAGTTCAAAATTTAATTGTGAATGACTATTTGTTCATTGGACCCTCCTCACAGCCTGCAACACCTGTGCATGACATCATGGTGACAAGGAGAGTGACACATGCAGAAAGCCATGGCAGAAGGAGAATGATATTCTCACAACCCTGAAGTCCTTTGCAGATCCAAGTGAAGCCAGCAGGATTGAAAGAACCTTAAACATCTCAGGTATGCATTTGTAAGGTCAACTTTCTCACTGTGGGAGGCCGAAGGAGCTGGATTTATTCAGTCAGAAGAAAAGAAGGCTTTCAGGAGACCGCAGAAGAGCCCTCACCTTCCAGGAGGTAATCAGGAGAGTCAGGCTCTTTGCTGTGGTGCAGGATGGGAGGATGAGGGCCAATGAGCAAGGAGAAGGCTTCCCAGAGAGCTGGTGCTATCTCCATCTTTGGAGGGTTTCAGGCCCAACGTGAATAAAGTCCTGCGCAAGCTGGTGCAACCTAATAGCTGACCCTGCTGTGAGCAGGAGGTTGGACTAGAGATCTCCTGAGGTCCCTTTCAGCCTGAATGATTCTGTGTTTCCATCTACTACAGGGCTCTTCCTTTGATGATGGTAGGGAAAGCACTCAGGTTCCCCATGACCATGGAAATAAGTCAGACCTAAGTATGGTCAGATCAGCTTTGTGTCCCACTCCAGCCAGTCTTTCTTGGGTGAAGGGTTGCATGGCAGATACCCCAAAAGAGCCCTGACCGTACCCTTGGCTTCACCTTGTGTCTTCTTTTTCCGTCTTTTGTCCCTCCCAAGTTCTTCCCTTTGACCATCCTCACAGCCTCCCATATGAACAGCCCACCTCTGTTTAACCTTTCCTCATTGGCCCTGGTTTTGCTTTTTTTGTACTGTCATTTGGTGTTTCTGGGGTGGTCACTATGGTAATATCTATCTTGGCTTGAAATTTCATTTAATTAGTATCTCCTCCTTTAATTTATTATCTGTCCAGTCTGAATTCCTCATGCCTTGAACTTTTTAGAGACACCACAAGTCAGGTGAGCCATCTGCGTGCACAGACTAACAGCTGACACAATTGCGCTTCAGTCTGATTGGACCTTGAGGAACTCAGGGATTTGGTCAACAGAAATCCAAGGAGAAGGGACTTTCTCCTTCTGATCTTCTGATATTTTGATTTTTTCTACATTACGAAGCAAAACCACCCTGTACATCAAGACAGGCTCAGACTTGAACTGAATGAGGAGCAACCTTGAGGAGAAGAGCCTGGGCATTACAAGGGATGCCGTACAGGGCAGTGGTGCTAAACATGAATATGGCCATATGCACATTGGGCTGCAGTGGGAGGAGCATGGCCACCCAGACAAGGTGAGTGGACGTCAGGAGAGCAGACTTTGGCCTCTTCAGGGATCTGCTTGGTAGAATACCATGGAACAAAGCCCTGGAAGGAAGACGGGCCCAAGACAGCTGGCTAATATTCAAGGGTCACCTCCTCCAAGCTCAGGAGTGATGCATCCCAACAAAGACGAAGTCAGGCAAAAATGCCTGGAGGCCTGCATGGATGAACAAGGAGCTCCTGGGCAAAATCAAACAAAAAGAGAAAGCCTACAGAAGGTGGAAGCAAGGGCAGGTAGCCTGGCAGGAATACAGAGAAACTGTCCAAGCAGCGAGGGATCAGGTTAGGAAAGCCAAAGCTGTGATAGAAATTAGTCTGGCCAGGGATGTCAAGGAAAACAAGAAAAGCTTCTACAGGTATGTCAGTGATAAGAGGAGGACGAGGGAAAATGTGGGTCCCCTCCGGAATGAAACGGGTGAACTGGTTACCCAGGATATGGAGAAGGCTGAGGTGCTCAATGACTTCTTTGCCTCAGTCTTCACTGGCAAGTGCTTGAGCCACATGCCCAGGTCACAGAAGGCAGGGACTGGGAGAATGCAGAACTGCCCACTGCAGGAGAAGATCAGGTTCGAGAATATCTAAGGAACCTGAAGGTGCACAAGTCCATGGGTCCTGAGGGGATGCATCCGCGGGTCTTGAGGGAACTGGCGGATGAAGTGGCCAGGCCACTCGCCATCATATTTGAGAAGTCCTGGCAGTCTGGCGAAGTTCCCACTGGGTGGAAGAGGGGGAACATAACCCCCATTTTTAAGAAGGGTAAAAAGGAAGACCCAGGGAACTACAGGCCGGTCAGTCTCACCTCCGTGCCTGGCAAGATTATGGAGCAGACCCTCCTGGAGACTATGCTCAGGCACATGGAAAACAAGGAGGTGATTGGTGACAGCCAACATGGCTTCACTAAGGGCAGATTGTGCCTGACAAACTTGGTGACCTTCTACGATGGGGTTACAGCATCGGTGGATAAGGGAAGGGCAACTGACGTCATCTACCTGGATTTGTGCAAGGCATTTGACATTGTGCCGCATGACATCCTTGTCTCTAAAATGGAGAGACACGGGTTCGATGGATGGACCACTTGGTGGATAAGGAATTGGCTGGATGGTCGCACTCAAAGAGTTGTGGTCAACGGCTCAATGTCCAAGTGGAGATCAGTGATGAGTGGCGTTCCTCAGGGGTCGGTACTGGGACCCGCACTGTTCAACATCTTTGTTGGCGACATGGACAGTGGGATCGAGCGCACCCTCAGCAAGTTTGCCGACAACACCAAGCTGTGTGGTGTGGTCGACACGATGGAGGGAAGGGATGCCATCCAGAGGGACCTTGACAGGCTGGAGAGGTGGGCCCGTGTGAACCGCATGAAGTTCAACAAGGCCAAGTGCAAGGTCCTGCATGTGGGTCGGTGCAATCCCAAGCACGACTATAGGCTGGGCGAGGAATGGATTGAAAGCCGCCCCGAGGAGAAGGACTTGGGGGTGTTGATCGATGAGAAGCTCAACATGAGCCGGCAGTGTGCGCTTGCAGCCCAGAAAGCCAACCGTGTCCTGGGCCGCATCAAAAGAGGTGTGACCAGCAGGTCGAGGGAGGTGATCCTGCCGCTCTACTCCGCTCTGGTGAGACCCCACCTGGAGTACTGCGTCCAGCTCTGGGGGCCCCAGTAAAGGAGAGACATGGAGCTGTTGGAGAGAGTCCAGAGGAGGCCACGAAGCTGATCAGAGGGCTGGAGCACCTCTGCTATGAGGACAGGCTGAGAGAGTTGGGATTGTTCAGCCTGGAGAAAAGGTGGCCCTGGGGAGATCTAATTGTGACCTTCCAGTATGTGAAGGGGCCTACAGGAGAGATGGTGAGGGACTGTTCATCAGGGAGTGTAGTGACAGGACAAGGGGTAATGGGTTCAAGCTGAAGGAGGGTTGATTTAGATCAGATGTTAGAAAGAAATTCTTTACTGTGAGGGTGGTGAGGCAGTGGCACAGGTTGCCCAGAGAGGTTGTGGAGGCCCCATCCCTGGAAGTGTTTAAGGCCAGGTTGGATGAGGCTTTGGGCAACATGGTCTAGTGGAGAGTGTCCCTGCCCACAGCAGGGGGGGTTGGAACTAGATGATCTTTGAGGTCCCTTCCAACCCAAACCATTCTATGATTCTATGATTCTATGATTCTATGATCATCCCTCCATGGACTCAGCACTGGAATAGTGTCCTAGCGTGGGGGTCCCTGCTCTGGAGGAGAGGGAAGGAACTGGAGTGGCTCAATACGAAGTCTGTCAAGATGGGGTTAGGGACCAGGTGTGGAAAGGTTGAGAGATGGGGGCTTCGTTGGCCTGGTGAAGTGGAGGCTCAGGAAAGTATAGTAATAGCTTGAGAAAGCTTGATGTTTACTTTCAGAGATGATTGCATGGTTATTTAATAATGGGTAAGAGCATGGGAAAGGAAAAAAAGAAACTGCAGTTTTGGATGTCCAGATGGACATGAAGAGACTGAAATGTCACTTGAAGGAGGGTAGTACTTTGATGCAACAGGTCACTTAGAAGAAGTCTGGGTTAGCCCATGATTTTGTGTTTAAAGGAACAGCCCTTGATGGAACGATGTCAGTAAAGATAGGGACATACCAAGTTTAGAACAAGATGGGGAAGTGTGTTGGATGTCTACAGCCTGCAGGGAAAGAGATGCAGGCATGGGACAGTGTAGAACAGCCAATGGTGGAGATGACTAAGGGGGTTGGCAAGGTGGAAAGGCCCTGACAGAACTGAGGTCTTTGTCCCCTTGGCTATGGCTGATGTCTCTGCCACAAAGGCCTATGGGGAGACACATTGTCCTCCTGGCACTGAGGCCATGTTGCCTCCTTGCACATCCCCGTGCAGGCCAGGAGGTGTCATATTGTTGCCCTTCACTCAGCATCACACACCCCACATCCCATGAAGAGCTCTGAGTCTCACATGATGGGCAGGATCCGTCTTCTGAGGGGCTGGGGTCAGGGCTTGGCATTTGGCTTGGTAAAACACATCAAGTCTTTATGCAGCATCAGAGCCACCAGAACTTTAACTTTGCCTTTGCCTGCCTGTCATCACTGTCTCCAATTTTCTGCTCTAACGAGTCCATGGGGAGGCTGTGTTGGTAATGGCCCTCAGTGGGGCTCATTAATACTCCAGGAAACTTCAGAGTTTGCTTCTGACTTTGATTCCTTGAGCAGTTTGTGCAATCTCTTCTCAGCATTGCAGATCCATGCACTCAGCACCAAATACCCCATGGGGCTCATTACAAGGCAGAGAGCCCTCAGGTGTCTTTTCCCATGATTTTCTTCAAGACTTCAAGACTTCTACAGCTAATTGGAGAGGAAGACTTCCATGCGCTTTTACGATAAAAGGCTTTTTACTTTTTCAAGGTAAATTTTATTTTTTTTTAATTTATTTATTTACAGAAGAAGTGATAGCAGCATTCTCCAATTGCTATTGATCCTGAAGGTCACCTAAGCAGATATGGGCAGTTAGGAAAAGCAGTCCCTTCAGGCTAGATACTCTAGGGACACCCTTGCTCCTCACCTCCCCAGCCCCACCATTTCTTTGGTTGGACCCGTGAGCCTTGCATCACTTGTCCTCACATCAGACTTCTCCACTGAAGTCTGCAGCTGGAGGTTACAGCTCCTTGGCACCAATTCCCACCTGCTTTCCTCAGACAACTGACTGCACACAGGCACAGGAGGACTTCTCCTCATTGCCAAAACCCAAAAGTTACACATGATGCAATTTAATAAGCTTTAAAAAAACTCTCCTCAGCTGTATGCCAAGTCCAAGCTGCATCTAATGAGAAGTCCACCTTCTACTGGGGATATCTGTGCAAGAATAGGAAAGGATAGATATAAACATAGTTAAGGAGTTGGCTCAAGAGTTAACTTGACTTCTCAGAGATGGGACAAGTTTGTAACTGCCTGAAGCTCAAAGCAGCAACCAGATAGTTTGGAGGTATCTATCTGAATGATCAAAGTGCAAGGGGAGGGAGAAATCTGGAGAGCCATTGGAAGGGCGTATGTCCAGATAGTCTGCTGAAGAGATGCCCTTAGACATAGTCATTTAATCAGGAGAGGTAGGAACACCTGAAAGGTGAGGGAGATCAAACACACAGTGTAATAGAATAGTGGTAATGCAAGTACAGAGAGACGTCAATATTTCTTCTCCTATGATCAATGCACTTCCTGGAAATTCCCACATTCTGGTATGGTGGGAAAACATTGCTGTTTTATTACAAGGATTCAAGTATTTCAGCTTGAGCTTGAACCAGCTGGATTTTTAAAACCTCCCAGGACAGACTGCACAGTCTATCTGGGAGACCTGCTCCAATGCTTGACTGAGCTGATGGTGAAAAAGTTTTTTCCTTGTGTCTAGGCTGAATATCTGCCCTCACCTTCCACCCATTGTTCTTCTCCTCCCACCATGCACCATCATGAAGAGCTTGGCTCTTCATTCTCCATGACCTCCTCATAGGTAAGGCAGGCTGTGATGAATTCCCCTAAGCCTTGCTTTCTTGGCCTCTTAGCCACTTGACCTCTACTCACAGGCCAAGTGCTCCAACCCCAGACCATCTTGGGGGCCCTTTCCTGAACATACTCCACTTTGCCAACACCTTTCCTGTATTTGAGATCTGAATTATGGACACAGAATTGGCTAATCCCTTCGTTCGATTTCCTGGCCATGCTCCTGTTCATACCACCTGGGATGTTGTTAGCCTCCCTTGCTTCAGGGTGCACGGCTGCCTCATGTCCAGATTCATGACCACCAAGACCACCTCCACAGGGCTGCTCCCCAGCCAGGAAGCACCCAGCCTGTGCCGTTGCCAGGGTTAGTCCCCTGCAGAGGCAGAAACTGGCATTTGTCCTTGTGCAATTTCATGAGGTTCCTGTCAATAAATGCTCTCCTCCTCCTCGAGATCTTTCCCTGAGCACAGAGCCCTGGAGAACTTTTCAGTAAAGACTAAGGCAAAGAAGGCATTGAGTCCCTCAGCCCTATCTGTATCTGCTGTTATTAAATCACCCTCCCTGTTCACAGCAGCCCTGCAGTTTTCTTGTCCAGCCTTGGTGTCTAATGAGTGATCAAAGCTCTTGATTTTGCTATTGACATTCTTTGCAACCAACCCCAGGTAAGCTTTGTCTTTCCCAAAATCCTACCTGCACAATGAAGGCAATGCACATAAATTCCTTGTTTGTACCCATCTTTGCTGCCACCCTCTGACTCTACTTCATGGCCCATCACCACCCTGTCCTTCGATGGCCAAGGACTGTAGTTGCAAATACTGTTCCAGACCAGACTCCTCTCTCCTCTGCCTGCATGTCCATGCTCCCTTCCACAAGGTTATGAAGATTTCTCCTCCAGTGAGCTCTCAGCATCTTCCCACCCTACGCTGACTTCAACCTCTCCCTGCCTCGCCTCTCTCCTCTCCCCTCGCTGCCCGCAGGCAGTGCCCGCAGCCCTGCTGTGCTTTGCAAGGGAGCTGCTCCTGGGCCGAGCTGCCTCTCACAAGCACCGCCCGCTTGCCATGAGCCTCCTCCGTCCCAGGAGCCCAGCCCAGCTGAGCAGCAGAGGACCAGCCCAAGGTGCCACTTTCTCTGTCCCCCCCAGGCTCCCTCGAGGTGCCCCTGTGGCTCCAGGGGAACCTGCTGTGAAACAGGCTGAAGGAATCCCTGATGTTCCCTCCCTCAGCTGGGGAGAGACACTCATTGCCAGCACTGCCATTTCTCCTATCAGAGACAGAGCTGGCCATGAGAATCAACTCTTCTTGTCCCAGCATTAGGTAGGAAACCTGGAAGGTTATGAGGAGGGACCTGATTTATCCAGACCGAGGGAAGTGATTCAGCGGAGTCAATCAAGGCATCTCCTTCCGGGTTTGTAGTCCAATTGGACAGGGAGCTAGACAATCTCACCTAGGGTCCCTTTGCCATGAAAGGCTGGACCAGATGATCTTTCAAGGTCCCTCCCAACCTGCACTGTTCTATGATTCCCTGATTCTAACTGAAATGACAGCAGGTGCCCAATTGAATTGGCAACGGAATCTCTTCTCATCCATCCCGTTCATGGCAGCACGTACAAGTATTCAGCTGACCAGTTAGCGTCATGTGCCATCGGGAGAGCTCAACCTCTCTCCTGAAGAGTCTCCATCAGCTGTATTTTCTCGAACTACACTGACTGTGATGGCACTTGTCTCACGGACGTCCCTGCAATGCCAAAGCTAATTCACGGCAGCTACATGATTTTACGTCCAGGCAATTGGGCAAAAATGCCTGCAGGGACGAGCAAGGATTACCTGGCAAAACTCAAACAGAAGGAGGAAGCCTTCATAGGGTGGAAGCAGGGACAGGTAACCTGGGAGGACTAGAGAGACATTGTCCAAGCGCGCAGAGAGAGGGCTGGGAAAGCCAAAGCCCAAGGAGAATTGAATCTGTCCTGGGATGTCCAAGGCATCAAGAAGGGCTTCTAGAAGTACATGGGTGATGAAAGGAAGGTTAGGGAAAATGAGGGCTCGCTGCTGGATGAGGCAGGGCACCCTGTGACACAGGACAGAGGAAAGGCTGAGGTACTGAACACCGCCTTCACCTCAGCCTTTACCAGCAAGACCAACCTTCAGGAATGCCGGGTCCCAGAGGCCAGGGGGTAAGGCTGGAGCAAGGAACACATAACCTTAGTGGAAGAGGATCAGGTCAGGGAATACTTAAGCCAACGGGACATACCTAAGTCCATGGGCCCTGATGGGATGTACTCCTGCATACTGAGGGAGCTGGCAGATGTCATTGCAAAGCCACTCTTGATAGTCTGTGATCCATCATCATGACTCTTTGCTGGGTAAAAAACTGGCAGGAAGGCCAGGCCCGGAGAGTTGCGGTGAATGGAGTTAACTCCAGTTGGTGGCCGGTCATAAGCGGCGTTCCCCGGGGCTCAGCACTGGGGCCGGTTCTCTTTAATGTCTGTATCAATGATCTGGGCGAGGGGATCGAGCGCACCCTCAGTAAGATTGGAGACGAGACCAAGTTGGGCAGGAGTGTTGATCTGCTGACGGGTAGGAAGACTCTACAGAGGGCTCTGGACAGGCTGGATCGATGGGCCCAGGCCAATTGTATGAGGTTCAACAAGGCTGAGCACCAGGTCCTGCACTTGGGTCAGAACAACCCCAGGCAGCGCTACAGGCTTGTGGAAGAGTGGCTGGAAAGCTGCCCCGTGGAAAAGGACCTGGGGCTGTTGGTCGACAGCTTGCTGAACATGAGCCAGCAGTGTTCCCCCGTGGCCAAGAAGGCCAACAGCACCCTGTCTTGTACCAGAAATGAACTTGATGAACTTAAAGGTCTTTTCCAACCTAAAGGATTCTATGATTCTATGAGTCTGTGCCTGGGAGAAGTGCCCGAAGAGTGGAGGAAATGAAATGTCAGTCCTACAATCAAGAAGGGCAAGAAGGAGGACCCAGGGAGATACAGACCGCTCTGCCTCATCTTCATCCATGGGAACATGATGGAGCAGCGAATTCTGGAAACTACTTCCAGGCACATCAACAGCAGGAAAACCATGAGGTGTAGTCAGCATGAATTCAGCAGGGGGAAGTCGTGCTTGACTGACCTGACAACCTTCTCCAGTGAAATGATTGCCTTTGGAGACAAGAGGAGAGCAATGGTTATAGTGGAGAGAGTCCAACAAAGGCCCATGAAGATGATGGACTGGAGCATGTCTCCCACAAGAGACCTGGGACTGTTCAGCGTGGAGAAGTCTCGGGGGGGGCATCCTGTCAATGTATATAAATACCCGAAGGGAAGGTGTGAAGAGGACGGAGCCAGGCTCTGGAGACCAATAGGACTTGGAGTTCTGTAAGCAGAAAAATGAATGAAACCGGTAGAAGGAGGAATTCTGTGTTACTGTTTTTTAGTACTGGAATCTTCTCAGTTTGGCTACTGGAATCTCTCAAGTGAGGCGGGCAAGACTTGAAGAATTAGGGAGAATTATGGAGGGAGACTTGGCTCCTTGGGGCATTTTGCAGGTTACGGAGCCCTCTGGTGCCAAGTTCCTGAGGTGCAGCTCCTGAGAGCGTGAACCAGCCCCTAAGCAAGCAAAAGGCTTCCTGAGGTCCATCCCAGCGTGGGGAGTGAGGGAAAGGAAGAGAGGCAGGTCAGCTCGTGGGGCGTGTTGAGCACTGTCTGGCCACCCCCCAGCAGTGGGCATTCCCCATCTCCCAGCTTGAGGCACACAGGCGTGATGGCAACCTCTCCTTTGTGCAGGGGCCTTCAGGCACATTCCCAGAGCAGAGCTATTCCTCCTCCACCCACAGACATCAGCAGCTTTCCATTTCTGGGCTCACGCATGGTTGGGAGGATTTGCTAAAGCCCTCAGCCATCGCCTCGCTTCTCGCCGAGTTCCCTCCACCCTCTCTCGCATCCATCCACACTGCCGGTTGCTGACTAGTCCCTGGGAAGCTAAGAAGCTCTCACAGCTTTCCATCCCGTCCTCAGGGGACGACCACGTTTCTCCAGTCACCAGAGGTGCCACCTTTGTAGGGCAGAGGGATGGTCTGCAGTGGCCAGGGAATGAGACAGAAGTGGCACCAGAAGTGCCATGGCAGGGGCAGTCCGGTGCTGGGGGAAGGCAGGATGAAGGACGAAGGCTGGACAGTCAGGGTTCTGGTGTTTCTCTTCCCAAGTCACCATTAGGCGTGGTGGAGCTCTGCTTGCCTGGAAATGGCCAACCATCCGCCTGCCGACGGGAAGCACTCTAGGCATCCCTTCGGGAGTCTCCGTGGCGCAACCGGTTAGCGCGTTCGGCTGTTAACCGAAAGGTTGGTGGTTCGAGCCCACCCAGAGACGCCTTGCCCTTTCTCTGCCCATGGCAGGGGCTTGCAGCCAGATGAGCTCTAAGTTCTCTTCCAACGCAAACCTCTTTTTCTTTGGTTCCAGAAAAAGAGGAGGCTCTAGTCAGTGCCCTCAGCAAAGTCTGAGGAAGGAAAGCGCACTGATAGGCATGCCTTATTCTGCTTTGCTTGCGCACGCAGCTCGGCTTCGCTTCTTAAACTGTCTTTGTCTTGACCCATGAGTTTTTCTGCCATTCCAATGCTCTCCCCCATCCCGCTTGAGGCGAGTGAGCGAACAGCGGGGAGGGGGCTTAGCTGCCTGCTGGGGTCATCCCACCCTATAATTTGCCTTACTTCTACTGTCGCTAAACCCAGTAACGTGCTCTAAAATAATACCTCCTCCTTCCTCTTCGTCTTTATGATGGTAAAATTTATGTCTTTAAAGTTATTCCTTTCTTTCACTCCTACTTGACAAGGTAGTTTCAATTTCTCATTATATTCTGGCATGAAGTGTTGACAAGAATTACTTTTCTCTCCTTTCCAATTATTATCATCTACTTGCGAGAGCTCTCAGACTATATTACCTCTAAATCATTTCTGCTCTCTGTCTTTTATTCCTGTTTCTAGTGTGTGTCTGTGTGTGTGTGTGTGGTTGTCTCTCCTGACTATCGCATGTCTGAGCAGCTCTTCGTTCTTTGCCAGTACTGGATCCAAGTGAGCATCTAGGGCCCTTGTTGTTTTGGGAAAACATCCCCTTTGAAAGTGAGTAGTGTGAAAGACCCATCAGGTCAATCCATGTATTAAGGGAAAGTAGTCTTTGTTATGCCACAGATGCCAAAGGCAACAAGCATTGGCTTGTTCCGCAGAGTACTTGAGGAGATCTAATCTGGTTTATCCATGAGCTAAGGCACTCTGAACACCATGAAGGACACTGAGTGGTGGCCTAACCCGAAGAAGGATGTAGAGCTCTGGCGTAAGAATCGTCTTTCATATGCCCTGAGCAACACAGATTGGGCTGGAGTAGAAGCCCCAGTCCAGCACCAACATATTGCAGGCCCATGGGCATGCTTGCAGATTGACTGTGCCAGTGACAGCTTGAAACACCAAGTGCATCATGGTCAGAGTAGATCCATTGTGTAAACGAGCAGAAGCCCTCCATTGCAAAAGCAAGATGGTGGCCACCACTGCAACGCTGCTGTTTAACAACTGTTCCAATGTGGGAAAGCTCGGGCTGGGAAGATTTGTTGTTATACCCGGAGTGAGATTAAGACACAAATGAGGGCATATGCCGCTACCTGGAGGACTTCATTGAAGAAAGTACCTATCAAGAAAGTAGCGATAGGAAAGGGAAAGAGAGACTAGAAAAGGAGGGAATTTAGCAAGCAGTCAGGATAGAGTTGCGAAAGACAGTCACCACCATGGATTCAGCGGCGTCCCGTTAGTCCGTAGTCTTCGTGTATTCCGGCAGTGAGAGTCCCCCTCACCATTTGACCGAGCAGTCTTTTATAGGGTGTGGGGGAAGGTTGTTCCCTAGACGACGGCACGTACTGCATACCTGCGCATGCTCTCGACAGGTTGGGGTGGTCGCCCCTGCCTAGGCATACCCCCACCACACCCCCCGAAGCAACGTGATTGTTCTTTGACCCCTCTTGGTCTGTCCATGGCAACTGGGCTCGGCCAATCCAGTGGGGAGTCTCGTGAAGACCTTACCAGGGTTGCGAACAAGCTTTGAGACAGTTCACTCAAGACGTGGTCCCTCACAACAACATCTTTTCTTGGAGGGTTCAACTCTACACCGTAGCGTCTGATTTCAGCACCAACGTTGTTGCATGAGCACAAAGTAACACCCTGGCTCTGTCATCCCATGGGACAGGGCAGATGGAGATGCCCGCAAAGGGGTGGGTTTGGTTGTTGAATGTGGGATCTAATGTGGGGTGACACAGGTGAAAGAGACCCGCCTGGGTGCTGATTCTGGGGGCAAGGCTGTTGCAGCCACCCGACGGACTGTGCCAGGCAGGAAGGCCGACAGGGCTCATGGCCGCCCTGCTCAGGACTAGCCCTGAGCTGGGTGAAAAATCTTTTACTTATCTCCACATTGACCATCTCTTTCACCCAACACCCGTTGCCCTTCATCTTCCCACCATGCACCATGGTGGAGAATTTGGCTCTGTATTCTCCATGACCTCCTTGTAGGAACTGCTAGGCTGCGATGAGGTCTCCCTCAAGCTTCCCTTTGCCAGGCTGAACAAATCCAGCTCCTTCAGCCTCTGCTCACAGGCCAAGTGCTCCAGGCCCTGACCATCTTGGGGGCCCTTTGCTAAAGCTCCTCCAGCTTGCCAACATTTTACCTGTACGAGGGTTCCTAGTACATCCCAGGACCCTGTTGGCCTCCCTTGCTTCAGGGCGCACGGCTGCCTCCTCTCCAGATTCCTGACCACTAAGACCTACCTTCTCCACAGGTCTGCTTCCCAGCCCGGCAGAAGCTGGCATTTGTCCTTCTGTGATTGCATGAGGTTCCTGACAATCAATGCTCTCCTCCTCCTTCAACCCTTTCCCTAAACATGGAGGCATTGAGTCCCTCAGCCCCATCTGCGTCTGCTCTTATTTAATCACCCTCCCTGTTCAGCAGCAGCCCTGAAGTTTCCTTGTTCAGCCTTGGTGTCTAATGAGCAACAACTAAAGCTCTAGGGTGAGCTCACAACCAGGGTGAGTATGGAAATGGCCAAAGAGAGAGAGGCTGGCAGGTTCCAAGTGCCCTGGGCCCACCTTCCTGGTGTGTCCGTGCCACCAAGGGCACAGGCCAGTCTCTTCTCCCCTGACCCTGTATGTCTTGGATCCCCTCCATTAGAACAGGCTCTGCAGCACAAACCCACTGGGCTGTGCCCTCACCCTGCATGGTCACGAGCTATACACTGATGGCTACATCTCCTGGGCACGTTCTCACCCAGCCCAGATGTGCCCAAACTCTCCCACCTCCCCTGCCCTCTCTCCACCTCGCCTGTCTTCACTGCCCAGCCCAGCCCAGTCTCAGCTGGACCCACGGCAGTGCCTACCGTAGGGTGCTGCAGACCTCCGGGCACTCACACCACACCCCAGACCCTCTGAAGGCCGTAGTGGCTCCTGAGGGTCACACCCAAGCATGGGCGACCTCCATAGCACAGGGAAACAGAGGTCAGTGTCACCCCGTGTCTCCTGCTCTTCTCTCCAGGAGACCCAACCCGTGCCATCCCCTCTCCCCAGACCAGCACAACACCATGGGCTCTGGGGGGGTCCTCAGGCTGCTCCTGCTGCCCCAGGGACAGAGCAGCCTGCCCCCACCTGGTGCAGCCGCAAAGGGGTTTTCATTTCCCATTCCGTCCTGCTCCACTGAGGGTGGACCTTGGAGAAAGACGTTGCTGCAGCAAGTTTGTTTATTTAGAGAAATACACGGAGAGCCTGGCTCCTCATTTACACAAAGTCTCAGGGTCACACAAGACAGGTGGATACATTGTCCGGAGGGGATGAATAATGACATTTCCTTAAAGACAACAGCATCACAAGAGGTAAAAAAAAAAAAAAAAACCAAACCAAAAAAAGAAGAGAGGCTTGGGCTGTCACGACAGAGAGTGGGAGCCATTTGCAGAGGAAGGCTGGCAGTCTGTGGCTGCTGAAATAAATCCAAGCAGTTTCTTGACTGCATCCTTGAGCTCCTTGTTCTTCATGCTGTAGATGAGGGGGTTCAATGTTGGGGGCACCACCGCGTACAGAACTGCCACGACCAGATTCAAAGATGGTGAAGAGATTGAGGGGGGCTTCAGGTTGGAAAACATGCCAGTGCAGAGAAATAGAGAGACCACGGCCAGGTGAGGGAGGCACGTGGAAAAGGCTTTGTGCCGTCCCTGCTCGGAGGGGATCCTCAGCACGGCCCTGAAGATCTGCACGTAGGACAGCACGATGAAAACAAAACTCCCCCAAAATAGAAGAGCACTAAACACAAGAAGCCCAGCTTCCCTGAGGAAGGAGTTGGAGCAGGAGAGCTTGAGGATCTGTGGGATTTCACAGAAGAACTGGCCTATGGCATTGCCTTGGCAGAGTGGTAGTGAAAATGTATTGGCTGTGTGAAGCATGGCATTGAGGAAACCAGCGCCCCAGGCAGCTGCTGCCATGTGGACACAAGCTCTGCTGCCCAGGAGGGTCCCGTAGTGCAGAGGTTTGCAGATGGCAACGTAGCGGTCGTAGGCCATGACAGTGAGGAGATGAAACTCTGACGACATCAAAAAGACAAACAGAAAGAGCTGTGCAGCACATCCTGCATAGGAAATGTCCCTGGTGTCCCAGAGGGAATTGGCCATGGATTTGGGGAGAGTGGTGGAGATGCAGCCCAGGTCAAGGAGGGAGAGGTTGAGGAGGAAGAAGTACATGGGGGTGTGGAGGCGGTGGTCACAGGCTATGGCGGTGATGATGAGGCCGTTGCTCAGGAGGGCAGCCAGGTAGATGCCCAGGAAGAGCCAGAAGTGCAAGAGCTGCAATTCCCACATGTCTGCAAATGCCAGGAGGAGGAAGTGGGTGATGGAGCTGGCGTTGGACATTTGCTGCCTCTGGGCGTGGGGAACTGTGCATGAAAAAAAAAAAAAAAAGTGAGAAGTTGGGTTTGTGCAGGAGTCAACCCTGCTGTGAAGCCATGGGTTCATGGGAATAGAAGGGGCAGGAGCCTGGTCATTGTATTTGTCAGATCAAACCGCTCCTAATTCCGACGGGCTTGTCAGCATCTGCACTCCTTGGGAATGGCAGAAGGCATTTTCAGAGGGGTGGGGGGTGGGGTATTTTCACAGTTCCCCCCATCTCAACTGGGGTGTCTTGTTGGCAGTGAAAAGTTAGGGGAGATTTCTCTGAGCAAAATCAAAGCTATTCTTCATTTACACCCCCCCCCCCCCCCCCCCCCCCCCCCCCCCCCCCCCCCCAAACTTCCTCTCCCCTTTCAGAGAGCTTTGGGCATTTTCCTTACCTGAGTGCTGGCTTGTTGTGGCTGAGGGTGCCACTGGGAGGAGAGGACTCTGCAGTGGTCTCTGGAGGACTTAGTCCTGCCCTACTGCAATAGGTTATTTGGAAGCTGGAGTGAACTGTGATTAAATCAACCTGTGATGGACTTTACAGCATATTCAGCCTCAATTCACTTGACTGCAGAACAGTGTTGGCTGTTTATTTTGTTCTAGCTGCCTGTGTCCCTCCTAGGAGCTCTTATCACAGGTAGGCAACCCTGGCATTTGTACTGCACTGCAAGCGAGATCTTGAGAGTCCTGGGAGGCAAAGGGACTGTCCCTCAGTGCAGAGTGAGGACAGCCAGTCTGCCCGTCAGTCCAGTCGCAGGCTCGGGCTCATTCCAGCTGCCTACGTGCAACTGCCTGGTTACTCCCTGTCTTCTGTGTTGGGCTCCCAGATATGACAAAGACCTTGATGGAGAGCTGTGCACTTCCATTAGGATATCCTGATGGGAGACTCAGCTTTTTCCCACCCCACTGTTTACAACGGGTTTGGACATCTCCCTGCCATGGAGGCATCAGCATGGCACGACCCACAGGGTGAGCGTCTCAGCTGCAGCTGAAACCCGCATCCCCAGAGAGCCTCCAAACAAGAACAGCGGCGCAGGAGACACAAGGGAAATGCCACAGTGCTTCTGCCAGGGGAGGGAAGGCCAGGAAGGGAAAGATGGACGCTCAGGAGAGTGTGCTCTGCTGAAGGTCTGGCTTCCAAGGAGTTGACCCATGCCCTTCAAAACCATGCCTTTGAGGGCCGACAGGGAGCTTCTCTCATTGTCCTGTCAGACTGTTCCGTTAGCACTGTCCTCTCATTCCCCGCCCATGTCTCTGCTGCCTGCAGATGTCTCTGCCGGGAGCTGTTTCAATATCCCCAGGTGTCCTCCCTGTCAGTGCTCATGGACCCCATCCCACACACTGTGTGCTTAGCTCTGCCCTGCAGACACCTCCTGGCAGCAGGACACTGCCTAGGGCCGTCTCTGTGTGTGCGGGGGCTGAAGGAGCAGCTCAGGCAAGTCCGAAGGAGAAGCATGGTCTCAGTGCCTTCTCCAGAACAGAGAACTAAATTCCCATCTCCCACTGCCCACCCAGACAAACAAGAGGGGAAAATTCAAAGCACAGACACCTGCCCTTTCAAGGAAATGCTCCATTTGTGTCCTTCTTCAAAAGGACCCTCTGCAAATGTTCTGGGGGAGATCTGGAGCTGTGAGCAGCCCTGGCCCATGCAGCACCCTCTCAACAGCAGAAGGACCCTGCCCTGCTGGGGCTTGCTCCTTCCACTCCCAGCACCTTCCCAAAGTGCTGTGGGGAGCTCCCCGGGCAGGCTGAGTGCTGACCCTGGATGGCGGCAGAGTCCCTGCCCCAGCACACAGCCCCCTGCGGTGCAAGGACCCTGCTCTGAAGGACAGTCCTGGGCACCCCTGGGTGCGCACCTGGATTCACACCCCTGCAGCCCTCCCTGGAAGAAGGGGGTTGCCATGTCCTTTCCCTCTGATCGTGCTCTGCTCTGGAGCACGACCTTCCTCCACACAAAAGAAACCCTGAGAGCCATCCTGCCAAATCCATTTGTGGCATGCGCCAGCTCTAGAAGACCCCGCCAGGACACGCGTGTGCATTTCCCTGCTGCCAGAGACTTACTGTCTTACGGACTGTGAAGATTTCTTCCCCAGCCACCTCTCAGTGTCCTCCCACTACTCACTGCCATCTCCTTTGCTTCTCTTCTCCTCCCTGGCTGCCTGCAGGCAGGCCCCTCAACCCCACTGCGCTTTGCGGAGGAGCTCCTCCTGGGCAGAGCTGTCTCTCGCAGGCACTGCCCACTTGCCATGAGCTCCCTCCATGCCAGGAGCTCAGCCCAGCTCAGTCACAGAGGACGGGCCCAACGTGCCACTTCTTCTGTCCCTTCTGCGCTCCCTGGAGATGTCCCTGGGGCTCCAGGGCTGACAGAGCCTGAAAGGAAACTGTACTTTGAAGCTGACTGAAGTAACTGCCTATAGATTCTTCCCTAATTAGTGAAAAGAGACTGATTTTAAAAGCATGAATTAGCCCAAGCTTCCTTTTGCTGCTGATGCCCTTGTAGAAGCTGATCCTGTTGACCTAAGTGTCCGTGGCCAGATGCAGTTCTGCAGGTGGGGTCTCACTGGCACAGAGTGGAGGGGCAGGATCACCTTCCCTGACCTGCTGGCCACGCTTCTGTTTATGCAGCCCAGGACGCAGTTGGCTTTCTGGGCTGCAAGCGCGCATTGCCAGCTTCTACACGATTTTTCATCCACTAGTCTTTCCAAGTCCTCTGCAGGGCTGCTCTCAATCCATTCATCCCCCAGTCTGTACCGATACTGGGGATTGCCCCGACCCGTGTGTGAGACCTTGAGCTTGGCCTCGTTGAACTTCACAGGGTTCACACTGGCCTCCTTCTCAAGCCTTTCAAGGTCCCTCTGAATGGCATCCCTTCTCTCAAGCACTAGCAACTTCAGCGCTCACGTTGGTGGTGTCCACCAACTTGCCATTGACTTCAACTCTTTGGATACGGCCTTCCAGCCAATTCCTTATCCATTGAATAGTCCACCCATCAAATCCATCTCTCTCCAATTTAGAGGCAAGGATGCTTTGTTGTGGGACCATGTCAAAGGCTTTGCAGAAGTCAAGGGAGATGACATCAGTTGCTCTTTCCTTGTCCATTGACGTAGTTGCTCCATCGTAGAAGGCCACCAGGTTAGTCAGGCACACTTTGCCCTCAGTGAAGATGACTTGACTGTCACTAACCACCTCCCTGCGTTCCATACGCCTTGACATAGCTTCCAGGTGGCTCTTTTCCACGATCTTACCTGGCACAGAGTTGAGGCTAGCTGGTCAGTAGCTCCCAGGTCCCTCCTTTTTATGCTTTTTAAAAATGTGCATGATGGTTCCCCTTTCTGCAGTCACTGGGGACTTCCTCTGACTGCCAGGACTTTTTGAACAGGATGGGGAGTGGCTTAGCAATGATGCCTGCCAGTTCCCTCAGGACCCTGGGATGCATCTCATCGGGTTCCATGGACTTGTCCAGGTTCCTCAGATGGTCTTGAAACTGATCTTGTCCTACGGTGGGTGGGAATTCACCCCCCCAGTCCTTGCCTTGAGATTCAGGGAACAGAGAGATGTGAGAAGAGCAATCGCCAGTGGAAACAGAGGCAAAAAATGGTGGTGAGTTCATCAGCCTTCTCCATGTCAGTTGTCAGCAAATGCCCTGTCGCGTCTCTTGGGGGAGGAATTCAATTTCTTTTGTCTTCTTTTTCTGACTAACGTACCTGTTGAAGTCCTTCTTACTATTCTTCCTACCCCTTGCCAAATTTAACTCCAGCTCTGCCTTAGCTCTCCCAATCACATCCCTACACTCCGGGCAGTATCCTTATATTCGTCCCAAGACATGTGTCCCTGCTTCCACTGCCTATGCATTTCCCTCTTGTGTTTCAGTTTGACCAGGCGGTCCTTACTCAGCCATGCTAGTCTCCTGCCTTCCTTGCCCAATTTCTTACACATGGCAAGCAGCAGTTGTTGTGCTCTAAGAATGCCTTTAAAAAGGTGTCAGGTCTCTTCTGCTCCTTTATACCTGAGGGCAGTTTCCCAGGGGCTCCCATCCACCTGTCCCTCAAGCAACTGAAACTCAGCGTCCCTAAAGTTTAGGGTCTTGACTATAGTTTTGCCTGGCCTATATCCCTCGAGTTCATGAGTTCAATCAGGGCATCATCACTGCAGCTCAGGCTAACACAAATCTTTGACCTCTCCGGTAAGGTTTTCTGCATTTGTGAGCAACAGATCCAAAACCACATCTCCTCTCGTTGGGCTTTCTCTCACCTGGATGAGGAAGTGATCCTCAATGCATGCTAGATATTGCTTGCAGCATGCTGTGTCACTTTTCCAACAGACACCGGGGCGGTTGAAATCCTCGAGCGGGATCAGTGTGATGCTTCCTGTGAGCATGAAGTAAGAATGTTTCACAGACACCCCTTGTCACCAGCCATCTTTCACTAGATCATGCTGCTCAGAGCCTTTTCCACCTTGATGAAGGGGAGCTTTTTAGCTTCCCTCCCGTCCCTCTAGGGAAGGGAGGAAGAGGGCAAGTGAACGAATGAGCGGGTGCTTCATGGCCGGCCAGGGTCAACCCATCAGCCCCCTGAAATGTCACTAAGTGACATTTGCGTGAGCAACTGACTCCATCCATCTCCACTGACTCTCGTGAGAGCTTAGTCAAGGAGCTCCCATGCAGACGCCTGCTTTCTGTGCACATGACCTGAGGGAAAGGGCCTCCCACCTCCTGTAGGTGTGTGGAATGAACTGGAGGGAGAAGAATCGAGATGGGAAGCCTGTAACCAAAGTGCAGTTTCTGCATTGACTCACTTGCATCACTACCTCTCCACGGGGAAAACAACCCCCTCCTCTCGCTGCCTAATATTTGGGGAGGAGTAGGGGTTTTCAGAGGCAGCACTTGTCGCCTCTCTTAGTCAACCATTCTCTGGAAGGACAACTCACACAGCTGGCCTCCACGTCTTTCCCCACAGATCAGAGACATGATGCAGTTATTTTCTTCAGCCTCCTTCCAGGAGGGTTCCCCAGGAGGGACACGGGTGCTTTTTCAGCGCCAGAGACCAGGGAGCATCTCGAGGAAGCGTGTGGGGCAGAGAAAGTCACACCTTCAGCTGCACTTGTGCTCCTGGGCTGCCACAACCTCCTGGGACTGAGAGAGCTCATGGGAATGGATGCATGGCGCCTGCAGAAAGACAGCTCGGTCCAGGAGTAGCTCCTCTGCAAAGAGTGCAGGGCTCAGAGCACTGCCTCCAGGTGACAAGACAGGATGGGCAACTCGGAGGGAGATAAAAGGCAGCCCGGGGTGGGAGGACAGAGGAGGGCTTATAGCAGGGGAGATCTTCCCAGTCCTGGACACAGTAAGTCTCTGGCTGCAGGGCGGTATGGCTGATGTTCCCAGAGAGCTCCTCCAAAGCTGCCACATCTGACAGCTGATGGGACCTGTCAGGATGCCTCTCACAGCTTCTCAGGGGTGCAGGAGAAGAGGAACTACCCAGAGCAGGACAGGGAGAAAGTCTGGGAGGAAGGAGCAGCCCTGGCAGGGCAGCGTCTTTCTTCCGTCTGGAGGGTGTTATGTGGGATTGGGCAGCTCAAAGCTCTAGCTCACCATGGGGACTTTTCAAGGGGAAGGGAAAGTCATCAGGTACCTGAAAGGTCTTTCCTGACTCTGAACTGTTCTGTGCAGGATTTGTTGGTTTCTTTTCAGTTTTCCCGCACGGGCAATAGGGAGATGGAAACAGTTTTGAGGGTTTAGATTTGATAGTGAGAGCTCTAAAACGTTACTTTGGAAGATCAAGAGCTCTGTGAGGAACCTCAGGAAGTGCCTTCACCCTCCCCTGACCTCCCAGCCTACAGGCAGCACCAACATCTCCTTGGCAGTGTCCACCTTTCCCAACAGGGCTCTTCTAAATTGCTCCTTAGCAGCTGCAAACACAGAGATGCTCCTGAAACGTGTCCAGCCCTGGAAGGTTTCTGGAGGGCAGATCAGAGCACACAGAGGGTGGGGTGGGCTCTGTGAGCACTGACAGGGAAAAGGCCCAGAGGCAGAAAACAGTTCTGTCTCTCGGTTGTGGGCAATGGGATCCAGGCGATTCCCTTTCAGCATGCCTGCCTCTGAATGTGCCCCCCCCGCCTCTTGTCTCCTCTCCCACCCAGGAGAGTCCTCTGCCCTCAAAACCGTGGGGTCTAAAGCATGAGTCACCTCCTCTGCAGTCAGATCTCCAGCAGAAGAGAGGGGCATCTCTCCCACAACTGCCCTTTTCCTGCTGCACGACCAAGGGGCTGAGAGCAACAGGCCGGCAATGTCACCATCTGGAAGGTGGTGCGCACGTTGAGGTAAGGGCAAGGCTTTCCCAAGAGCCGGCCTCTCTCTTTCTCTCTCTCTCCATGCCTCCTTTGGCAGGAGGAGAGGAGTGATGACCCGTGTTTCTCCATCTCTGAGTGCTGCGGCTCTTGCCCCTGTTTTAAAGATCCCTGGGGCTAAAAGGTGGGGGGGACTCAGCTGCGGTTCAGATACTGGCCCTGAGGGTCCTTCCATGGAGGTGCCTTTATGGCAGTGAGATGCCCAACCCCGCTTCTGATGCCAAGAGCTGTGGCAATGCAGTGCACGAGTTGGGGAATGAGCACACTCTCTTTTAAGGAGCCCACACCTGACTGTCCCCCTGGGGTGTCCTTGAAGGCTGTGGGCAGTGCTGAAGAACAGCACAGCTCTCCTGGAAGATCCTTCTGGTGTCTGACAGTCCTTGGTTTGCTCATCTGAGTCAGGAGCCTCTTCACATCCCCCAGCCTGCCACTCTCTCCCTAGCAGGGCAGAGAAAGAGAGTGCTCTTTGGAGATTTTTCTCCCTCTGAAACTGGACTCCTCTGATGTTGGCACAGTCCAGATCCCTTGCAGAGTGGCCTCTGAGTGCAATCGTCCTCTAGCTGAGAGAGGTGCAAGCACAGGGCAGCTGAGAGCAGGACCCACCAACGCACTGGCTCTCCTGAGTCTGCACTAGGTTACCGGGAGCTGTTCTGCTCTCCAGTGACTCACCAGTGTTTATCCTGAGAGCTAAGGAAAAGCCGAGAATTTCTACCATTGCAATGAACACCAGACGCAGGCATCTGAAAGCTGAGGCTACACGTAAGAGTCTGTACTCACCTACTCTACCTCATTCCCTGCAGAACGGGCAGTCAATTTGAATCACAGAATCATAGAATGGTTTAGGCTGAAAGAGACCTCAAAGATCATCTAGTTCCAACCGCCCTGCCATGGGCAAGGACACTCTCCACTAGACCAGCTTGCCATTGAAAAAGGCATGCTTTGGAGCTTGTCTTTTTGCAAGCATTCCTTGCACTCTGGTATCCCTGCAGTGCCTGGAGAAATAGTGCGTGTGGTGTATTGATGTGAGGACAGGGACAAAGACCTCTGCAATGGGCAGGTCATCTCTGCTTCCTGCCGGTCCTTGGCTTGAGAGAGAGCTGCTAGTGAGAGATTGACATCTGTCAAAGAAGCCAAAGTAGGAGGATATGAATCCTGTCCTCTGACCTCCAAGAAGCAGCTGGGCTTGGTCCTCATTTCACCTCTCATGGTGGTTAATGGGAATATACCAGCTGGGTGACAAGACTAAACACTCAATCAGCTCAGGGCATCCTGCCGCTGGAACAGCAGCCCAAATGCATAGGGCTTTTTGGCACCTCTGTGCTAACAGTGCTGTAGCACAGGAATAACTCTTTTGGACCCACGCGCAGAGGACTCTTATCCTCACGGTGCACCCAGGCAGCACAAACTGGAGTTCAAGCTAGAGACGTGACAGAATGTTCCCCAGAGAACTTG
This sequence comes from Balearica regulorum gibbericeps, assembly GCF_011004875.1. Lineage (NCBI taxonomy): Eukaryota > Metazoa > Chordata > Aves > Gruiformes > Gruidae > Balearica > Balearica regulorum. The sequence goes on from NC_046213.1 coordinate 1,181,102, forward strand.
GTAGGCAATGGGGGGTGGTGTTTCTCGGTCAAATGCAATGGGATTTGTTCAAGCAAGTCTAGCTGAGCTTGTCTTTTCCTGCTTGCACTGTCACCCACCCCTGGAAGGAGCAAATGTCCAACGCCAGCTCCATCACCCACTTCCTCCTCCTGGCATTTGCAGAGTCACGGGAGATGCAGCTCTTGCACTTCTGGCTCTTCCTGGGCATCTACCTGGCTGCCCTCCTGAGCAACGGCCTCATCATCACCGCCATAGCCTGTGACCACCGCCTCCACACCCCCATGTACATCTTCCTCCTCAACCTCTCCCTCCTCGACCTGGGCTGCATCTCCACCACTCTCCCCAAATCCATGGCCAATTCCCTCTGGGACACCAGGGACATTTCCTATGCAGGATGCACTGCACAGGTCTTTTGGTTTCTCGCCTTTGTTTCTTCAGAATATTATCTTCTAACCATCATGGCCTATGACCGCTACGTTGCCATCTGCAAACCCCTGCACTATGTGTCCCTCATGGACAGCAGAGCTTGCTTCAAAATGACAGCAGCTGCCTGGGGTTGTGGATTCCTCAATGCGGTGCTGCACACTGGAAACACATTTTCAATTCCATTCTGCCAAGGCAATGCTGTGGACCAGTTCTTCTGTGAAATCCCCCAGATCCTCAAGCTCTCCTGCTCAGACTCTTATGTCAGGAAAGCTGGCTTTACTGTGGTCAGTCTTTGTGTAGCTTGTGGGTGTTTTCTGTTCATCGTGCTGTCCTACGTGCAGATCTTCAGGGCCGTGCTGAGGATCCCCTCCGAGCAGGGACGGCACAAAGCCTTTTCCACGTGCCCCCCTCACCTGGCCGTGGTCTCCCTGTTTGCCAGTTCTGCCATGTTTGCCTACCTGAAGCCCCCTTCCGTCTTCTCCCCAGCCCTGAACCTGGTGGTGGCCGTTCTATACGCGGTGCTGCCACCAGCAGTGAACCCCCTCATCTACAGCATGAGGAACCAGGACCTCAAAGAGGCACTAAGGAGACTGATCCACTCCCTGCTGTTGCAGCAGGAATAAGCTGTCCTTCTCTCTTCACAGGCGATTCCAAGTGTGTCTCAGACCAGCCTGGTTATTTATTTGCCTCTTTTCTTCTCTCCGTGAAAATAGTCTTTGTAAACTAGCATTTGGAATCACCACAATTCTCCTGAGTCAAGAACCTGGTCTGTCTGACCCAGAGCCCTTCTGTAAATGTATCTAGTGCTGTGTCATCATTGACTCATTTGCATCACTGCCTTTGTGGTGGCTTGACCTTGGCTGGAAGCCAGGCGCCCACTAAACCACTCTATAACTCCCCTCCTGATAGGATTGGGGAAGGAGGGGGAGAAAATAAGATCGAAAAAATCTCGTGGATCAAGAAAAAGGCGGTTTAAAAAAAGCAAAAACAAAGATCATGTGCAGAAGCAAAAGGAAACAAAAGATTTATTTTCTACTTCCCATCAGCAGGTGATGTCTGGCCACTTCCTGGGCTTCTGTATGCGTAGCAATTGCTGCAGAAGACAAACATTGTAAATAAGAATGCCCCCCCCTTCCTCCTCCTTTCTCTCAGCTTTTTATTGCTGAGCAGACGTCATATGGTATGGAATATCCCTTTGGTCAGTTTGGATCAGTTGTCCTGGCTGTGTCTTCCCCCAAAGATCTTGCCCATCCCCAGCCTGTTGGAGAGACAGCCTTGATGCTGTGCCAGCACTGCCCAGCAGCAGCCAAAACACTGGGGTGTCATCAACATCTTGCTAGCCAGCAGTGAAAAGCACAGCACCATGAGGGCTGTTCTGGGGAAAATTAGCTCCATCTCAGCGCCGTGGTTTAACCCCTGTGGGCAGTTAAGCACCACGCAGCTGCTCGCTCAGTCCTTCCCCCGCAAGGGGATGGGGAGGAGAATCGAAAAAAACTTGTGGGTTGAGATAAAGACAGTTTAATAAGATAACAAAGAAATTATTAATAATAATAATAATAGTAGTAGTAGCAATAATAACAGTAATGCAAGAGACGCACAAATGCAATTGTTAACTGCATGCGGAAGGGAAATAAAACAATCCGATGCCCGATCTGTTTCCAGGCAGTGAATCTGCATCCCAGCTAGCTTCCCCAGTTATATATGGAGTAGGACGTGATATAGTAGGGAATATCCCTTTGGCCAGTCTCAGTCAGCTGTCCTGGCTGTGCTCTCCCAGCTTCTTGTGCAGCAGATGGGACGTGAGAAGCTGAAAAGTCCTTGACTTAGTGTAGACACTAAAAACATCAGTGTGTTATCAATATTATTCTCATACTAAATCCAAAACACAACACCCTACAAACTACTTCAAATAAAAATTAACTCTATCTATCTCAGCTGGAATCAGGAAAGTAGCCATCCCTTTTTCCTCTGAAGCCTGTGAAGCTCCCTCTGGATGGGATCTCTTCCCTCCAGCATGTTGACCGCACCACACAGCTTGGTAGTGTTGGCAAACTTGCTGAGGGTGCTCTCAATCCCACTGTCCATGACACCGATGAAGATGTTAAACAGTGCCAGTCCCAAGACCAGCCCCTGCGGAATGCCACTCATCACTGATCTCCACTTCAAGAGCGAGCCGTTGATCGCAACTCTTCGCGTCTGATCGTCCAGCCAATTCTTTATTCCCCGAGTGGTCCATCTGTCAACTCCATGTCTCTCCAGTTTAGAGACAAGGATGTAGTGTGGGACAGTGATGAATAGCCACCACATTGGCTATTCTCTCCCAAAATCAAATCCCCTTGAGGTACGCATCGGACTGCTCCATACTTCCGCGTCACCCACCATGTGCACCCAGGTCTTTGAGTGAAAGCAATCCAACGGATGTGTTTGCCTTTGCCTGAGGCAGGAGTAACCCCGACTGTCTTCCCTAACATATCCTTTATGTGCACTGCTGTGACTTTCTAGAGTATGTAAAAGTTTTGATTGGGTAGGGCCAGCTTGATTGGTAGACCCTCTAGCGTTGACAAAGCAGGTGACTTTTGCTAAATGTGTATCCCAATGTTTGAAGGTCCCACCACCCATTGCTCTCAGCGTAGTCTTTAGCAGGCCATTGTATCGTGCGATTTTCTCGGAGCCAGGTGATAAAGAATGTGATACACTCACTCCATGCCATGCTCTTTGGCCCAGGTGTCTATGAGGTTGTCCCGGAAATGAGTCCTGTTGTCTGATTCGGTTCTCTCTGAGGTTCGATGTCACCATAGGACTTGTTTTTCAAGGCTGCAGACCCAGCTGCGGACTTGAAAGGAGAAGTCTGATGTGAGGAAAAGTGATGCCAGTCCCAGGTCTCTGATGAGACAAATGACAGGGTTGGGGAGGAAAGGAGCAATGTTGACCATACAGTCTCAGAGCTCAAGGGACTGCTTCTCCTGCCTGTCTCATCCTCCTTAACAGGCACACTGGGTCAGTATCAATTGGGGAATGCTGCTATCGGCTCTTCTCTCAAGTGAGAAGTAATAAAATATACCCCTGAAAATCAAAAATGCTTTTTTTGTAACGGGCACTTTGAAATCTTCTTCTTCAGCAGGGAAGTGCCTTCAAGGCCCCATGATGGAGAAATGCCCCAGGTCCTCTCCAGGTATTCAACAAGCTGGGGTGCCTCTCTAACGTGCCTGTACAGTACTGCACACAGTCTGGGGAATCACAGAATCACAGGATGTTAGGAGTTGGAAGGGATCTCTGGAGGTCACCTAATCCAACCCACTGTCAGAGAGCATTGAAAGGCCACAAATACCCTGTTTTGTCTCACGGGGTGGTGTCAAAGACTGCTGAAGAGCCACAAGTACCCTGCTTTGTCACAAAACACTCGTGGTTGCAGCCGGCTCTGCAGAGGTGGTGGGCTGCCTCCCTCCACCTCTGGTAACTTTCCAGCGGCTGCTTTGGGCATGTGTCGGACACCTGGCACCCCAGCGGAGCCCCCACAACCCAATTCTGGAACTCTCTGGAATGCCAGACTGTAGACACCGGAACCTTCCAGAATAATGGACAGCGCAGGTGCAAAACATCTGCATGTTACTGCCCCGAGGGTGGTCCCTGAGGGCCAGAACAGTATAAAGGCGAGCATGTACGCCACACTGTTGTCGACGCACCACCTGCGGACCGAGACCAAGACCTGTGGACCAAGATGCTATTCCTGATGACATTGCATTGCACATGAACAACATTGAAGTTGCACAGGATTGCATCCAGGCGGGTTTTGAATCTGTCCAGAGAAGGAGACTACACAACCTGTCTGGGCAGCCTGTTCCAGTGCTCTGCCACCCTCAAAGTAAAGAAGTTTTTCCTCATGTTCAGATGGAACTTCCTGTGTTCCAGTTTGTGCCAGTTGACCCTTGTCCTGTCGCTGGGCACCACTGAAAAGAGTCTGGCCCCTTCCTCTTGACGTCCACCCTTTAGATATTTATATTGATGAGATCCCCTCTCATTCTTCTCTTCTCCAGGCTAAACAGATCCAGCTCTCTCAGCCTTTCCTCATAGGAGAGATGTTCCAGTCCCCTCATCATCCTCTCCACCCAACTCTCCAGCCTGTCCAGGTCTCAATGAGTGGCAGTGCAGCCTTCTGGTGTATCAACCACTCCTCCCAGTTTTGGATCATCAGCAAACTTGGTGAGGGCACACTCTGTCCCCTCGTCCAGGTCATTGATTAATATGTTGAATAAGACCGGGCCCAGTACTGACCCCTGGGGTCACACCACTAGCTACAGGCCTCCAACTAGACTCTGCGTTGCTTATCACAACCCTCTGAGCCCTGCCATTTGGCCAGCTCTCAACCCACCTCACTGTCCACTCATGTAACCCACACTTCCTAAGCACGTCTATGAGGATGTTGGGGGCGGGGACGGACGGTGTCAAAAGCCTTGCTGAAGTCAAGCCAGGCTACATCCACTGCTCTCCCTTCATCCACCCAGCCAGTCATAGAAGGCTATCAGATTGGTCAGGCATGATTTCCCCTTGACTACTTCCAAAAACCTTCTTCTCCTCCACATGCTTATTGGTGACTCCCAGAATGAGGGTCGGCCTTAGCAGTAAAGACGGAAGCAAAGACACCAGTCAGTATCACTGACAATCAGTACACACAATGGTATCCTCTAGCCCAACTGCTCTGTCCAGCCCCTTCCTCCTTGAGGGTTTGAGTTGGAAGGCACCGCTGGAGCTCTCCAGTACCATGATATCTTCTGAGCAGGGAGAACTTAACAGAGTTACATCTCTGGATGCTCAATGCTTTCTCTAGGTGACTTTTGAAGGTCTTTGGGCTGCTAAACCAGTGCTTACGCACTAGCAGGATAAGAGAAAGAGAGAGAGAAATTAATTGATAGATGGATTTTTCTTTCCTTCACCTCATTTGAAATTTCCCTTCCTGCTTCTTGTCCTTGCAGTCTCTTGTCCTTTCCTTTCCATCGTGATCCCCAGCCAGATGATCAGCCCTCGTCAGACTGAGGACAGTCACAACCTGCTCTCCAAGCACAGTCCCCCTGGCATCCTCGGGGCCACGCAGGCACACCACAGAGGCCAGCTCCAAGCAGAGACAGACTGCACAAAGATTGTGGTAGTGAGTGTGAGCTGGGACCTGGGCAGAACCAGGAGCCATGGGGCTCAGCAGAGGAGAGCTCCTGCGGCTCCCCTTCACACCCAGCAGTGCTCCTGAGAGACACCGGTCACATAGGAGGGGAGGGACTGTGAGCTGTGGTGCAGGGAACCAGCGCCTGCCACTGTGTCTTGGGGCTCCTGGCAGGTGGTGCCACTGGGTGCAGCCCCCAAGAGACCTCCAACCCTGTGAGCAGCAGTGAGTCCTCTCCCCACCATTGGGAGCTGCTCTGGCTACAGAAGGGCTACTGGCAGAGCTAGGCATGATGGAGCCCACTCTACTCTTCAACGCATGGTGCATCTTGGGAGCCCAGGGTGAGAGACCTGCCAGGGTGTTTGAGGGTAAGTTTGGGATGCCCTGGCAGTGTGGGAACTTCCAGGAACCTTGTGGCTCCTGTTCCCATCCTCATCCCTGCTGCAGCAGCAGAGCCCCGCTGCCCCACATGCAGCCCCACAGCCACCCTGTGCAGGCACCCCCTGGTGCTGGGTGCATTCAAGGGTGGGGAAACATACCCCTGGTCTGCACAACAGATCTTGGTGCCCCAGAGGTTGCAGACAGTCTTCCTCCAGGGTCTGCCAGGGTCTGCGAATGTGTGAGCCTGAGGAAGGCTGGATGCTCCCTCCGTAGAGATGGAGCTGGTCGGCTTTCAAAGATCAGCCCTCCCCTGGACTGGCCAGGACTGGGGGTGACTTTTGCGGGTAAGAGCCAGCACACACGGGGTGGGCGAGGCTGTCTCAAGGACATGGACTAGGCACAGGGACCGAGTGAGGGACAGCAGCAAACTCAAAGGCTGCCGGGTCTTGCTTCCGTCAGTGCAAGGCCTGACACAGGGTGCCAGCCTCTGTCCCAATGTCACTCTTTGTGAGGGACGATGGCACAAAGGGGTGGCGTGTGTCCGACACCAGCCCTTCTTCAGCCACTTCACAGGCCCCTGGTGGAGCAGCGAGACAGCGAGAACCTCTGGCTCTGCACTGTGAGTATGCTTCAGGGTATCCATGCTCTGGAAACAGTTTTCAATTAGCTGAGCATGGGAATTTTCTCTGACACAAGCTCTCGCCCAGGTCAGATCCCATCTCACCTTTCCCTGATCATTCTGGTCATTCCTGGCCCTCTCCTTGTGCTCCTCACTGGCCCTTGGGAGCTGGGTGGGAATCACTGCTCCTAAGCCCCCTCCCTGGGGCTCTGTGGATGTGGCAGGTGCTTGAAGGGACTATGGTCCATTTCCAAGGACACTCGATGCTCGGTCATGACTGAGGGTGACATGAATGACTCTGGTTTCCTCTCTTCCTTGTGCCTGCTGGGTCCCCATTTCCTCCTCGGGGCCTGCAGAGCCCTTCCTTCCTGCAGATGCCTGGGTGCACGTGCACTGTTCCTGTGAGTGACTCCACCACCTTGGGAAGCTTTGTGGGGCTCTAGTCACTGCCCATCCCAGGCACATGTTGTCCACGAAGAGATCCCTGGGCTGTCCAGGCAGCTCCTGACTCCCTTCCTTAAGGACATCATCCACGTGTCACATGTGTGACAGTCCTGGGTGTGTACCTCAGTGATTCTTGCTGACCGCTCATTGACTCCACTGTCACTAGACACCAATGGGTAAGTCCTAAATCAAACCCTCAGTCTCTGAAGGGCACCAACATGATAATGAGCTCTGTGATCCTGAACCCATGGAGCAACAGGTCCCTTTGGGGGACATCTGCTGATGCCTGTTCTTGTCAACAGCTTTGGGTGAAGAGTCCAGTCTCCAGGCAGTGCACTGCGGAGATGCCATTTTTATTATCAAGATGCTATGGGAGACTCGGCTCTGATGCAGTGTTAGAAAGATTTTTCATATGACAGTCAGGTGACACAGAGAAAGTTTGTTCATCCTTACCAATGAAGTGAATCCAAACATTTATATTCTACAAATAATAACAACATAGATAATTGAACAAAGCACATGCCTGCAATGGGATAGTATGGGGGTCATTTGTGCAGACAGAAGGCAAGTTCATAACTACTGAAAGATTTCCATTAAATCACTTTCCAAATGGCATCCTTGAGCTCCTGGGGGTTATGGGGGAGTTATTTGAAGTACAATTAGTACAGTAATAGGCTCCTACCGAACTATTATATGAACAGGAACAATTCATTAACCCTCCCCAGTGGGACCTTAAGCTCCCATCTGGAGACCAGAATCCCTCCGGATACCAAATACCACCTGTTTCATTTCGCCATCTCCAGTCCATCCTCCCTGTGGAAGTACTACCATAGCTGTAAGTCAATTTACAGTTAGACCGTCCTAGGTAGTTTTCAGTATTGATGTTGTTGGAGGCTATACAGTATTCTCCACAAGCTGGGTATCGTACTGGCCAGGGCAGTGATGTGCTGTCTTCCCAATAGGTACCATTTTTAATTTCACTGTAGTTGCTCACCAACCATTCAGGGGAAATGGGGATAGCAGTCCATGGCCAACTTTCTAAACCTAACGGTCCACCACAAACGCAACACTTAGTAACATTAAAAGCATTAGCTACTTGTTGGCCTAAAATAACAAATTCATTTTGCCATAACAATTTTGGGGAGGGGGGAGTGCAGAAGTTTCCCCCGATATTAAAGATGGCGATAATGGCCAGCCAGAACACCATTTGCGATAGTACACTATGCATCCTATAAAGATTAACAAAAACTCCGCAGGTGATCAGCAACTTCAAGCGTTCGTGAATTCCTTCAGACAGGCTCTGGAACTTTCACCTGAAAGAGAAAAGAAAATAAACTCGGTTCCCTTCCAGGAACCGGAAGAGTGTGGTGGTTAGAAGGATGGAATAATCCACCTTGTGTTAATCTTGTGTTCCTTCCCATGGGCATCTTTTGCTTTCCAGGCATACTTATTCATTGGGGTTTCCAGTACCAGAGATACGGCCCCCACAGTGGGGAGTTCGACCAAAACGGGCTGGCCTGGGAAGTGCGACGGATTCTTGGGATAATCAGAGCCACATGGGGCTGGCATAATGGTTGGAGCCTTTGGACAAAATGCTGTTATTTTTGGGCATCCATTTATTCCCCAACGACTGTTGACACCAGTAACTGCATCCCATAGTCGTTCAGTCCATCTGGGCTTATGCGGCTTAAGAAAGCGCTTCAACAAACCATTAGTTCTTTCTACAATTCCGTTCGCCTGTGGATAATATGGAGTATGGTGTACCCACGAGATTCCTTCCCCAGTTGCCCACTCCTGGACTATTTTAGCAGTAAAGTGAGAACCATTATCCGACTGAATCGACCGTGGTTTGGGGAAGGTGCCAAACCACTCTTTCAATGCCTTTACCATGTTCTTTCCAGTAGCTCTGGCAAATGCTTCAGCTTGGGCCAACCCTGACACTACCTCCACTCCAACCAACACATAATGCTTTCCTTCCGACTTCCAGAAAGGACCAATATAGTCCACTTGCCAGGTTTCCCACAGCCTTTTCCCCTCCCTCAAGTGTAGGGGACCGTCTTCCAGGGGGTGTCTTTCTAAACGGGTACGACATTGTTCGCAAGCGGACACACAAGTCTTACATTCCTCCCTAGTAATGGGCCAACCTTGGGCCTCACAGTAGAGGTCTTTGATCCCTGAATGCTTCCTCTTTACATGTAACCATTCCAACAGTCGCTCCCAGTCTTCTGCTATTTGGGCATTCTGGAGGGGAGCTAACCGGGCTAACTCATCAGCTTTGCCATTCCATTGGCTAACAGGGGTATTATCCTGTTGATGGGAAGCCACCCAGGCTACCGCTAACTTTCCCTGTCTAGCAATGGTCAAGATATCCTGCCACTTCTCTTTCTGCCATATAGGTATCCTGTTGACTTCCCACTCGTTTTGCTCCCAGAATGGAAGCCATTCAGTACGTCCTTTAAGTACAGCATAAGAGTCAGTATAGATATAGACAGGAGAGGTAGATTGGGCTTCGTGTTGGAAAACACTCCACACTGCAACTAATTCCCCTACTTGAGCACTGCCTTCCCCTTCAGTGATTATTTGTTTATCCTCGTCTACGCGGAGTGCTACAGCTCGATATTTCCAAGTTTTTCCTTCTCGCTTAGAGGAGGCATCAGTAAACCAAGCATTCTGCAATTGCTCGGAAAATGGAGGGGCCACTTGTATTACAGGAAGAAGTTCAGCTGTTTCTCTATCTGGGCCCACCTCTTCTTGGATGGTTAACCTCTTTGTGGCTCCCTCAGACACTGTAAAAATGTCACAATAGTGTTCTATCTGGGCATACCATTTCCGCACAGAGGCTCTCTGAGCCACCCCGTCAGGAGGTGGAGTTCCTGCTAAAATAATTTTGATTACCTTAAAGGGGCCTCTAAGTACCAATGGCTGTTGCCAAATAGTTCGTTCAGCCTCTCTCAAGGCTAAACTGAGTACAAACAAGCCCTTTTCCCAGGTTGTGTATCTTTTTTCGGCATCTTTAAAACTACGGGAGTAGAACCCGATAGGCCGAGTGGGTCCCTCAGGACCCTTTTGCCATAGATGTATTGACAGTCCTGTCTTGGCAAATCCCCATTCAATATGGACAGGGTCGGTGGGGTGAATGGGACCAAGAGCTTGATGGGCAGTTGCTTCAAACACTAGCAATTGCAATGCTTCTTCGTGGGGTTCAGTCCATTCCCACTGGGCCCCTTTTCGCAACAAGTCATACAATGGTCTTGCAATAATCGAAAAATCAGGAATATGCCTTCTCCAAAACACAAGTAATCCTAATACATGTTGCAAATCCTTTTTTGACTCTGGCATTTTAATCTGATCTAATGAGGAAAGGATGTCTGATGGAATGCATGTCATTCCTCCTTTCCACCAGATTCCTAAAAACTTTACCTCACTTGAGGGTGTTTGTATCTTCTCCGGTGGAATTTTCAACCCCAAACTTTCTAAGTGGGAAATTATATTATCCTGAGTTATCCGAACTTTCTCTATTTCATCCCCTCCCACAAGAATGTCATCGATATATTGGTAAACACCGACTTCCTTCTCTGCTTGGACTACCTCTAGCTCCTGCGCTAACGCATGGTGGGCTAGAGTGGGGGAATGCTTATATCCCTGTGGGAGTGGGGTGAAAGTGAATTGTTGGCCTTCCCACGTAAAAGCAAAGCGATCTTGGTCCTCAGGCTGCAGGGGAACCATAAAAAACATGTCTTTAACATCCACTGTCGCCATGACCGGGTGGGCTCATTCCTGGATTGTAGCTATAAGCTCGGCAATGTTTGGTACCGCTGCTGTCAATTGACCAGTATTTGCATTGAGCCTGCGATAATCTACCATTAATCTCCATGTGCCATTAGGTTTTCTTACTGGCCACACTGGAGAGCTAAAAGGAGAGTGGGTCGGAATCACAATACCTTGTCCTTTTAAATCTTCTAATACAGGTGTTATTCCCTCTCTGGCCCCCAAAGGTATCGGATAAGGCTTAACATTTGTAAGCTTCGAAGGGGGAAGTAGTGGTGCAGCTTGTAGCAGCCGAATATCTACAGTGGGGGAGCCAAATGACCATTGTCTCCCTTTATTATCAATCCAGGTCTTCCCTTTCAGAACATCAAGTCCCAAGAGGTTGAATGGAAGCTCTCCCACTACCATAGCCACTGTAGTGGCACTATCTTCTCCTGGCAGACGCAGGCTGACCATTGCCAATGCCTGTAGTTGAACATTGCCAAATGCATCTGCCACAAACAGTGTTTGCTTGGAGGATGTAACTCCACAATTAGCAGCATCTTTTGTTTTAATAGCTGAAATTTGAGCACCAGTATCTATCAAAAATGTGACCAGAACTTGTTTTGGTCCTACAAGGCCAGTAATTAGCAAATCACCCCGGCCATTCTCAGTGAGCTGTCTTATATGTATCCAACCTTCGCCCCTCCGCTCACCACTGAAGGGCGAAGGATCTGGTTTCCCGCTGGGTTTTGGGAGGCATTTATTTCTGATAAATCAGTCAAGGAGGGTGCACTGGGAGCAGTATCCTCAAAATACACTTCTCCATTTGCCGATTTAGTGGGCCATCCTGTTACCAACTTTTTTAATTTGTCTGTTGGCAGTCTGTCCATTAAGTCACATGGAGTCCCTTTCTGTTGTCCCTCCGCCCACAGTCTATTACGTCTGTTCGGGACATCTCTCCCTCCTGGTGGTTTGGAGAGAGGTACTCTCCTATCATTCCCGGGACGTGGAACTATTTTTACTTCCGCTCGCCTCAAGCCCCTGGGGTCTGTTTTGGCAGTTGGAGGGTTAACAGGGGCATACTTGCGCCCATAATTGATCAGTTCTTGGGCCACCTCCCCCCCAGGTCCACGTTTTCCTGTCCAAGGGTCAGCGGTGCGGTGTAAGTCCTTCTAAAGCAGCCACAACTCTGTCGCCTTGGGGCATTGCTGGTATTTTTCCCTGTAATTGTATACCAATTGGTTTCAAGGAATCGGGGAGTCCCCTTATAAGGGGGGTCATCTGTTGGGGATTGTGGTGGGTTGACCCTGGCTGAGGGCCAGGTGCCCACCAGAGCCGCTCTATCACTCCCCTCTTTCATTAGACAGGGGAGAAAAGGTACAATGAAAGAAAAACTTACGGGTCGAGATAAGGACAGGGAGAGATCATTCTGTAATTATCATCACGAGCAAAACAGACCGAACTTAGAGAGGGAATTCATCTTATTTATTACTAAGCAAAACAGAGTAGAGGAATGAGAAATAAAACCAAATCTTAAAAACACCTCCCCCCACCCCTCCCATCTTCCCAGGCTCAACTTCACTCCCGGCTTCAACCTCCGCCCCCCCCAGCGGCACAGGGGGACGGGGAGTGGGGGTTACGGTCAGTTCATCACGCCGTGTTTCTGCCGCTTCTTCATCCTCAGGGGGAGGACTCCTCTCATTGTTCCCCTGCTCCAGCGTGGGGTCCCTCTCACGGGAGACAGTCCTTCACGAACCTTCTCCAACGTGAGTCTCCTCCACGGGGTACAGACCTTCAGGAGCAAACTGCTCCAGCGTAGGTCCCCCCACGGGGTCACAAGTCCTGTCAGCAAACCTGCTCTGGTGTGGGCTCCTCTCTCCACAGATCCACAGGTCCTGCCAGGAGCTTGCTCCAGCGCAGGCTTCCCACGGGGTTGCAGCCTCCTTCAGGTGTCTCCACCTGCTCCGGCGTGGGGTCCTCCACGGGCTGCAGGTGGAATCTCTACACCCCCTCATCCTCCCTCCATGGGCTGCAGGGGGACAGCCTGCTTCACCATTATCTTCACCACGGGCTGCAGGGGAATCTTGCTGCGGCGCCTGGAGCACCTCCTGCCCCTCCTTCTGCACTGACCTTGGTGTCTGCAGATGTTCTTACATCTTCTCACTCCTCTCTCTGGCTGCAAAAGCGCTCTCTAACTTGTTTTTTTTCTCTTTCTTAAATATGTTATCACAGAAGCGCTGATTGGCTTGGCCTTGGCCAGCGGCGGGTCCGTCTTGGAGCCGGCTGGCATTGGCTCTGTCAGACACAGGGGAAGCTTCTGGCAGCTTCTCACAGAAGCAACCCCTGTAGGCCCCCCCCCTCTACCAAAACCTTGCCACGCAAAACCAACACAGGCATCTACTGGCATCATCTTTGGGGACTCCTGTCTAGGTTCCAACTTTCGGTCATACATCATCTGCATACAAGCTGCCTTCTGCACACTCTCTACTAATTGATCCACAGTCCCTGTAATCGCCAGAGGGTCCCCCCTCCCCAGGGGGTTCAAGCCACCTGCCCAGTAGGCTGCCCGCTGGGTCAGAGACCAGGGGGCATGGTGGTTCCCAGTAGTTAAAAACACTCCTGGTCCCCAATACCCTTCCGCCTCTCTTTCACTTAACAGAATCTGGTCCCCCCCAGACAGCGACACTGTCCACACATACTCCGTTTCTGATTCCTTAGGGGTTCGGCCAAATTCCTTCTTTAGTTTCATCAACTCGACAGCAGTATAAGGGACTTCCTTGGTTGTAACTTGGGGGAACTGGTCCTGCTCATCATCATAAATGTACTCGGTCTTGACCAAGGGTCCCAGCGAAAGTGGTTCTAATTTCTCTACTTTCTCTTTTGCTGCCTGCAGGTCTTTAAAGGGGTAGCCAATTTCAGATCTTGGGGGAATTGCCTCGCAGGTAGTATCCGCAAGGAGCTGCTCCTTAAGGGCAGTTTGCAAATATTTCACTTGATCCTTTTCCACCTTAAGTTGTTCTTTTAATTCTGCCACTTGCCCCTGAAGGGACCGGGTAAGGCTTTTAAGGGATTCGATAGTCAGGGACTCCACAGTACAGCAGCGATCTCTAGCCTCTACCGCGGCAGCCAAACTAGCACCAAGAATGGCACAAATAATCACTTTGCCTTTTCCTGCTCTTAGTCTCGCATCTTTGTGCAAGGCGCCCATTCGGTCAACCACGCTCTGCAAATTATGCCAATTTCTCTGAGCCCAGTCCACCCCGGGCACAGAGGGCCGCGCTCTATGTTTCTCCAGAAAATCAAACAAAACTTCCCTTCCCGAAGGAACGGTTCTATCATCACTTATTTTGTTTAAAGCGGGGAAGTGGTTGTCTCAGGAAGGCAGCACGCAAGTTTCAAACAAAACAACAAGCCCGCCCCCCTTACGTTCCTGAGAGGTCTCACGAATTCAGCACACAAGTCTCCAACAGCACACAAACCTGCCCCCCTTACGTTCCAGAGAGGCTATTACTCAAAGCGGGGAAGCGGTCGTCTCAGGAAGGCAGCACGTAAGTTTCAAACAAAACAAGCCCGCCCCCCTTACGTTCCTGAGAGGTACACGCGTGTGATGGGTTGACCCTGGCTGGGGGCCAGGTGCCCACCAGAGCCGCTCTAGCACTTGCCTCCTCAGCAAGGCAGGGAGGGGAGAAAGGAACATGGAGAAAAACAACCCCAAACTCGTGGGTCGAGATAAAGGCAGTTTAATGTAGCTAAAGCAAAAAGCCGCGCGCGGAAGCAAAGCAAAAAAGCAAAGATTATTCTCTACTTCCCATCAGCAGGCGATGTCCGGCCACTTCCTGGGAAGTAGGGCTTCAGTAAGCGTGCCCCTTACTCCGGAAGTCAAACATTGTAAAAAGAAACAACGAATGCCCTCGCCCTGTTCCTCCCCCTATTCTCAGTTTCTTACTGCTGAGCATGACGTCATATGGTATGGAATATCCCTTTGGTCAGTTTGGGTCAGCTGTCCTAGCTGTGTCCCCTCCCAAGATCTTGCCCACCCCCAGCCTGCTGCTGGGGAAAAAGTAATGTTGGAAAGACAGCCTTGATGTGTGCTGGCACTGCTCAGTAGTAGCCAAAACACTGGTGTGTTATCAACAGTTTGCTAGCTACCAATACATAGCACAGCACCATGAGGGCTGCTGTGGGGAGAATTAACTCCATCTCAGCCAGACCCAATACAATCTCCACCCCTTATTCCATACCATTTGTGTCGTGCTCACGCTCCACACACTTTAATACATATATATATTTTATAACCGTTTCATTGTATTTACTTCTTATTAACTACTATTTCCAGTCCTTTAACAGATAGATGTTATTCTCCCATTCCATGAGCTTCCTCTGCTCCTCCAGATGTTCACGAACCGGCTATGACTTGGGCCCAATCTGTCAGGATGGGTGTTCAGGTTCAGTTGTTGGGCACCAACACCGGCTTGCTTTGGGCTGTTGTTGCATTCATCTGGCTCCTTGTGAAACTTGCTCTTCGTTGGTTTGGGTCATTCCTTCTACATTACTTCCTAGAAGGTACAACTCACATTACAGATTATTTTACCCCAAGGTTAAATCTCCTTGAGGCACACACCGGGTCTCCCCATCTTTCCGCATTACCCACCAAGTACACCCAGGTCCTTGAGCGAAGACAATCCCAGGAATGGGTTTGCCTTTTCCCATGGGAGGAGCAATCCACACCGCCTTCCCCAGCCACTTTCCCATGTGTACTACAGGGACCTTGTCTCCTCCCACAGTATGTAGGGGTTTTGTTTGGGCAGGACCAGGACGGTTAGCAGATCCTCTGGTATTAATCAGCCAAGTGGCTTCTGCTAAATTTGTATCCCAGTGCTTCCATGCCCCATTACCTAATGCCCTCAACATAGTCTTTAACAGTCCATTATATCTCTCAATCTTTCCAGAGGCTTGTGGGTGATAGGGGATGTGATACACCCGCTCAATGCCGTGTTTCTTTGCCCAAGAGCTTATGACGTTATTTCAAAAATGAGTCCCATTGTCTGATTCAATCCTTTCTGGGGTACCATGTCGCCATAAAATTTGCCTTTCAAGGCCTAGGATGGTGTTTCGGGCAGTGGCATGGTTTACAGGAAATGTCTCTAGCCAGCCAGTAGTTGCTTCCACCATGGTGAGTATGTAGCGCTTGCCTTGGCGTGTTCGTGGCAGTGGCCCAATATAGTCAATCTGCCAGGCCTCGCCGTATCGAAAACCCAGCCACCGCCCTCTATTCCAGGGAGATTTTACTCGTGTCGCTCGCTTGATTGCAGCACATATTTCACATTCATGAGTAACTTGTGTGCTGGCCTCCATGGTCAGGTCCACCCCTCCATCACGAGCCCATCTGTTGCATCTCTCCCTAGATGTCCTGATGTTTCATGGGCCCATCGAGCTACAAATAGCTCACCCTTACACTCCCAGTCCAGGTCCACTTGAGCTACTTCAATTTTGGCAGCCTTGTCTACCTGTTCATTGTTTTGATGTTCTTCAGTGGCACGGCTTTTGGGTATGTGAGCATCCACATGACGTACCTTCACAGCCATGTTTTCTATGCGGGCAGCGATGTCCTGCCACAATGCAGCAGCCCAGATGGGTTTACCCCGGCGCTGCCAATTGGTCTTCTTCCACTGCTGTAGCCACCCCCATAGGGCATTTGCCACCATCCAGGAGTCAGTACAGAGGTAGAGTACTGGCCACTTTTCTCGTTCAGCAGTCTTTAGGGCTAACTGAATGGCTTTCACTTCTGCAAACTGACTTAACTCACCTTCTCCTTCAGTGGCCTCAACGACTTGTCGTGTGGGACTCCATACAGCAGCTTTCCACTTCTGATGGTTTCCTACAACACGACAGGATGCATCAGTAAACAGAGCATAACGCCTTTCATCTTCTGGTAACTCATTATATGGTGGTGCCTCTTGGGCACGAGCTACCTCCTCAGGCAGTGCTCCAAAATCTCTACCTTCTGGCCAGTCCATAATCTCTTCCAGAATTCCTGGGTGGTTGAGTTTCCCCAGTCGAGCTCGCTGTGTGATTAGTGCTACCCACTTACTCCATGTAGTGCTAGTTGCGTGATGTGTAGAGGGAATGTTTCCTTTGAACATCCAGTGTAGCACAGGCAATCGCGGTGCCAAGAGGAGAGACACTTCTGTACCAACAACTTCTGAAGCAGCTCGAATCCCTTCATATGCTGCTAGGATCTCTTTTTCAGTTGGGGTGTAGTGGGCTTCTGATCCTCGATACCCCCGGCTCCAAAACCCTAATGGTCGACCTCGGGTTTCTCCTGCTGTTTTCTGCCAGAGGCTCCAGGTGAGGCCATGCTCCCCAGCTGCAGTGTAGAGTACATTTTGTACAGCTGGTCCTGTCCGAACAGGTCCAAGAGCTACTGCACGAGCTATTTCCTGTTTGATATGCTCAAAGGCTTGTTGTTGCTCAAGGCCCCATTCAAAATAATTCTTTTTCCGGGTTACTCGATAGAGAGGGCTCACAAGCTGACTATAACCTGGAATATGCATTCTCCAGAACCCTACAAGGCCCAGGAAGGCTTGTGTCTCCTTCTTGTTAGCTGGTGGAGACATAGCTGCTATCTTGTTAACCACATCCATAGGCACATGATGGCGTCCATCCTGCCATTCTATTCCCAAAAACTGGATCTCTTGTGCAGGTCCCTTGACCTTGCTTTTCTTTATGGCAAAACCAGCTTTCAGAAGAATCTGAATTACTCTTTTTCCCTTCTCGAATACTTCTTCTGCCTTATTGCCCCACACAATGATGTAATCGATGTATTGTAGATGTTCAGGGGCACCACCCTCTTCCAGTGCAGTTTGGATTAGTCCATGACAAATAGTAGGACTATGCTTCCACCCCTGGGGCAGTCGATTCCAGGTGTATTGAACACCTCTCCAAGTGAAAGCAAACTGTGGCCTGCATTCGGCTGCCAAAGGAATTGAGAAGAATGCATTAGCGATGTCAGTTGTAGCATACCACTTGGCTGCTTTTGACTCCAATTCATATTGGAGCTCTAACATGTCTGGTACAGCAGCACGCAGTGGTGGTATCACTTTGTTTAGGCCACGATAGTCCACCGTTAACCTCCACCCTCCATCAGACTTTTGCACTGGCCATATGGGACTATTAAAAGGTGAATGAGTCTTGCTGATGACTCCCTGGTTCTCCAGTTGATGAATCAGCTCATGGATGGGAGCCAGGGAGTCTCGATTTGTGCTATATTGCCGCCGGTGCACTGTCCTGGTAGCAACTGGCACCTGTTGTTCTTCAACTTGCACCAATCCCACAACAAAGGGATCTTCTGAGAGACCAGACAGGGTAGATAACTGTTTGATCTTCTCTGTGTTCACAGTGGCTCCACCGAAAGCCCATCGGTACCCCTTTGGGTCCTTGAAGTACCCTCTCCTGAGGTAATCTATGCCAAGGATACAAGGGGCCTCTGGGCCAGTCACAATGGGGTGCTTCTCCCACTTGTCCCCTGTTAAGCTCACCTCAGCCTCCAATACGGACAGTTCTTGGCATCCCCCTGTCACTCCAGAGATCCGGATGGGTTCTGTGCCCCTATACCCTGATGGTAGCAGTGTACACTGTGCACCAGTGTCTACCAAAGCCTTATACTTCTGTGGGTTTGATGTGCCAGGCCATCGAATCCACACAGTCCAGTATACCCGGTCATCCCTTTCCTCCTCCTGGCCGAAGGCAGGGACCCTCTATTCCTGTTCCTGGTCAGAGTATTCACTGTCTGACCCTCGCGGTGACAGACCAGATGTCCCCTCACCAGGATCAAGGGAGGTGATTTTAGTTTTACATCTGGGAGATCGCTGTTTGCCTTCTCGTGTCTCTGTAGCAACTACACTGATGGCCTTCTTGGGTGTCCCCTTCTTAACAGCTGTCTTCCCTCTTAGTTCACGAACACGGGCTTCCAACTTAAAGGTGGGTTCACTGTCCCACTTCCTCATGTCCTCCCCTTGGTCACGCAGGAAAAACCAGAGTGTACCACGTGGCATATGCCTGGGGCTCCCTTTCCCTCTGACCGGAGCAGGAGATGACTGATTTCTTGGAGTACCTCTGACAGCCGACGTGCTGGCCTGTAGGGAGGAGGAGGTACAGAGGTTTTCTTCAAAGTTCTGAAGCCAAGCGGACACCTTCTCCACAGTTGGTGTGTCCATATCTGGGAAATACATTGCTGCCAAGCTGTTAGAATACGATGCTGGGGCACTTTGAATCACCTTCCTCCACATGGCCCGTGTGCACAGGACATCCTCTGGATCTTTGGAGACCTCCTCATCATCTAGATCACTATAGATGACTTCCAACACCGCTAGTTCTCTCAGGTACTGGATGCCTTCATCTGCGGTGGTCCACTTTCCTGGGGAGTTAACAAGATCTTCCTTGAATGGGTATCTTGCCCTCACACTTGAAAGCAGCCGTCTCCAGAGACTGCAAATTGCTGTCTCTTTTCCAATTCCCCTCTCAATTCCTCGGTTTCTAGCTAGGGATCCCAGCTGTTGGGCTTCCCTGCCTTCCAATTGCTGACTGTCGGCCCCATTATCCCAGCATCGAAGCAGCCAGGCAGCAATCTGCTCACCAGGCTGGCGGCTGTACTCTTTCCGCATATCTCGAAGTTCGGATGAGGTCAGAGACTGGGTAGTTTCTGCTTCTTGTCTTACTTCTCTCACTCCTTCCTCCCACTTCTTTGCTGAAGGACCAGCTTCCTGCTCAAACCTCTCCTCCTCTTCTTCCTCTTCCCTTACTAATCAATGATATGGACCTGTTGACCTCCTGGTCCACTGTTTCTGTTTTACTACTGGGGCAATTACTGTAGTTGTTATTGTTTGTGTCCCTATCTCAGCCACGGTGTCCTCAGCTGCAGTTTGGGTGCCTTCCTCAACCACAGTCCTCTGAGAGTTCTGCACTGTGGCTCGATAGGCCCAGGCCAGGCCCCAGTACAGTGCTAGAAGCTGTTGGTTTTCATTGGGGTAGGCAAGACACCCTTCTATCAGGTGGCGTGTCAGTTTGCTGGGATTGCTTGCCTGTTCAGGTGTGAAGTCCCAGGCTATAGGAGGTGATAATCACCCTAGGAACCTGCCCAAATCCTTCCACACACCCTGCCACCCGGGGACTGGCTGCCTCAGGGCACGTTTCAGTATTGCCTCACTTAAAAGTTGTCTCCCCTTAAACCAGGACAAAACCAAACTCCACAGCACCCATAATATGCCAGCAGTATTAATTAGTAATATTAATGAGCTTACATAAGGGTGAACAAGGACCTTAGGAGCCTGCATAATGAAACCATCCACGTCAAAAGCAGGTAGAGAGAGAGAGATGTATTCCCCCATCATCTCCACAAGATAGCTCCCCCAGCACAGCAATAACATCGATGCCAGGGCCATGCACATAACCATTGTTTGTACTAGCATGCTCCCAAGTTCCTTCATCCTCCCCACAAAATAGCTCCCCCAGCACAGTAAGATCGTCAACACTAGGCCAAAGCACAGAGCAGCCATTGTTTGTATCAGCATGTTCCTAAG
This sequence comes from Balearica regulorum gibbericeps, assembly GCF_011004875.1. Classification (NCBI taxonomy): domain Eukaryota; kingdom Metazoa; phylum Chordata; class Aves; order Gruiformes; family Gruidae; genus Balearica; species Balearica regulorum. The sequence goes on from NC_046213.1 coordinate 1,201,452, forward strand.
TTTAGCAAAATAGAGATAAGCAGCACAGCTAACAAACCCTGTGACCTGCACAGGAGCTTGCAACTTAATAACTACTATAGCTGTAGCACTCTTAATACTAAACTGCCCTTGTCGAGCCCCACGTTGGGCACCAAAAAGGACTGTGATGGGTTGACCCTGGCTGGGGGCCAGGTGCCCACCAGAGCCGCTCTAGCACTCGCCTCCTCAGCAAGGCAGGGAGGGGAGAAAGGAAGATGGAGAAAAACAACCCCAAACTCGTGGGTCGAGATAAAGGCAGTTTAATGTAGCTAAAGCAAAAAGCCGTGCGCGGAAGCAAAGCAAAAAGCAAAGATTATTCTCTACTTCCCATCAGCAGGCGATGTCCGGCCACTTCCTGGGAAGTAGGGCTTCAGTAAGCGTGCCCCTTACTCCGGAAGACAAACATTGTAAAAGGAAACAACGAATGCCCTCGCCCTGTTCCTCCCCCTATTCTCAGTTTCTTACTGCTGAGCATGACGTCATATGGTATGGAATATCCCTTTGGTCAGTTTGGGTCAGCTGTCCTAGCTGTGTCCCCTCCCAAGATCTTGCCCACCCCCAGCCTGCTGCTGGGGAAAAAGTAATGTTGGAAAGACAGCCTTGATGTGTGCTGGCACTGCTCAGTAGTAGCCAAAACACTGGTGTGTTATCAACAGTTTGCTGGCTACCAATACACAGCACAGCACCATGAGGGCTGCTGTGGGGAGAATTAACTCCCTCTCAGCCAGACCCAATACAACGCGTTATGCAAAACAGGGTAAAATGCAGCACTCTCGCTTCGAGGGATCCTGTCCGTGACGCCAATTTAAAATGTCTCGATCCAATATCGGGGAGGTTTCGATACGATCCCAAGAGCGAGATTAAGACACAAACGAGGTCAAATGCCGTATACCAGAAACAGTTTTATTATGAAAAGAGTAAAAAAAAAAAAGGAAAAGGTAATGGTAACCGATAAGAGTGATAGGACAGGGCAGAAAATAAAGGCAGAAAACCAAGCAAGACTCCGGGATAGAATCGCAAGAATAGTCACCGCCACGAGTCCACGGTGCCTTGGTGTGTGGGGGGAAGGGGTCCAAATCTCTCGTTTTGCGACGGCGGACGAAGAGGCGGGTCCACAGCGTCTCGGAGGTCCATCTCGGGAGAGTCCAAATCCCTTGCTCTGTGGAGGTGGGCGAAGGTGCACCATCCTCATCTTGGCGGTCCCCTTTTATACTCGTGGTGGTCTTCACGATGGCACGTACGACACGGCTTCCACATTCCTGCACATGCATACACACAGTTCCAGCCCCATTCTTCACACGACTGTTACCTGATGCCGTGGCGCGTGATCTTGCAAGGCGTTTTTCGAAGATTGAAAGTCTGGACGATCCGGCAATCGTCCTTACGACCCGGCAATCGTCCTTACGACCTGGCAATTGCCCTTATCGCACTCAGTAGTTGAAGGGGTTTCCTGCTTGAGCAAAGCATCTTTGAGACAAAAGTTCTTTCAGTCCTGTTTCTCACAGGTGGTCACAGGCTATGGTGGTGATGATGAGGCTGTTGCTCAGGAGGGCAGCCAGGTAGATGCCCAGGAAGAGCCAGAAGTGCAAGAGCTGCATCTCCCGTGACTCTGCAAATGCCAGGAGGAGGAAGTGGGTGATGGAGCTGCTGTTGGACATTTGCTGCCTCTGCGCTTCAGAGCCTGTTTAAGAGGGAAAAGACAATGAGAAGTTTTGAGATAAAGTTCAAGGAAAATACCTTCACTGAGGGTGGTGAAGCACTGGAACAGATTGCCCAGAGCACCTGTGGATGTCCCCACCCTGAAGTGTTCAAGACCAGGTTGGATGGGGCTGTGGGCAACGTGGTCTAGTGGAGGGTGTCCCTGCCCGCAGCAGGGGGGTTGGAACTAGATGATCTTTGAGGTCCCTTCCAACCCCAACCATTCTACATTCTAGGATTCTAGGATTCTATGATCTGCCACTGCCCACCCAGACAAAGAGAAGAAACCTCAAAGCGCAGACACCTTCCCTTTCAAGTAAAGCTCCTTTTGTGTCCTTCTTCAAAAGAACCCTCTGCAAATGTCCTGGGGGTGATCTGGAGCTGTAAGCAGTCGTGCCCCCTCTTGATCACAGAAGGACCCTGCCCTGCTGGGAGTCGCTCCGTCCACCCACAGCTTCTCCCTGCAGTGCCATGGGGAGCTCCACGGGCAGGCGGCAGAGTCTCGGTGCCCTGCGGCACCGCAGGACAGTCCTGGGCACCTCTGGGTGCACACTGAGCTGCACACCCTCGCAGCCCTCCTTGAAAGAAGGGAGCTGTCATGCCCTGTCCCTCTGAGGGTGCAGCACAGAATCCCTGCTCTGCAGCACATCCTTCTCCACATTAAGGAAACGCTGAGAGCCATCCTGCTGTGGGACGTGCCAGCCCTAGGAGACCCCTCCAGGAAACTCATGCACGTTGCCATGCAGCCAGAGACTTACTGCGTTAAGGGCTGAGAAGATTTCTCTTCCAGTGAGCTCTCAGCAGCCTCCTGTTCCACACTGCCTTTCACATCTCGCTGCCTCGTCTGTCTCTCCTCGCTGCCTGCGGGCAGTGCCCACAGCCCTGCTGTGCTTTGCAGGGGAGCTGCTCCTGGTCAGAGATGTCTCTCACAAGCACTGCCCACTTGCCATGAGCTTCCTCCATCCCAGGAGCTCAGCCCAGGTCAGCAGCAGAGGACCAGCCCAAGGCAGCGCTTTCTCTTTCCTCTATGGGCTCCCTCAAGGTGTCCCTGGGGCTCCAGGGCTGACAGAGATTGAAAGGCAGGAGGGTCATCCCTGGGGAATGGACTTGGGAGTCAACAAAAGTAATCGCTAATGGACACTTGCTAAACAGTGGAGAGGGACTGATTCCTGCAGCAGAGATTGTCCTACAAGAGCATGAGTGACTGCGAGAGGTGTAAATGTTCCCCTCTGGACACCGCCGTTCCTGTCCCATACCAAAAAGGACACAGAGACAGGGACAGGGAAGGGTTGGCTTCCCCTGTGCCGGCCAGTGGTTTAGCGGAGGCAATGCCGGCATCTCATCCCCAGCTGGAAGAAGCAGGATTCAGCTCTTCCATGCACCCCACACAGCCACAGGAGCTGGGGTTGCCCTTGGTTCGGTTCGGGGGGGCACAAAAGTGTTACCTGCAGGTGAGCCCCTGCTTTCTATTCTGTGGGCACTCGGTTGCTCACTCACACACACTTGGTGATGAGTGAGGGGCCAGGGGTGGTCCAAGACGGGTGCAAGTGTTTGCAAGTTCTGATGGAAAAATCTCTGAGAATAGCCGCATCCTTCCTGAGCATCAGCTGAGGGCCAGAGGGGGAAGGGGGATTTCCTTGGCCATCCAAAATGACACCAGACCTGTGTGTTTAGGGCACCTGAATGCACCTGGTCACACTCAGGAGCGTGTGAAGCTCTTGAGCAGACCAAACATAGGAGTGCCTCAGAAGGAGAGCCGGGACTGTTTCTGTTGAGTGCATTCACTGGAGCACCGGTCACTGCAAAGCTAAGACACGTCCACATTCCTGCACTGAAGACATCTTATTTAGTTTCATTTATTTAATGACATTAAAATGACGTTTCATTTATTTAATGTCATTAACCACGTCCAAAGGTGTCCGGTGCCTGTGTGCCGTCACCTGAACTCCAGTGCCATGGCGCAGATGCAAGGTCCATCCCTCGGTGGTGCCGCAGGACTGGGAGGCAGGTCACACCAGGGTCCCCAGCCCTGCACTTGTGTTCTCCACCCTTGACCATTCTCCTCTCTCTGAACCTCTACTCACCTGCCTGATGGAATAGAGGGGGAAGACAATGATAATGCCCACTGCGTGGATGGGCCAAAGGCTGTCCACCCCCAAAGGCTTTCTCTGCAGCACCCTGTCCTTCCTGCAGTTTCTCTCACAAGCCCCACAGCCCTGCAGACTTTCTGCAGAGTCACCAAATGCCTCCCTGGGCAAGGTGTCACTGCCCAGCCGTGTTTCTCTGGCCTTGGAGACTGCAGGGCACTCTGTGGGCACCTCAGTTCCTTGTTAGGCTGCCATTTGCCAAGCGCTCCAGCACGTGAGGCAGAGTGGGGTCCTGGGTCCCTCTTACCATGTTTGCCTGTAAGGAGTCTGTGCTGAGCCCTGGTGCCACGGCTGAGATGCTGCAGCCCAAATGTGCACAGCCACGGGGAGCCAGAGAACAGACAGACAGGAGGAGCTGGAGCCTCACAGCTCTGTGACAGTTTGGGATGAAGTGAGACATGGTGGGACAGCTTCTCACCTGGGGTGCTGCAGTGGAGGGACAGAGGCTCTGCAGGAGAGAGTGGAAGGGGAAGGTGAGCATGCACCCTGTGTGAAGGGGCAGCTCAGATCTATGGAGCTCTTCCAGGATGGTTAGCTTCTGTCACTGAGGATCCAGTACGGGTGACACTGTGTTGGCAGTTATGGACCACTCCGTGAGGGTGGGGAAGCAGGGAAGGTCTTCTGACGGTAACCCCAGCAAGACTTCAGGTCCATGAGCCAGTTCCTGTGGGGGACTGTAATTGCCCAGCCATTCATGGACCAGGTAAAGCAAGGTGCAAACACCCTGCAGGACCTCAGGGCAACCTCTTCACACGGTGTGCCTACATGGGACCTAGATGCTCACTTGGATCCAGTACTGACAAAGACGAACGAGCTGGTCAGACACGTGATAGTCAGGAGAGAAAACCACACACACACAGAGAGACAGACATACACTGGAGATGGGAATAAAAGACAGAGAGCAGAAATGATTTAGAGGCAATACTAAGAGCTCTTGTAAGTAGATGATAACAGTTAGAACGGAGAGGAAAAGAATTCTTGTCCACACTTTATGCCAGAATATAATGAGAAATTGAAACTACCTTGTCAAGGAGGAGTGAAAGAAAGGAATAACTTTAAAGACATAAATTTTACCATCATCAAGAAGAAGAAGAAGAAGAAGAAGAAGAAGAAGAAGAAGGAGGTATTATTTTAGAGCACGTTACTGGGTTTAGTGACAGTAGAAGTAAGGCAAATTACAGGGTCGGATGACCCCAGCAGGCAGCTAAGCCCCCTCCCCGCTGTTTGCTCACTCGCCTCAAGCGGGATGGGGGAGAGCATTGGAAGGGCAGAAAAACTCATGGGTCAAGACAAAGACAGTTTAAGAAGCGAAGCCGAGCTGCGTGCGCAAGCAAAGCAGAATAAGGCATGCCTATCAGTGCGCTTTCCTTCCTCAGACTTTGCTGCGGGCACTGACTAGAGCCGCCTCTTTTTCTGGAACCAAAGAACGGTTTGCCTTGGAAGAGAACTTAGAGCTCATCTGGCTGCAAGCCCCTGCCATGGGCAGAGAAAGGGCAAGGCGTCTCTGGGTGGGCTCGAACCACCAACCTTTCGGTTAACAGCCGAACGCGCTAACCGGTTGTGCCACGGAGACTCCCGAAGGGATGCCTAGAGTGCTTCCCGTCGGCAGGCGGATGGTTGGCCATTTCCAGGCAAGCAGAGCTCCACCACGCCTAATGGTGACTTGGGAAGAGAAACACCAGAACCCTGACTGTCCAGCCTTCGTCCTTCATCCTGCCTTCCCCCCAGCACCGGACTGCCCCTGCCATGGCACTTCTGGTGCCACTTCTGTCTCATTCCCTGGCCACTGCAGACCATCCCTCTGCCCTACAAAGGTGGCACCTCTGGTGACTGGAGAAACGTGGTCGTCCCCTGAGGACGGGATGGAAAGCTGTGAGAGCTTCTTAGCTTCCCAGGGACTAGTCAGCAACCGGCAGTGTGGACGGATGCGAGAGAGGGTGGAGGGAAGTCGGCGAGAAGCGAGGCGATGGCTGAGGGCTTTAGCAAATCCTCCCAACCATGCGTGAGCCCAGAAATGGAAAGCTGCTGATGTCTGTGGGTGGAGGAGGAATAGCTCTGCTCTGGGAACGTGCCTGAAGGCCCCTGCACAAAGGAGAGGTTGCCATCACGCCTGTGTGCCTCAAGCTGGGAGATGGGGAATGCCCACTGCTGGGGGGTGGCCAGACAGTGCTCAACACGCCCCACGAGCTGACCTGCCTCTCTTCCTTTCCCTCACTCCCCACACTGGGAAGGACCTCAGGAAGCCTTTTGCTTGCTTAGGGGCTGGTTCACGCTCTCAGGAGCTGCACCTCAGGAACTTGGCACCAGAGGGCTCCGTAACCTGCAAAATGCCCCAAGGAGCCAAGTCTCCCTCCATAATTCTCCCTAGTTCTTCAAGTCTTGCCCGGCTGACTTGAGAGATTCCAGGAGCGTAGCCAAACTGAGAAGATTCCAGTACTAAAAAACAGTAACACAGAATTCCTCCTTCTACCGGTTTCATTCATTTTTCTGCTTACAGAACTCCAAGTCCTATTGGTCTCCAGAGCCTGGCTCCGTCCTCTTCACTCCTTCCATTCGGGTATTTATATACTTTGATAAGTTGCCCCTCCTGAGATGTCTCTTCTCCATGCTGAACAGTCCCAGGTCTCTCAGCCTCATCTCGTGGAATACATGCTCCAGTCCCTCCATTATCTTCATGGGCCTTTGTTGGACTCTCTCCACTATAACCATTGCTCTCCTCTTGTCTCCAAAGGCAATCATTTCATTGGAGAAGGTTGTCAGGTCAGTCAAGCACGACTTCCCCCTGCTGAATTCATGCTGACTACACCTCATGGTTTTCCTGCTGTTGATGTGCCTGGAAGTAGTTTCCAGAATTTGCTGCTCCATCATGTTCCCATGGATGAAGATGAGGCAGAGCGGTCTGTATCTCCCTGGGTCCTCCTTCTTGCCCTTCTTGATTGTAGGACCGACATTTCATTTCCTCCACTCTTCAGGCACTTCTCCCAGGCACAGACTCATAGAATCATAGAATCCTTTAGGTTGGAAAAGACCTTTAAGTTCATCAAGTCCAACCGTTAACATCACACTGCCAACTCAACCACTAAACCATGCCCCTGAGCCCTACGTCTACACATCTTTCAAACACCTCTAGGGATGGTGACTCAACCTCTTCCCTGGGCAGCCTGTTCCAATGCTTGGTAACCCTTTCAGTGAAGAAGTTTTTCCTAATAGCCAACCTAAACCTTCCCTCGCACACCTTGAGGCCGTTTCCTCCTGTCCCATCACCTGTTACTTGGGAGAAGAGACCAACACCCACCTCACTAAAAGCTCCTTTCAGGGAGTTGTAGAGAGCAATAAGGTCTCCCCTCAGCCTCCTCTTCTCCAGGCTAAACAACCCCAGTTCCCTCAGCCTCATAAGACACGTGCTCCAGACCCTTCACCGCTTTGCTGCTCTTCTCTGGACACGCTCCAGCACCTCAATGTCCTGCTTGTACTCAGCGGCCCCAAACTGAACACACCACTCGAGATGCAACCTCGCCAGAGCTGAGTACAGGGCGACAATCACTCCCCAGGTCCTACTGGCCACGCTATTTCTGGTACAAGACAGGGTGCTGTTGGCCTTCTTGGCCACGGGGGCATACTGCTGGCTCATGTTCAGCAAGCTGTCGACCAACAGCCCCAGGTCCTTTTCCACGGGGCAGCTTTCCAGCCACTCTTCCACAAGCCTGTAGCGCTGCCTGGGGTTGTTCTGACCCAAGTGCAGGACCTGGTGCTCAGCCTTGTTGAACCTCATACAATTGGCCTGGGCCCATCGATCCAGCCTGTCCAGAGCCCTCTGTAGAGTCTTCCTACTCGCCAGCAGATCAACACTCCTGCCCAACTTGGTCTCGTCTCCAATCTTACTGAGGGTGCGCTCGATCCCCTCGCCCAGATCATTGATACAGACATTAAAGAGAACCGGCCCCAGTGCTGAGCCCCGGCGAACGCCGCTTATGACCGGCCACCAACTGGAGTTAACTCCATTCACCGCAACTCTCCGGGCCTGGCCTTCCTGCCAGTTTTTTACCCAGCAAAGAGTCATGATGATGGATCACAGACTATCAAGAGTGGCTTTGCAATGACATCTGCCAGCTCCCTCAGTATGCAGGAGTACATCCCATCAGGGCCCATGGACTTAGGTATGTCCCGTTGGCTTAAGTATTCCCTGACCTGATCCTCTTCCACTAAGGTTATGTGTTCCTTGCTCCAGCCTTACCCCCTGGCCTCTGGGACCCGGCATTCCTGAAGGTTGGTCTTGCTGGTAAAGGCTGAAGTGAAGGCGGCGTTCAGTACCTCAGCCTTTCCTCTGTCCTGTGTCACAGGGTGCCCTGCCTCATCCAGCAGCGAGCCCTCATTTTCCCTAACCTTCCTTTCATCACCCATGTACTTCTAGAAGCCCTTCTTGATGCCTTGGACATCCCAGGACAGATTCAATTCTCCTTGGGCTTTGGCTTTCCCAGCCCTCTCTCTGCGCGCTTGGACAATGTCTCTCTAGTCCTCCCAGGTTACCTGTCCCTGCTTCCACCCTATGAAGGCTTCCTCCTTCTGTTTGAGTTTTGCCAGGTAATCCTTGCTCGTCCCTGCAGGCATTTTTGCCCAATTGCCTGGACGTAAAATCATGTAGCTGCCGTGAATTAGCTTTGGCATTGCAGGGACGTCCGTGAGACAAGTGCCATCACAGTCAGTGTAGTTCGAGAAAATACAGCTGATGGAGACTCTTCAGGAGAGAGGTTGAGCTCTCCCGATGGCACATGACGCTAACTGGTCAGCTGAATACTTGTACGTGCTGCCATGAACGGGATGGATGAGAAGAGATTCCGTTGCCAATTCAATTGGGCACCTGCTGTCATTTCAGTTAGAATCAGGGAATCATAGAACAGTGCAGGTTGGGAGGGACCTTGAAAGATCATCTGGTCCAGCCTTTCATGGCAAAGGGACCCTAGGTGAGATTGTCTAGCTCCCTGTCCAATTGGACTACAAACCCGGAAGGAGATGCCTTGATTGACTCCGCTGAATCACTTCCCTCGGTCTGGATAAATCAGGTCCCTCCTCATAACCTTCCTGGTTTCCTACCTAATGCTGGGACAAGAAGAGTTGATTCTCATGGCCAGCTCTGTCTCTGATAGGAGAAATGGCAGTGCTGGCAATGAGTGTCTCTCCCCAGCTGAGGGAGGGAACATCAGGGATTCCTTCAGCCTGTTTCACAGCAGGTTCCCCTGGAGCCACAGGGGCACCTCGAGGGAGCCTAGGGGGGACAGAGAAAGTGGCACCTTGGGCTGGTCCTCTGCTGCTCAGCTGGGCTGGGCTCCTGGGATGGAGGAGGCTCATGGCAAGCGGGCGGTGCTTGTGAGAGGCAGCTCGGCCCAGGAGCAGCTCCCTTGCAAAGCACAGCAGGGCTGCGGGCACTGCCTGCGGGCAGCGAGGGGAGAGGAGGGGGGTGAGGCAGGGAGAGGTTGAAGTCAGCGTGGGGTGGGAAGATGCTGAGAGCTCACTGGAGGAGAAGTCGTCACAACCTTCTGCTTGGTAAGTCTGTGGGTGCAGGGCAATGAAGCTGTGGTTCCTGGAGGTGTCTCCTGAAGCTGGCACATGCAACGGATCTGCAGTGAGGACTCAGGGCAGCAACTCTGCCACCTGCCAGGGTCAGCACTCAGTGTGCCCGGGGAGCTCCCCATGGCACTGCAGGGAGAAGCTGTGGGAGAAGGAGCGACCCCCAGCAGGGCAGCGTCCTTCTGCTGTTGAGAGGGTGCAGCGTGGGTCAGGGCTGCTCACAGCTCCAGATCACCCCCAGGGCATTTCCTGAGGAATTTTTCAAAAGGAAAGTCAAAGCAGGGATTACTGCAATGGTAAAGAGCTTTACAGGGGCTGGGGTTTTCTTCCACTTCCTACTGTTGCAGGGGTGGGGGCAGAGGAAGACATGGAAAAGGAGCTTTCAAGTTTGAACAAGTCACTGAGACTCCTGGGCTGTTGCTTTGTGTGATCAGTGGGTCTGCTTGGAGTCTCCTGAAGTGCCTTCAGCCACTCCTCTGCCTCTGCACAGCACCAGCATCACCTTTGCTGAACCCATCAGGGTTGTTCTGACCTGCCCTTTTCCACCTGCAAGCACGAACATGCACGCAGCCGGTACCCTGCAAACAGGCGGGTTTCTGTAGAGCAAAGCCGAGTGCGCAGGGGCTGGGATGAGGACTGTGAGCGCTGACAGGGCAAAGACATGTGACAGGGAAACACCTGGCAGCAGGAAGATCTCCAGGCAGTGGGGATATGATCAGGGAATGAGAAGAAACTAAAACCAGAAAGGTTGTGGGAGGGAAGAAGTCAGAAAACTCCATCTCATCCCCTCCAATGCAGACCCCTTGCTCTGAGCAAGCCCCCTTGCCTCTCTCCAACCCAGCAAAGCTTCTGCCCTGAGGGCTCTGGGTCCAAAGCATTAACCTCCCCCCCAGCATCTGCAGCCAGAGCTCCAGCAGAGCCGTGGGGCAGCTCTCCAGCATCTTGCCCATTTCCCTCCAAAGAGCACAGGGCCTGAGAGCAGCTGCCCAGCAATGTTGATGCCATCCCTCAATGAGATACCATTGTTAGGACACTTGGCTGTCTCCTTGAGGTGTCCTTCCAAGCTGTGAGCTGCCCTCCAGGATGCAAAGCTGCCCCATGGCAACTTGGCGTTGCCTGAAAGCCCCATGGAGATGCGCGGAGATGCTATGACTGACGAAATGCTACTGGTCGGTAAAATGGGCCATGACTGTCCTTGGCTAGAAGTGGGTTGCTGAGTCCTTGACAAGAGGTGAGACACACAATGGTCTGCAGTGAATCTCCCCGCTCTCAGAACTGTCTGGTGGCTTTTCAGAGCAGCATGTGAGTGTGCTCTCCCTGCCATCTAAGGTCTGGCACCTGCCCCTACCACTCCCATGAACCCACGGCTGCAGGGCAGGGCTGTCTCCTGGGCAGCCAGGCAGCAGAGGCTCGCCTCCTGACGGCACACTCAGCCACCACAACCAGAGCTCCAGTCCCAAAGCTCAAGGAAGGTCTTCTGCAAAAGGGGAAGGGGGCGAGTGTAGCACGGGGAGGATCCATGAGAAATTCCTTTGGTTTTACTCAGGGAACTCTCCCGTAAGTTCTTACTGACTTTTCCCTCTTAAACAGGTCCCCATGCCCTGAGGCTGCAGATGTCCAACAACAGCTCCATCACACATTTCCTCCTCCTGGCATTCGCAGACACGCGGGAGATGCAGCTCTTGTACTTCTGGCTCTTCCTGGGCATCTACCTGGCTGCCCTCCTGAGCAACGGCCTCATCATCACCGCCATAGCCTGTGACCACCACCTCCACACCCCCATGTACTTCTTCCTCCTCAACCTCTCCCTCCTCGACCTGGGCTGCATCTCCACCACTCTCCCCAAATCCATGGCCAATTCCCTCTGGGACACCAGGGACATTTCCTATGCAGGATGTGCTGCACAGCTCTTTTTGTTTGTCTTTTTGATGTCGTCAGAGTTTTATCTTCTCACTGTCATGGCCTATGACCGCTACGTTGCCATCTGCAAACCCCTGCACTATGGGACCCTCCTGGGCAGCAGAGCTTGTGTCCACATGGCAGCAGCTGCCTGGGGCGCTGGTTTCCTCTATGCCGTGCTGCACACGGCCAATACATTTTCACTACCACTCTGCCAAGGCAACGTTCTGGACCAGTTCTTCTGTGAAATCCCCCAGATCCTCAAGCTCTCCTGCTCCAACTCCTTCCTCAGGGAATTTGAGGTGCTTATATTTAGTGCTCTGTTAGCTTTTGTGTGTTTTGTTTTCATCGTGCTGTCCTATGTGCAGATCTTCAGGGCCGTGCTGAGGATCCCCTCCGAGCAGGGACAGCACAAAGCCTTTTCCACGTGCCCCCCTCACCTGGCCGTGGTCTCTCTATTTCTCTGCACTGGCATGTTTTCCAACCTGAAGCCCCCCTCAATCTCTTCACCATCTTTGAATCTGGTCGTGGCAGTTCTGTACGCGGTGGTGCCCCCAACATTGAACCCCCTCATCTACAGCATGAAGAACAAGGAGCTCAAGGATGCAGTCAAGAAACTGCTTGGATTTATTTCAGCAGCCACAGATTGCCAGCCTTCCTCTGCAAATGGCTCCCACTCTTTGTTGTGACAGGCCAAGCCTCTCTTCTTTTTTTGGTTTGTTTTGGGTTTTTTTTTTCCCCTCTTGTGATGCTGTTGTCTTTAAGGAAATGTCATTATTCATCCCCTCCGGACAATGTATCCACCTGTCTTGTGTGACCCTGAGACTTTGTGTAAATGAGGAGCCAGGCTCTCCGTGTATTTCTCTAAATAAACGAACTTGCTGCAGCAACATCTTTCTCCAAGGTCCACCCTCAGTGGAGCAGGACGGAATGGGAAATGAAAACCCCTTTGCGGCTGCACCAGGTGGGGGCAGGCTGCTCTGTCCCTGGGGCAGCAGGAGCAGCCTGAGGACCCCCCCAGAGCCCATGCTGTTGTGCTGGTCTGGGGAGAGGGGATGGCACGGGTTGGGTCTCCTGGAGAGAAGAGCAGGAGACACGGGGTGACACTGACCTCTGTTTCCCTGTGCTATGGAGGTCGCCCATGCTTGGGTGTGACCCTCAGGAGCCACTACGGCCTTCAGAGGGTCTGGGGTGTGGTGTGAGTGCCCGGAGGTTTGCAGCACCCTACGGTGGGCACTGCCGTGGGTCCAGCTGAGACTGGGCTGGGCTGGGCAGTGAAGGCGAGGTGGAGAGAGGGCAGGGGAGGTGGGAGAGTTTGGGCACATCTGGGCTGGGCAAGAACATGCCCAGGAGATGTAGCCATCAGTGTATAGCTCGTGACCATGCAGGGTGAGGGCACAGCCCAGTGGGTTTGTGCTGCAGAGCCTGTTCTAATGGAGGGGATCCAAGACATACAGGGTCAGGGGAGAAGAGACTGGCCTGTGCCCTTGGTGGCACGGACACACCAGGAAGGTGGGCCCAGGGCACTTGGAACCTGCCAGCCTCTCTCTCTTTGGCCATTTCCATACTCACCCTGATTGTGAGCTCACCCTGGAGCTTTAGTTGTTGCTCATTAGACAGCAAGGCTGAACAAGGAAACTTCAGGGCTGCTGCTGAACAGGGAGGGTGATTAAATAAGAGCAGACGCAGATGGGGCTGAGGGACTCAATGCCTCCATGTTTAGGGAAAGGGTTGAAGGAGGAGGAGAGCATTGATTGTCAGGAACCTCATGCAATCACAGAAGGACAAATGCCAGCTTCTGCCGGGCTGGGAAGCAGACCTGTGGAGAAGGTAGGTCTTAGTGGTCAGGAATCTGGAGAGGAGGCAGCCGTGCGCCCTGAAGCAAGGGAGGCCAACAGGGTCCTGGGCTATACGACCAGGGGCATGGCCAGGAGATCGAGGAAAGGGATTATCTAGAAGTCTGCATCAAGCTTTGGGAACCCTAGTACAGGTAAAATGTTGGTAAGCTGGAGGAACTTTAGCAAAGGGCCCCCAAGATGGTCAGGGACTGGAGCACTTGGTCTGTGAGCAGAGGCTGAAGGAGCTGGATTTGTTCAGCCTGGCAAAGGGAAGCTTGAGGGAGACCTCATCGCAGCCTAGCAGTTCCTACAAGGAGGTCATGGAGAATACAGAGCCAAATTCTCCACCATGGTGCATGGTGGGAAGATGAACGGCAACGGGTGTTGGGTGAAAGAGATGGTCAATGTGGAGATAAGTAAAAGATTTTTCACCCAGCTCAGGGCTAGTCCTGAGCAGGGCAGCCATGAGCCCTGTCGGCCTTCCTGCCTGGCACAGTCCGTCGGGTGGCTGCAACAGCCTTGCCCCCAGAATCAGCACCCAGGCGGGTCTCTTTCACCTGTGTCACCCCACGTTGGATCCCACATTCAACAGCCAAACGCATCCCTTTGCGGGCATCTCCATCTCCCCTGTCCCATGGGATGACAGAGCCAGGGTGTTACTTTGTGCTCATGCAACAACGTTGGTGCTGAAATCAGACGCTACGGTGTAGAGTTAAACCCACCAAGAAAAGATGCTGTTGTGAGGGACCACGTCTTGAGTGAACTGTCTCAAAGCTTGTTCGCAACCCTGGTAAGGTCTTCACGAGACTCCCCACTGGATTGGCCGAGCCCAGTTGCCATGGACAGACCAAGAGGGGTCAAAGAACAATCACGTTGCTTCGGGGGTGTGGTGGGGGTATGCCTAGGCAGGGGCGACCACCCCAACCTGTCGAGAGCATGCGCAGGTATGCAGTACGTGCTGTCGTCTAGGGAACAACCTCCCCCCACACCCTATAAAAGACTGCTCGGTCAAATGGTGAGGGGGACTCTCACTGCCGGAATACACGAAGACTACGGACTAACGGGACGCCACTGAATCCATGGTGGTGACTGTCTTTCGCAACTCTATCCTGACTGCTTGCTAAATTGCCTCCTTTTCTAGTCTCTCTTTCCCTTTCCTATCGCTACTTTCTTGATAGGTACTTTCTTCAATGAAGTCCTCCAGGTAGCGGCATATGCCCTCGTTTGTGTCTTAATCTCGCTCCGGGTATAACAACAAATCTTCCCAGCCCGAGCTTTCCCACATTGGAACAGTTGTTAAACAGCAGCGTTGCAGTGGTGGCCACCATCTTGCTTTTGCAATGGAGGGCTGCCTCTGCTCATTTACACAATGGATCTACTCTGACCATGATGCACTTGGTGTTTCAAGCTGTCACTGGCACAGGTCCTTCACAGTCAATCTGCAAGCATGCCCATGGGCCTGCAATATGTTGGTGCTGGACTGGGGCTTCTACTCCAGCCCAATCTGTGTTGCTCAGGGCATATGAAAGACGATTCTTACACCAGAGCTCTACATCCTTCTTTGGGTTAGGCCACCACTCAGTGTCCTTCATGGTGTTCAGAGTGCCTTAGCTCATGGATAAACCAGATTAGATCTCCTCAAGTACTCTGAGGAACAAGCCAATGCTTGTTGCCTTTGGCATCTGTGGCATAACAAAGACTACTTTCCCTTAATACATGGATCGACCTGATGGGTCTTTCACACTGCTCCCTTTCAAAGGGGATGTTTTCCCAAACTGGGGCAAACTGAGGGGCTCCACCACAGCCACCTGAAGTGACTTGCTCTTGATCTTTTCAGCCTGAGTTGACCATATATAGCCCAAGAGTCTTCATGGCTGCTCAGGTGTCTACAATTAAGCCAAGCTTCTTGGGTTCCCAATGGCCTTTTAAACTCTGTCCCTGTGTTGGTTTTGTGTGGCAAGGTTTTGGTAGCGGGGGGGGACTACAGGGGTGGTTTCTGTGAGAAGCTGCCAGAAGCTTCCCCTGTGTCTGATAGAGCCAATGCCAGCAGGCTCCAAGACGGACCCGCCGCTGGCCAAGGCCAAGCCAATCAGCACCTCCGTGATAACATATTTAAGAAAGAGAAAAAACAGTTAGAGAGCGCTTTTGCAGCCAGAGAGAGAGGAGTGAGAAGATGTAAGAACATCTGCAGACACCAAGGTCAGTGCAGAAGGAGGGGGAGGAGGTGCTCCAGGCGCTGGAGCAGACATCCCCCTGCAGTCCGTGGTGAAGACCATGGTGAAGCAGGCTGTCCCCGTGCAGCCCATGGAGGGACGATGAGGGGGTGTACCGATTCCACCTGCAGCCCGTGGAGGACCCCACGCCGGAGCAGGTGGAGACACCTGAAGGAGGCTGCAACCCCGTGGGAAGCCTGCGCTGGAGCAAGCTCCTGGCAGGACCTGTGGATCTGTGGAGAGAGGAGCCCACACCAGAGCAGGTTTGCTGGCAGGACTTGTGACCCCGTGGGGGGACCTACGCTGGAGCAGTTTGCTCCTGAAGGTCTGCACCCCATGGGAGAGACCCACGCTGGAGCAGTTCGTGAAGGACTGTAGCCCGTGGGAAGGACTCATGTTGGAGAAGGTCGTGAAGGACTGTCTCCCATGAGAGGGACTCCATGCTGGAGCAGGGCAATGATAACAGGAGTCCTCCCCCTGAGGAGGAAGAAGTGGCAGAAACATCATGTGATGAACTGACCGTAACCCCCACTCCCCGTCCCCCTGTGCCGCTGGGGGGGTGGAGGTTTAAAGCCGGGAGTGAAGTTGAGCCCGGGAAGATGGGAGGGGTGGGGGGAGGTGGTTTAAGATTTGCTTTTATTTCTCATTCCTCTACATTGTTTTGCTTAGTAATAAATTAGATGAATTCCCTCTCTAAGTTCGGTCTGTTTAGCTCGTGATGATAATTACAGAATGATCTCTCCCTGTCCTTATCTCGACCCACAAGCTTTTCGTTATACCTTTTCTCCCCTGTCTAGAGAAGAACTCTTGAGTTCCCAGACTGCAGTGATTTTGTTGCATTGATCGTGTCTTACATTAGTGAGTTTACGTTGGTCTGCTAGAAACTGAGCTCCTGTTTTAACTTTCCCTAACGCACTTCCTAAAACCTTTACTTGTCTTTCTAAATCTAGTACTTTTCCAACTTGTAACTCCACCTGTATATTTTTTAACCAGACACTGTGTCTGTGGGCCCTAAGATCTTCCTCTCTAGAGATTCAGGTGGTTCTTTTAAGTTAAGAATGTCCTTCTCCTTCACTTGCTGGATGTCCTTTTGTACGTCCTTCCCCTTCTCATCTGTTTCTTTCAGGAGATCCTGTGAATCACATCAGGGTTCAAACGGCACAAGCTTCCTTTTAACTGCCTTTTAAGTTTTCCAGTTTGAAATGACTAACGTATGCTTCACCGGCTGCAGAGGTGGGATCTGCTCCTTTAAAACAATCGATTCCTCCAAGACCATTTGCTAGATTGGTCAGTGCTTTCTATGGACCCCACACTGATCCACTATTACGGTGAATTTTTTCCTCCTCAAACTCAGTAGAAATTAGAGTTTTGAAAGTCACAGGTCCCTGACCCAGTGCTGGCCCACCGTCGTTGTGCGTTTTGGGGCTTTTTCTTTCCTTAATCTCATTTGAAATACTGCTTCTTTACCTTGTGATCTCATGTCCTTTTCTCCCATTCACAATGCCCACCCAGATCATCACACCTACTCACACCAAGGCTAACCACAAGCTACTCTCCAAGCACGACCTCACTGGGATCCTCTAGGACCATGCAGGCAGGCTGCTGTGGCCAGCTCCACACTGGAGAACGATGGCACTAAGAGTCTGGGGGGCATCAGTCCTTCTTCAGCCATTTCCCAGACCTAGCGGAGCACCAGAAAAGCAAGGACTTGTTGCTCTGCACCATGAGCATGCTGTAGGATACCAACAGAGCCAGGGTCAGGACATTGCCTCGGATTAGCTGAAGACTGGCTTTTTTCTATTGGAGGCAATTTCCCAGCCCAGGTCAACTCCCTTCTGATCTCGCCCCATCCTTACTCTGATCTGGGCACCCTCTTTGGGCCCCCTCCTTGTGCTCTTCAGATGGGTCTGAGCTGTGTAAGGATCACTGTGGACCCTAAGGGTCTGTGGATGTGGCAGGTGCTTGAGAGGAGAGATTTTGTGCTGTCCCTGCTCAGAGAGGACACTCAGCATGGCCTTGAAGATGTGACATGGGACAGCACAATGAAAATAAAACACCCAAAGGCTAAAATGACACCTGTGTCTCCTGCTCTTCTCTCCAGGAGAGCCAACCCGTGCCATCCCCTCTCCCCAGACCAGCACAACAGCATGGGCTCTGGGGGGGGGGTCCTCAGGCTGCTCCTGCTGCCCCAGGGACAGAGCAGCCTGCCCCCACCTGGTGCAGCCGCAAAGGGGTTTTCATTTCCCATTCCGTCCTGCTCCACTGAGGGTGGACCTTGGAGAAAGACGTTGCTGCAGCAAGTTCGTTTATTTAGAGAAATACACGGAGAGCCTGGCTCCTCATTTACACAAAGTCTCAGGGTCACACAAGACAGGTGGATACATTGTCCGGAGGGGATGAATAATGACATTTCCTTAAAGACAACAGCATCACAAGAGGGGAAAAAAAAAACCCAAAACAAACCAAAAAAAGAAGAGAGGCTTGGGCTGTCACGACAGAGAGTGGGAGCCATTTGCAGAGGAAGGCTGGCAGTCTGTGGCTGCTGAAATAAATCCAAGCAGTTTCTTGACTGCATCCTTGAGCTCCTTGTTCTTCATGCTGTAGATGAGGGGGTTCAATGTTGGGGGCACCACCGCGTACAGAACTGCCACGACCAGATTCAAAGATGGTGAAGAGATTGAGGTGCGCTTCAGGTTGGAAAACATGCCAGTGCAGAGAAATAGAGAGACCACGGCCAGGTGAGGGGGGCACGTGGAAAAGGCTTTGTGCTGTCCCTGCTCAGAGGGGATCCTCAGCACGGCCCTGAAGATCTGCACATAGGACAGCATGATGAAAACAAAACTCCCCCAAAATAGGAAAGCACTAAACACAAGAAGCCCAGGAAGAGCCAGAAGTGCAAGAGCTGCATCTCCCGTGACTCTGCAAATGCCAGGAGGAGGAAATGTGTGATGGAGCTGCTGTTGGACATTTGCTGCCTTCAGGGCATGGGGGCCTGTTCAAGGAGGAAAAGTCACTGACACATTGGAAGATACTTCTCTGCGAAAAACCTTTGCATTTTCTTATGGAACTCCTCCTCCCTCATCTGAAAGAGGAACAAGACAGCTCATTCCCCCACCCTACCAAATGTGTGACATGCTTAACATTTTAAAATGGAGCTTCGACCCCTAGTTCCCATGAAGGCACTTAGAGAACCAGACCACAAGAGCTGCATCTCCCGCGTGTCTGTGAATGCCAGGAGGAGGAAATGTGTGATGGAGCTGTTGTTGGACATCTGCAGCCTCAGGGCATGGGGACCTGTTTAAGAGGGAAAAGTCAGTAAGAACTTACGGGAGAGTTCCCTGAGTAAAACCAAAGGAATTTCTCATGGATCCTCCCCGTGCTACACTCGCCCCCTTCCCCTTTTGCAGAAGACCTTCCTTGAGCTTTGGGACTGGAGCTCTGGTTGTGGTGGCTGAGTGTGCCGTCAGGAGGCGAGCCTCTGCTGCCTGGCTGCCCAGGAGACAGCCCTGCCCTGCAGCCGTGGGTTCATGGGAGTGGTAGGGGCAGGTGCCAGACCTTAGATGGCAGGGAGAGCACACTCACATGCTGCTCTGAAAAGCCACCAGACAGTTCTGAGAGCGGGGAGATTCACTGCAGACCATTGTGTGTCTCACCTCTTGTCAAGGACTCAGCAACCCACTTCTAGCCAAGGACAGTCATGGCCCATTTTACCGACCAGTAGCATTTCGTCAGTCATAGCATCTCCGCGCATCTCCATGGGGCTTTCAGGCAACGCCAAGTTGCCATGGGGCAGCTTTGCATCCTGGAGGGCAGCTCACAGCTTGGAAGGACACCTCAAGGAGACAGCCAAGTGTCCTAACAATGGTATCTCATTGAGGGATGGCATCAACATTGCTGGGCAGCTGCTCTCAGGCCCTGTGCTCTTTGGAGGGAAATGGGCAAGATGCTGGAGAGCTGCCCCACGGCTCTGCTGGAGCTCTGGCTGCAGATGCTGGGGGGGAGGTTAATGCTTTGGACCCAGAGCCCTCAGGGCAGAAGCTTTGCTGGGTTGGAGAGAGGCAAGGGGGCTTGCTCAGAGCAAGGGGTCTGCATTGGAGGGGATGAGATGGAGTTTTCTGACTTCTTCCCTCCCACAACCTTTCTGGTTTTAGTTTCTTCTCATTCCCTGATCATATCCCCACTGCCTGGAGATCTTCCTGCTGCCAGGTGTTTCCCTGTCACATGTCTTTGCCCTGTCAGCGCTCACAGTCCTCATCCCAGCCCCTGCGCACTCGGCTTTGCTCTACAGAAACCCGCCTGTTTGCAGGGTACCGGCTGCGTGCATGTTCGTGCTTGCAGGTGGAAAAGGGCAGGTCAGAACAACCCTGATGGGTTCAGCAAAGGTGATGCTGGTGCTGTGCAGAGGCAGAGGAGTGGCTGAAGGCACTTCAGGAGACTCCAAGCAGACCCACTGATCACACAAAGCAACAGCCCAGGAGTCTCAGTGACTTGTTCAAACTTGAAAGCTCCTTTTCCATGTCTTCCTCTGCCCCCACCCCTGCAACAGTAGGAAGCGGAAGAAAACCCCAGCCCCTGTAAAGCTCTTTACCATTGCAGTAATCCCTGCTTTGACTTTCCTTTTGAAAAATTCCTCAGGAAATGCCCTGGGGGTGATCTGGAGCTGTGAGCAGCCCTGACCCACGCTGCACCCTCTCAACAGCAGAAGGACGCTGCCCTGCTGGGGGTCGCTCCTTCTCCCACAGCTTCTCCCTGCAGTGCCATGGGGAGCTCCCCGGGCACGCTGAGTGCTGACCCTGGCAGGTGGCAGAGTTGCTGCCCTGAGTCCTCACTGCAGATCCGTTGCATGTGCCAGCTTCAGGAGACACCTCCAGGAACCACAGCTTCATTGCCCTGCACCCACAGACTTACCAAGCAGAAGGTTGTGACGACTTCTCCTCCAGTGAGCTCTCAGCATCTTCCCACCCCACGCTGACTTCAACCTCTCCCTGCCTCACCCCCCTCCTCTCCCCTCGCTGCCCGCAGGCAGTGCCCGCAGCCCTGCTGTGCTTTGCAAGGGAGCTGCTCCTGGGCCGAGCTGCCTCTCACAAGCACCGCCCGCTTGCCATGAGCCTCCTCCATCCCAGGAGCCCAGCCCAGCTGAGCAGCAGAGGACCAGCCCAAGGTGCCACTTTCTCTGTCCCCCCTAGGCTCCCTCGAGGTGCCCCTGTGGCTCCAGGGGAACCTGCTGTGAAACAGGCTGAAGGAATCCCTGATGTTCCCTCCCTCAGCTGGGGAGAGACACTCATTGCCAGCACTGCCATTTCTCCTATCAGAGACAGAGCTGGCCATGAGAATCAACTCTTCTTGTCCCAGCATTAGGTAGGAAACCAGGAAGGTTATGAGGAGGGACCTGATTTATCCAGACCGAGGGAAGTGATTCAGCGGAGTCAATCAAGGCATCTCCTTCCGGGTTTGTAGTCCAATTGGACAGGGAGCTAGACAATCTCACCTAGGGTCCCTTTGCCATGAAAGGCTGGACCAGATGATCTTTCAAGGTCCCTCCCAACCTGCACTGTTCTATGATTCCCTGATTCTAACTGAAACGACAGCAGGTGCCCAATTGAATTGGCAACGGAATCTCTTCTCATCCATCCCGTTCATGGCAGCACGTACAAGTATTCAGCTGACCAGTTAGCGTCATGTGCCATCGGGAGAGCTCAACCTCTCTCCTGAAGAGTCTCCATCAGCTGTATTTTCTCGAACTACACTGACTGTGATGGCACTTGTCTCACGGACGTCCCTGCAATGCCAAAGCTAATTCACGGCAGCTACATGATTTTACGTCCAGGCAATTGGGCAAAAATGCCTGCAGGGACGAGCAAGGATTACCTGGCAAAACTCAGACAGAAGGAGGAAGCCTTCATAGGGTGGAAGCAGGGACAGGTAACCTGGGAGGACTAGAGAGACATTGTCCAAGCGCGCAGAGAGAGGGCTGGGAAAGCCAAAGCCCAAGGAGAATTGAATCTGTCCTGGGATGTCCAAGGCATCAAGAAGGGCTTCTAGAAGTACATGGGTGATGAAAGGAAGGTTAGGGAAAATGAGGGCTCGCTGCTGGATGAGGCAGGGCACCCTGTGACACAGGACAGAGGAAAGGCTGAGGTACTGAACACCGCCTTCACCTCAGCCTTTACCAGCAAGACCAACCTTCAGGAATGCCGGGTCCCAGAGGCCAGGGGGTAAGGCTGGAGCAAGGAACACATAACCTTAGTGGAAGAGGATCAGGTCAGGGAATACTTAAGCCAACGGGACATACCTAAGTCCATGGGCCCTGATGGGATGTACTCCTGCATACTGAGGGAGCTGGCAGATGTCATTGCAAAGCCACTCTTGATAATCTGTGATCCATCATCATGACTCTTTGCTGGGTAAAAAACTGGCAGGAAGGCCAGGCCCGGAGAGTTGCGGTGAATGGAGTTAACTCCAGTTGGTGGCCGGTCATAAGCGGCGTTCGCCGGGGCTCAGCACTGGGGCCGGTTCTCTTTAATGTCTGTATCAATGATCTGGGCGAGGGGATCGAGCGCACCCTCAGTAAGATTGGAGACGAGACCAAGTTGGGCAGGAGTGTTGATCTGCTGGTGAGTAGGAAGACTCTACAGAGGGCTCTGGACAGGCTGGATCGATGGGCCCAGGCCAATTGTATGAGGTTCAACAAGGCTGAGCACCAGGTCCTGCACTTGGGTCAGAACAACCCCAGGCAGCGCTACAGGCTTGTGGAAGAGTGGCTGGAAAGCTGC
The DNA here is from genome assembly GCF_011004875.1 of Balearica regulorum gibbericeps. Lineage (NCBI taxonomy): Eukaryota > Metazoa > Chordata > Aves > Gruiformes > Gruidae > Balearica > Balearica regulorum. The sequence continues at coordinate 1,223,603 of NC_046213.1, forward strand.
CCCGTGGAAAAGGACCTGGGGCTGTTGGTCGACAGCTTGCTGAACATGAGCCAGCAGTATGCCCCCGTGGCCAAGAAGGCCAACAGCACCCTGTCTTGTACCAGAAATAGCGTGGCCAGTAGGACCTGGGGAGTGATTGTCACCCTGTACTCAGCTCTGGCGAGGTTGCACCTCGAGTGGTGTGTTCAGTTTGGGGCCGCTGAGTACAAGCAGGACATTGAGGTGCTGGAGCGTGTCCAGAGAAGAGCAGCAAAGCGGTGAAGGGTCTGGAGCACGTGTCTTATGAGGCTGAGGGAACTGGGGTTGTTTAGCCTGGAGAAGAGGAGGCTGAGGGGAGACCTTATTGCTCTCTACAACTCCCTGAAAGGAGGTTGTGGTGAGGTGGGTGTTGGTCTCTTCTCCCAAGTAACAGGTGATAGGACAGGAGGAAACGGCCTCAAGGTGTGTGAGAGAAGGTTTAGGTTGGCTATTAGGAAAAACTTCTTCACTGAAAGGGTTACCAAGCATTGGAACAGGCTGCCCAGGGAAGAGGTTGAGTCACCATCCCTAGAGGTGTTTGAAAGATGTGTAGACGTAGGGCTCAGGGGCATGGTTTAGTGGTTGAGTTGGCAGTGTGATGTTAACAGTTGGACTTGATGAACTTAAAGGTCTTTTCCAACCTAAAGGATTCTATGATTCTATGAGTCTGTGCCTGGGAGAAGTGCCCGAAGAGTGGAGGAAATGAAATGTCGGTCCTACAATCAAGAAGGGCAAGAAGGAGGACCCAGGGAGATACAGACCGCTCTGCCTCATCTTCATCCATGGGAACATGATGGAGCAGCGAATTCTGGAAACTACTTCCAGGCACATCAACAGCAGGAAAACCATGAGGTGTAGTCAGCATGAATTCAGCAGGGGGAAGTCGTGCTTGACTGACCTGACAACCTTCTCCAATGAAATGATGGCCTTTGGAGACAAGAGGAGAGCAATGGTTATAGTGGAGAGAGTCCAACAAAGGCCCATGAAGATGGTGAAAGGACTGGAGCATGTGTCCCACGAGACGAGGCTGAGAGACCTGGGACTGTTCAGCGTGGAGAAGAGACATCTCAGGAGGGGCATCTTATCGAAGTATATAAATACCCGAATGGAAGGTGTGAAGAGGACGGAGCCAGGCTCTGGAGACCAATAGGACTTGGAGTTCTGTAAGCAGAAAAATGAATGAAACCGGTAGAAGGAGGAATTCTGTGTTACTGTTTTTTAGTACTGGAATCTTCTCAGTTTGGCTACGCTCCTGGAATCTCTCAAGTGAGGCGGGCAAGACTGGAAGAATTAGGGAGAATTATGGAGGGAGACTTGGCTCCTTGGGGCATTTTGCAGGTTACGGAGCCCTCTGGTGCCAAGTTCCTGAGGTGCAGCTCCTGAGAGCGTGAACCAGCCCCTAAGCAAGCAAAAGGCTTCCTGAGGTCCTTCCCAGTGTGGGGAGTGAGGGAAAGGAAGAGAGGCAGGTCAGCTCGTGGGGCGTGTTGAGCACTGTCTGGCCACCCCCCAGCAGTGGGCATTGCCCATCTCCCAGCTTGAGGCACACAGGCGTGATGGCAACCTCTCCTTTGTGCAGGGGCCTTCAGGCACGTTCCCAAAGCAGAGCTATTCCTCCTCCACCCACAGACATCAGCAGCTTTCCATTTCTGGGCTCACGCATGGTTGGGAGGATTTGCTAAAGCCCTCAGCCATCGCCTTGCTTCTCGCCAAGTTCCCTCCACCCTCTCTCGCATCCGTCCACACTGCCGGTTGCTGACTAGTCCCTGGGAAGCTAAGAAGCTCTCACAGCTTTCCATCCCGTCCTCAGGGGACGACCACGTTTCTCCAGTCACCAGAGGTGCCACCTTTGTAGGGCAGAGGGATGGTCTGCGGTGGCCAGGGAATGAGACAGAAGTGGCACCAGAAGTGCCATGGCAGGGGCAGTCCGGTGCTGGGGGGAAGGCAGGATGAAGGACGAAGGCTGGACAGTCAGGGTTCTGGTGTTTCTCTTCCCAAGTCACCATTAGGCGTGGTGGAGCTCTGCTTCCCTGGAAATGGCCAACCATCCGCCTGCCGACGGGAAGCACTCTAGGCATCCCTGCGGGAGTCTCCGTGGCGCAACCGGTTAGCGCGTTCGGCTGTTAACCGAAAGGTTGGTGGTTCGAGCCCACCCAGAGACGCCTTGCCCTTTCTCTGCCCATGGCAGGGGCTTGCAGCCAGATGAGCTCTAAGTTCTCTTCCAAGGCAAACTGTTCTTTGGTTCCAGAAAAAGAGGCGGCTCTAGTCAGTGCCCGCAGTAAAGCCTGAGGAAGGAAAGCGCACTGACAGGCATGCCTTATTCTGCTTTGCTTGCGCACGCAGCTCGGCTTCGCTTCTTAAACTTTGTCTTGACCCATGAGTTTTTCTGCCCTTCCAATGCTCTCCCCCATCCCGCTTGAGGCGAGTGAGCGAGCACTGGCACAGGTTTCCCACTGAGGCTGTGGAGTCTCCACCCATGGAGATGTTTAAAAGTCATCGGGAGATGTTCCTGGGCCACCAGCTCTGTGATGCTCTGGAAAGCGGTTACGATGCCTCAGCTCTACCTGAGGAATTCCACAGAATGACCAAGACTGCTTAAATGCAACTTCTAGATGGACGATGCCAGTAACAATAAAACTTCAGCAGGGTTGGAGATCAATGAGGAAAGCCAATGTTCTGGATTGAGAACTTCCTGGGGAGAGTGAAAAGGAAAGGATGCCTGGATCCCTGGCTGAAAAGCACTCGCTGCTCTTGGGGTTAGTATCTGGTTTGGGCCAGCTTCCCGAGCAACATGTGCATTCATGGAGGGTGATTCCCTGGACCTGCACCAGGCAGCAGCCCGGATTCCCGGCAGGGCCTTCCATCCCCCCTTCCAGAAATGGCCACCTCTCTCCATTCAGCATTCCTGGATCCCAAAATACCAAATCAAGAAAGACTCCTATGGGAGGAGAAGGCGGGGGGGGACAGAGTTTTCCCGCACAGCGTTGTACAGAAAGGGTCTTACTTTTCCTCCATGTTACGGACTTCGTCTGGAGACTGTCCGGATCAACAGGACCTGAGGAAGGCTGTTCTGTAAGCAGAAAAATGAATGAAACCGGTAGAAGGAGGAATTCTGTGTTACTGTTTTTTAGTACTGGAATCTTCTCAGTTTGGCTACGCTCCTGGAATCTCTCAAGTGAGGCGGGCAAGACTGGAAGAATTAGGGAGAATTATGGAGGGAGACTTGGCTCCTTGGGGCATTTTGCAGGTTACGGAGCCCTCTGGTGCCAAGTTCCTGAGGTGCAGCTCCTGAGAGCGTGAACCAGCCCCTAAGCAAGCAAAAGGCTTCCTGAGGTCCTTCCCAGTGTGGGGAGTGAGGGAAAGGAAGAGAGGCAGGTCAGCTCGTGGGGCGAGTTGAGCACTGTCTGGCCACCCCCAAGCAGTGGGCATTCCCCATCTCCCAGCTTGAGGCACACAGGCGTGATGGCAACCTCTCCTTTGTGCAGGGGCCTTCAGGCACATTCCCAGGGCAGAGCTATTCCTCCTCCACCCACAGACATCAGCAGCTTTCCATTTCTGGGCTCACGCATGGTTGGGAGGATTTGCTAAAGCCCTCAGCCATCGCCTTGCTTCTCGCCGACTTCCCTCCACCCTCTCTCGCATCCGTCCACACTGCCGGTTGCTGACTAGTCCCTGGGAAGCTAAGAAGCTCTCACAGCTTTCCATCCCGTCCTCAGGGGATGACCACGTTTCTCCAGTCACCAGAGGTGCCACCTTTGTAGGGCAGAGGGATGGTCTGCAGTGGCCAGGGAATGAGACAGAAGTGGCACCAGAAGTGCCATGGCAGGGGCAGTCCGGTGCTGGGGGGAAGGCAGGATGAAGGACGAAGGCTGGACAGTCAGGGTTCTGGTGTTTCTCTTCCCAAGTCACCATTAGGCGTGGTGGAGCTCTGCTTCCCTGGAAATGGCCAACCATCCGCCTGCCGACGGGAAGCACTCTAGGCATCCCTGCGGGAGTCTCCGTGGCGCAACCGGTTAGCGCGTTCGGCTGTTAACCGAAAGGTTGGTGGTTCGAGCCCACCCAGAGACGCCTTGCCCTTTCTCTGCCCATGGCAGGGGCTTGCAGCCAGATGAGCTCTAAGTTCTCTTCCAAGGCAAACCGTTCTTTGGTTCCAGAAAAAGAGGAGGCTCTAGTCAGTGCCCGCAGCAAAGTCTGAGGAAGGAAAGCGCACTGATAGGCATGCCTTATTCTGCTTTGCTTGCGCACGCAGCTCGGCTTCGCTTCTTAAACTGTCTTTGTCTTGACCCATGAGTTTTTCTGCCCTTCCAATGCTCTCCCCCATCCCGCTTGAGGCGAGTGAGCGAGCACTGGCACAGGTTTCCCACTGAGGCTGTGGAGTCTCCACCCATGGAGATGTTTAAAAGTCATCGGGAGATGTTCCTGGGCCACCAGCTCTGTGATGCTCTGGAAAGCGGTTACGATGCCTCAGCTCTACCTGAGGAATTCCACAGAATGACCAAGACTGCTTAAATGCAACTTCTAGATGGACGATGCCAGTAACAATAAAACTTCAGCAGGGTTGGAGATCAATGAGGAAAGCCAATGTTCTGGATTGAGAACTTCCTGGGGAGAGTGAAAAGGAAAGGATGCCTGGATGATCCCTGGCTGAAAAGCACTCGCTGCTCTTGGGGTTAGTATCTGGTTTGGGCCAGCTTCCCGAGCAACATGTGCATTCATGGAGGGTGATTCCCTGGACCTGCACCAGGCAGCAGCCCGGATTCCTGGCAGGGCCTTCCATCCCCCCTTCCAGAAATGGCCACCTCTCTCCATTCAGCATTCCTGGATCCCAAAATACCAAATCAAGAAAGACTCCTATGGGAGGAGAAGGCGGGGGGGACAGAGTTTTCCCGCACAGCGTTGTACAGAAAGGGTCTTACTTTTCCTCCATGTTACGGACTTCGTCTGGAGACTGTCCGGATCAACAGGACCTGAGGAAGGCTGTTCTGTAAGCAGAAAAATGAATGAAACCGGTAGAAGGAGGAATTCTGTGTTACTGTTTTTTAGTACTGGAATCTTCTCAGTTTGGCTACGCTCCTGGAATCTCTCAAGTGAGGCGGGCAAGACTTGAAGAATTAGGGAGAATTATGGAGGGAGACTTGGCTCCTTGGGGCATTTTGCAGGTTACGGAGCCCTCTGGTGCCAAGTTCCTGAGGTGCAGCTCCTGAGAGCGTGAACCAGCCCCTAAGCAAGCAAAAGGCTTCCTGAGGTCCTTCCCAGTGTGGGGAGTGAGGGAAAGGAAGAGAGGCAGGTCAGCTCGTGGGGCGTGTTGAGCACTGTCTGGCCACCCCCCAGCAGTGGGCATTCCCCATCTCCCAGCTTGAGGCACACAGGCGTGATGGCAACCTCTCCTTTGTGCAGGGGCCTTCAGGCACATTCCCAGGGCAGAGCTATTCCTCCTCCACCCACAGACATCAGCAGCTTTCCATTTCTGGGCTCACGCATGGTTGGGAGGATTTGCTAAAGCCCTCAGCCATCGCCTTGCTTCTCGCCGACTTCCCTCCACCCTCTCTCGCATCCGTCCACACTGCCGGTTGCTGACTAGTCCCTGGGAAGCTAAGAAGCTCTCACAGCTTTCCATCCCGTCCTCGGGGGACGACCACGTTTCTCCAGTCACCAGAGGTGCCACCTTTGTAGGGCAGAGGGATGGTCTGCAGTGGCCAGGGAATGAGACAGAAGTGGCACCAGAAGTGCCATGGCAGGGGCAGTCCGGTGCTGGGGGGAAGGCAGGATGAAGGACGAAGGCTGGACAGTCAGGGTTCTGGTGTTTCTCTTCCCAGGTCACCATTAGGCGTGGTGGAGCTCTGCTTGCCTGGAAATGGCCAACCATCCGCCTGCCGACGGGAAGCACTCTAGGCATCCCTGCGGGAGTCTCCGTGGCGCAACCGGTTAGCGCGTTCGGCTGTTAACCGAAAGGTTGGTGGTTCGAGCCCACCCAGAGACGCCTTGCCCTTTCTCTGCCCATGGCAGGGGCTCGCAGCCAGATGAGCTCTAAGTTCTCTTCCAAGGCAAACCGTTCTTTGGTTCCAGAAAAAGAGGCGGCTCTAGTCAGTGCCCGCAGCAAAGTCTGAGGAAGGAAAGCGCACTGATAGGCATGCCTTATTCTGCTTTGCTTGCGCACGCAGCTCGGCTTCGCTTCTTAAACTGTCTTTGTCTTGACCCATGAGTTTTTCTGCCCTTCCAATGCTCTCCCCCCTCCCGCTTGAGGCGAGTGAGCGAGCACTGGCACAGGTTTCCCACTGAGGCTGTGGAGTCTCCACCCATGGAGATGTTTAAAAGTCATCGGGAGATGTTCCTGGGCCACCAGCTCTGTGATGCTCTGGAAAGCGGTTACGATGCCTCAGCTCTACCTGAGGAATTCCACAGAATGACCAAGACTGCTTAAATGCAACTTCTAGATGGACGATGCCAGTAACAATAAAACTTCAGCAGGGTTGGAGATCAATGAGGAAAGCCAATGTTGTGGATTGAGAACTTCCTGGGGAGAGTGAAAAGGAAAGGATGCCTGGATCCCTGGCTGAAAAGCACTCGCTGCTCTCGGGGTTAGTATCTGGTTTGGGCCAGCTTCCCGAGCAACATGTGCATTCATGGAGGGTGATTCCCTGGACCTGCACCAGGCAGCAGCCCGGATTCCCGGCAGGGCCTTCCATCCCCCCTTCCAGAAATGGCCACCTCTCTCCATTCAGCATTCCTGGATCCCAAAATACCAAATCAAGAAAGACTCCTATGGGAGGAGAAGGCGGGGGGGACAGAGTTTTCCCGCACAGCGTTGTACAGAAAGGGTCTTACTTTTCCTCCATGTTACGGACTGCGTCTGGAGACTCTCCGGATCAACGGGACCTGAGGAAGGCTGTTCTGTAAGCAGAAAAATGAATGAAACCGGTAGAAGGAGGAATTCTGTGTTACTGTTTTTTAGTACTGGAATCTTCTCAGTTTGGCTACGCTCCTGGAATCTCTCAAGTGAGGCGGGCAAGACTGGAAGAATTAGGGAGAATTATGGAGGGAGACTTGGCTCCTTGGGGCATTTTGCAGGTTACGGAGCCCTCTGGTGCCAAGTTCCTGAGGTGCAGCTCCTGAGAGCGTGAACCAGCCCCTAAGCAAGCAAAAGGCTTCCTGAGGTCCTTCCCAGTGTGGGGAGTGAGGGAAAGGAAGAGAGGCAGGTCAGCTCGTGGGGCGTGTTGAGCACTGTCTGGCCACCCCCCAGCAGTGGGCATTCCCCATCTCCCAGCTTGAGGCACACAGGCGTGATGGCAACCTCTCCTTTGTGCAGGGGCCTTCAGGCACATTCCCAGGGCAGAGCTATTCCTCCTCCACCCACAGACATCAGCAGCTTTCCATTTCTGGGCTCACGCATGGTTGGGAGGATTTGCTAAAGCCCTCAGCCATCGCCTTGCTTCTCGCCGACTTCCCTCCACCCTCTCTCGCATCCGTCCACACTGCCGGTTGCTGACTAGTCCCTGGGAAGCTAAGAAGCTCTCACAGCTTTCCATCCCGTCCTCAGGGGACGACCACGTTTCTCCAGTCACCAGAGGTGCCACCTTTGTAGGGCAGAGGGATGGTCTGCAGTGGCCAGGGAATGAGACAGAAGTGGCACCAGAAGTGCCATGGCAGGGGCAGTCCGGTGCTGGGGGGAAGGCAGGATGAAGGACGAAGGCTGGACAGTCAGGGTTCTGGTGTTTCTCTTCCCAAGTCACCATTAGGCGTGGTGGAGCTCTGCTTCCCTGGAAATGGCCAACCATCCGCCTGCCGACGGGAAGCACTCTAGGCATCCCTGCGGGAGTCTCCGTGGCGCAACCGGTTAGCGCGTTCGGCTGTTAACCGAAAGGTTGGTGGTTCGAGCCCACCCAGAGACGCCTTGCCCTTTCTCTGCCCATGGCAGGGGCTTGCAGCCAGATGAGCTCTAAGTTCTCTTCCAAGGCAAACCGTTCTTTGGTTCCAGAAAAAGAGGCGGTTCTAGTCAGTGCCCGCAGCAAAGTCTGAGGAAGGAAAGCGCACTGATAGGCATGCCTTATTCTGCTTTGCTTGCGCACGCAGCTCGGCTTCGCTTCTTAAACTGTCTTTGTCTTGACCCATGAGTTTTTCTGCCCTTCCAATGCTCTCCCCCATCCCGCTTGAGGCGAGTGAGCGAGCACTGGCACAGGTTTCCCACTGAGGCTGTGGAGTCTCCACCCATGGAGATGTTTAAAAGTCATCGGGAGATGTTCCTGGGCCACCAGCTCTGTGATGCTCTGGAAAGCGGTTACGATGCCTCAGCTCTACCTGAGGAATTCCACAGAATGACCAAGACTGCTTAAATGCAACTTCTAGATGGACGATGCCAGTAATAATAAAACTTCAGCAGGGTTGGAGATCAATGAGGAAAGCCAATGTTGTGGATTGAGAACTTCCTGGGGAGAGTGAAAAGGAAAGGATGCCTGGATCCCTGGCTGAAAAGCACTCGCTGCTCTCGGGGTTAGTATCTGGTTTGGGCCAGCTTCCCGAGCAACATGTGCATTCATGGAGGGTGATTCCCTGGACCTGCACCAGGCAGCAGCCCGGATTCCCGGCAGGGCCTTCCATCCCCCCTTCCAGAAATGGCCACCTCTCTCCATTCAGCATTCCTGGATCCCAAAATACCAAATCAAGAAAGACTCCTATGGGAGGAGAAGGCGGGGGGGACAGAGTTTTCCCGCACAGCGTTGTACAGAAAGGGTCTTACTTTTCCTCCATGTTACGGACTGCGTCTGGAGACTCTCCGGATCAACGGGACCTGAGGAAGGCTGTTCTGTAAGCAGAAAAATGAATGAAACCGGTAGAAGGAGGAATTCTGTGTTACTGTTTTTTAGTACTGGAATCTTCTCAGTTTGGCTACGCTCCTGGAATCTCTCAAGTGAGGCGGGCAAGACTGGAAGAATTAGGGAGAATTATGGAGGGAGACTTGGCTCCTTGGGGCATTTTGCAGGTTACGGAGCCCTCTGGTGCCAAGTTCCTGAGGTGCAGCTCCTGAGAGCGTGAACCAGCCCCTAAGCAAGCAAAAGGCTTCCTGAGGTCCTTCCCAGTGTGGGGAGTGAGGGAAAGGAAGAGAGGCAGGTCAGCTCGTGGGGCGTGTTGAGCACTGTCTGGCCACCCCCCAGCAGTGGGCATTCCCCATCTCCCAGCTTGAGGCACACAGGCGTGATGGCAACCTCTCCTTTGTGCAGGGGCCTTCAGGCACATTCCCAGGGCAGAGCTATTCCTCCTCCACCCACAGACATCAGCAGCTTTCCATTTCTGGGCTCACGCATGGTTGGGAGGATTTGCTAAAGCCCTCAGCCATCGCCTTGCTTCTCGCCGACTTCCCTCCACCCTCTCTCGCATCCGTCCACACTGCCGGTTGCTGACTAGTCCCTGGGAAGCTAAGAAGCTCTCACAGCTTTCCATCCCGTCCTCAGGGGACGACCACGTTTCTCCAGTCACCAGAGGTGCCACCTTTGTAGGGCAGAGGGATGGTCTGCAGTGGCCAGGGAATGAGACAGAAGTGGCACCAGAAGTGCCATGGCAGGGGCAGTCCGGTGCTGGGGGGAAGGCAGGATGAAGGACGAAGGCTGGACAGTCAGGGTTCTGGTGTTTCTCTTCCCAAGTCACCATTAGGCGTGGTGGAGCTCTGCTTCCCTGGAAATGGCCAACCATCCGCCTGCCGACGGGAAGCACTCTAGGCATCCCTGCGGGAGTCTCCGTGGCGCAACCGGTTAGCGCGTTCGGCTGTTAACCGAAAGGTTGGTGGTTCGAGCCCACCCAGAGACGCCTTGCCCTTTCTCTGCCCATGGCAGGGGCTTGCAGCCAGATGAGCTCTAAGTTCTCTTCCAAGGCAAACCGTTCTTTGGTTCCAGAAAAAGAGGCGGTTCTAGTCAGTGCCCGCAGCAAAGTCTGAGGAAGGAAAGCGCACTGATAGGCATGCCTTATTCTGCTTTGCTTGCGCACGCAGCTCGGCTTCGCTTCTTAAACTGTCTTTGTCTTGACCCATGAGTTTTTCTGCCCTTCCAATGCTCTCCCCCATCCCGCTTGAGGCGAGTGAGCGAGCACTGGCACAGGTTTCCCACTGAGGCTGTGGAGTCTCCACCCATGGAGATGTTTAAAAGTCATCGGGAGATGTTCCTGGGCCACCAGCTCTGTGATGCTCTGGAAAGCGGTTACGATGCCTCAGCTCTACCTGAGGAATTCCACAGAATGACCAAGACTGCTTAAATGCAACTTCTAGATGGACGATGCCAGTAATAATAAAACTTCAGCACGGTTGGAGATCAATGAGGAAAGCCAATGTTCTGGATTGAGAACTTCCTGGGGAGAGTGAAAAGGAAAGGATGCCTGGATCCCTGGCTGAAAAGCACTCGCTGCTCTCGGGGTTAGTATCTGGTTTGGGCCAGCTTCCCGAGCAACATGTGCATTCATGGAGGGTGATTCCCTGGACCTGCACCAGGCAGCAGCCCGGATTCCCGGCAGGGCCTTCCATCCCCCCTTCCAGAAATGGCCACCTCTCTCCATTCAGCATTCCTGGATCCCAAAATACCAAATCAAGAAAGACTCCTATGGGAGGAGAAGGCGGGGGGGACAGAGTTTTCCCGCACAGCGTTGTACAGAAAGGGTCTTACTTTTCCTCCATGTTACGGACTTCGTCTGGAGACTGTCCGGATCAACAGGACCTGAGGAAGGCTGTTCTGTAAGCAGAAAAATGAATGAAACCGGTAGAAGGAGGAATTCTGTGTTACTGTTTTTTAGTACTGGAATCTTCTCAGTTTGGCTACGCTCCTGGAATCTCTCAAGTGAGGCGGGCAAGACTTGAAGAATTAGGGAGAATTATGGAGGGAGACTTGGCTCCTTGGGGCATTTTGCAGGTTACGGAGCCCTCTGGTGCCAAGTTCCTGAGGTGCAGCTCCTGAGAGCGTGAACCAGCCCCAAAGCAAGCAAAAGGCTTCCTGAGGTCCTTCCCAGTGTGGGGAGTGAGGGAAAGGAAGAGAGGCAGGTCAGCTCGTGGGGCGTGTTGAGCACTGTCTGGCCACCCCCCAGCAGTGGGCATTCCCCATCTCCCAGCTTGAGGCACACAGGCGTGATGGCAACCTCTCCTTTGTGCAGGGGCCTTCAGGCACATTCCCAGGGCAGAGCTATTCCTCCTCCACCCACAGACATCAGCAGCTTTCCATTTCTGGGCTCACGCATGGTTGGGAGGATTTGCTAAAGCCCTCAGCCATCGCCTTGCTTCTCGCCGACTTCCCTCCACCCTCTCTCGCATCCGTCCACACTGCCGGTTGCTGACTAGTCCCTGGGAAGCTAAGAAGCTCTCACAGCTTTCCATCCCGTCCTCAGGGGACGACCACGTTTCTCCAGTCACCAGAGGTGCCACCTTTGTAGGGCAGAGGGATGGTCTGCAGTGGCCAGGGAATGAGACAGAAGTGGCACCAGAAGTGCCATGGCAGGGGCAGTCCGGTGCTGGGGGGAAGGCAGGATGAAGGACGAAGGCTGGACAGTCAGGGTTCTGGTGTTTCTCTTCCCAAGTCACCATTAGGCGTGGTGGAGCTCTGCTTCCCTGGAAATGGCCAACCATCCGCCTGCCGACGGGAAGCACTCTAGGCATCCCTGCGGGAGTCTCCGTGGCGCAACCGGTTAGCGCGTTCGGCTGTTAACCGAAAGGTTGGTGGTTCGAGCCCACCCAGAGACGCCTTGCCCTTTCTCTGCCCATGGCAGGGGCTTGCAGCCAGATGAGCTCTAAGTTCTCTTCCAAGGCAAACCGTTCTTTGGTTCCAGAAAAAGAGGCGGTTCTAGTCAGTGCCCGCAGCAAAGTCTGAGGAAGGAAAGCGCACTGATAGGCATGCCTTATTCTGCTTTGCTTGCGCACGCAGCTCGGCTTCGCTTCTTAAACTGTCTTTGTCTTGACCCATGAGTTTTTCTGCCCTTCCAATGCTCTCCCCCATCCCGCTTGAGGCGAGTGAGCGAGCACTGGCACAGGTTTCCCACTGAGGCTGTGGAGTCTCCACCCATGGAGATGTTTAAAAGTCATCGGGAGATGTTCCTGGGCCACCAGCTCTGTGATGCTCTGGAAAGCGGTTACGATGCCTCAGCTCTACCTGAGGAATTCCACAGAATGACCAAGACTGCTTAAATGCAACTTCTAGATGGACGATGCCAGTAATAATAAAACTTCAGCACGGTTGGAGATCAATGAGGAAAGCCAATGTTCTGGATTGAGAACTTCCTGGGGAGAGTGAAAAGGAAAGGATGCCTGGATCCCTGGCTGAAAAGCACTCGCTGCTCTCGGGGTTAGTATCTGGTTTGGGCCAGCTTCCCGAGCAACATGTGCATTCATGGAGGGTGATTCCCTGGACCTGCACCAGGCAGCAGCCCGGATTCCCGGCAGGGCCTTCCATCCCCCCTTCCAGAAATGGCCACCTCTCTCCATTCAGCATTCCTGGATCCCAAAATACCAAATCAAGAAAGACTCCTATGGGAGGAGAAGGCGGGGGGGACAGAGTTTTCCCGCACAGCGTTGTACAGAAAGGGTCTTACTTTTCCTCCATGTTACGGACTTCGTCTGGAGACTGTCCGGATCAACAGGACCTGAGGAAGGCTGTTCTGTAAGCAGAAAAATGAATGAAACCGGTAGAAGGAGGAATTCTGTGTTACTGTTTTTTAGTACTGGAATCTTCTCAGTTTGGCTACGCTCCTGGAATCTCTCAAGTGAGGCGGGCAAGACTTGAAGAATTAGGGAGAATTATGGAGGGAGACTTGGCTCCTTGGGGCATTTTGCAGGTTACGGAGCCCTCTGGTGCCAAGTTCCTGAGGTGCAGCTCCTGAGAGCGTGAACCAGCCCCTAAGCAAGCAAAAGGCTTCCTGAGGTCCTTCCCAGTGTGGGGAGTGAGGGAAAGGAAGAGAGGCAGGTCAGCTCGTGGGGCGTGTTGAGCACTGTCTGGCCACCCCCCAGCAGTGGGCATTCCCCATCTCCCAGCTTGAGGCACACAGGCGTGATGGCAACCTCTCCTTTGTGCAGGGGCCTTCAGGCACATTCCCAGGGCAGAGCTATTCCTCCTCCACCCACAGACATCAGCAGCTTTCCATTTCTGGGCTCACGCATGGTTGGGAGGATTTGCTAAAGCCCTCAGCCATCGCCTTGCTTCTCGCCGACTTCCCTCCACCCTCTCTCGCATCCGTCCACACTGCCGGTTGCTGACTAGTCCCTGGGAAGCTAAGAAGCTCTCACAGCTTTCCATCCCGTCCTCAGGGGACGACCACGTTTCTCCAGTCACCAGAGGTGCCACCTTTGTAGGGCAGAGGGATGGTCTGCAGTGGCCAGGGAATGAGACAGAAGTGGCACCAGAAGTGCCATGGCAGGGGCAGTCCGGTGCTGGGGGGAAGGCAGGATGAAGGACGAAGGCTGGACAGTCAGGGTTCTGGTGTTTCTCTTCCCAAGTCACCATTAGGCGTGGTGGAGCTCTGCTTGCCTGGAAATGGCCAACCATCCGCCTGCCGACGGGAAGCACTCTAGGCATCCCTTCGGGAGTCTCCGTGGCGCAACCGGTTAGCGCGTTCGGCTGTTAACCGAAAGGTTGGTGGTTCGAGCCCACCCAGAGACGCCTTGCCCTTTCTCTGCCCATGGCAGGGGCTTGCAGCCAGATGAGCTCTAAGTTCTCTTCCAAGGCAAACCGTTCTTTGGTTCCAGAAAAAGAGGCGGCTCTAGTCAGTGCCCGCAGCAAAGTCTGAGGAAGGAAAGCGCACTGATAGGCATGCCTTATTCTGCTTTGCTTGCGCACGCAGCTCGGCTTCGCTTCTTAAATTGTCTTTGTCTTGACCCATGAGTTTTTCTGCCCTTCCAATGCTCTCCCCCATCCCGCTTGAGGCGAGTGAGCGAGCACTGGCACAGGTTTCCCACTGAGGCTGTGGAGTCTCCACCCATGGAGATGTTTAAAAGTCATCGGGAGATGTTCCTGGGCCACCAGCTCTGTGATGCTCTGGAAAGCGGTTACGATGCCTCAGCTCTACCTGAGGAATTCCACAGAATGACCAAGACTGCTTAAATGCAACTTCTAGATGGACGATGCCAGTAATAATAAAACTTCAGCAGGGTTGGAGATCAATGAGGAAAGCCAATGTTGTGGATTGAGAACTTCCTGGGGAGAGTGAAAAGGAAAGGATGCCTGGATCCCTGGCTGAAAAGCACTCGCTGCTCTCGGGGTTAGTATCTGGTTTGGGCCAGCTTCCCGAGCAACATGTGCATTCATGGAGGGTGATTCCCTGGACCTGCACCAGGCAGCAGCCCGGATTCCCGGCAGGGCCTTCCATCCCCCCTTCCAGAAATGGCCACCTCTCTCCATTCAGCATTCCTGGATCCCAAAATACCAAATCAAGAAAGACTCCTATGGGAGGAGAAGGCGGGGGGGACAGAGTTTTCCCGCACAGCGTTGTACAGAAAGGGTCTTACTTTTCCCCCATGTTACGGACTTCGTCTGGAGACTGTCCGGATCAACGGGACCTGAGGAAGGCTGTTCTGTAAGCAGAAAAATGAATGAAACCGGTAGAAGGAGGAATTCTGTGTTACTGTTTTTTAGTACTGGAATCTTCTCAGTTTGGCTACGCTCCTGGAATCTCTCAAGTGAGGCGGGCAAGACTTGAAGAATTAGGGAGAATTATGGAGGGAGACTTGGCTCCTTGGGGCATTTTGCAGGTTACGGAGCCCTCTGGTGCCAAGTTCCTGAGGTGCAGCTCCTGAGAGCGTGAACCAGCCCCTAAGCAAGCAAAAGGCTTCCTGAGGTCCTTCCCAGTGTGGGGAGTGAGGGAAAGGAAGAGAGGCAGGTCAGCTCGTGGGGCGTGTTGAGCACTGTCTGGCCACCCCCCAGCAGTGGGCATTCCCCATCTCCCAGCTTGAGGCACACAGGCGTGATGGCAACCTCTCCTTTGTGCAGGGGCCTTCAGGCACATTCCCAGGGCAGAGCTATTCCTCCTCCACCCACAGACATCAGCAGCTTTCCATTTCTGGGCTCACGCATGGTTGGGAGGATTTGCTAAAGCCCTCAGCCATCGCCTTGCTTCTCGCCGACTTCCCTCCACCCTCTCTCGCATCCGTCCACACTGCCGGTTGCTGACTAGTCCCTGGGAAGCTAAGAAGCTCTCACAGCTTTCCATCCCGTCCTCAGGGGACGACCACGTTTCTCCAGTCACCAGAGGTGCCACCTTTGTAGGGCAGAGGGATGGTCTGCAGTGGCCAGGGAATGAGACAGAAGTGGCACCAGAAGTGCCATGGCAGGGGCAGTCCGGTGCTGGGGGGAAGGCAGGATGAAGGACGAAGGCTGGACAGTCAGGGTTCTGGTGTTTCTCTTCCCAGGTCACCATTAGGCGTGGTGGAGCTCTGCTTGCCTGGAAATGGCCAACCATCCGCCTGCCGACGGGAAGCACTCTAGGCATCCCTGCGGGAGTCTCCGTGGCGCAACCGGTTAGCGCGTTCGGCTGTTAACCGAAAGGTTGGTGGTTCGAGCCCACCCAGAGACGCCTTGCCCTTTCTCTGCCCATGGCAGGGGCTCGCAGCCAGATGAGCTCTAAGTTCTCTTCCAAGGCAAACCGTTCTTTGGTTCCAGAAAAAGAGGCGGCTCTAGTCAGTGCCCGCAGCAAAGTCTGAGGAAGGAAAGCGCACTGATAGGCATGCCTTATTCTGCTTTGCTTGCGCACGCAGCTCGGCTTCGCTTCTTAAACTGTCTTTGTCTTGACCCATGAGTTTTTCTGCCCTTCCAATGCTCTCCCCCCTCCCGCTTGAGGCGAGTGAGCGAGCACTGGCACAGGTTTCCCACTGAGGCTGTGGAGTCTCCACCCATGGAGATGTTTAAAAGTCATCGGGAGATGTTCCTGGGCCACCAGCTCTGTGATGCTCTGGAAAGCGGTTACGATGCCTCAGCTCTACCTGAGGAATTCCACAGAATGACCAAGACTGCTTAAATGCAACTTCTAGATGGACGATGCCAGTAATAATAAAACTTCAGCACGGTTGGAGATCAATGAGGAAAGCCAATGTTGTGGATTGAGAACTTCCTGGGGAGAGTGAAAAGGAAAGGATGCCTGGATCCCTGGCTGAAAAGCACTCGCTGCTCTCGGGGTTAGTATCTGGTTTGGGCCAGCTTCCCGAGCAACATGTGCATTCATGGAGGGTGATTCCCTGGACCTGCACCAGGCAGCAGCCCGGATTCCCGGCAGGGCCTTCCATCCCCCCTTCCAGAAATGGCCACCTCTCTCCATTCAGCATTCCTGGATCCCAAAATACCAAATCAAGAAAGACTCCTATGGGAGGAGAAGGCGGGGGGGGACAGAGTTTTCCCGCACAGCGTTGTACAGAAAGGGTCTTACTTTTCCTCCATGTTACGGACTGCGTCTGGAGACTCTCCGGATCAACGGGACCTGAGGAAGGCTGTTCTGTAAGCAGAAAAATGAATGAAACCGGTAGAAGGAGGAATTCTGTGTTACTGTTTTTTAGTACTGGAATCTTCTCAGTTTGGCTACGCTCCTGGAATCTCTCAAGTGAGGCGGGCAAGACTGGAAGAATTAGGGAGAATTATGGAGGGAGACTTGGCTCCTTGGGGCATTTTGCAGGTTACGGAGCCCTCTGGTGCCAAGTTCCTGAGGTGCAGCTCCTGAGAGCGTGAACCAGCCCCTAAGCAAGCAAAAGGCTTCCTGAGGTCCTTCCCAGTGTGGGGAGTGAGGGAAAGGAAGAGAGGCAGGTCAGCTCGTGGGGCGTGTTGAGCACTGTCTGGCCACCCCCCAGCAGTGGGCATTCCCCATCTCCCAGCTTGAGGCACACAGGCGTGATGGCAACCTCTCCTTTGTGCAGGGGCCTTCAGGCACATTCCCAGGGCAGAGCTATTCCTCCTCCACCCACAGACATCAGCAGCTTTCCATTTCTGGGCTCACGCATGGTTGGGAGGATTTGCTAAAGCCCTCAGCCATCGCCTTGCTTCTCGCCGACTTCCCTCCACCCTCTCTCGCATCCGTCCACACTGCCGGTTGCTGACTAGTCCCTGGGAAGCTAAGAAGCTCTCACAGCTTTCCATCCCGTCCTCAGGGGACGACCACGTTTCTCCAGTCACCAGAGGTGCCACCTTTGTAGGGCAGAGGGATGGTCTGCAGTGGCCAGGGAATGAGACAGAAGTGGCACCAGAAGTGCCATGGCAGGGGCAGTCCGGTGCTGGGGGGAAGGCAGGATGAAGGACGAAGGCTGGACAGTCAGGGTTCTGGTGTTTCTCTTCCCAAGTCACCATTAGGCGTGGTGGAGCTCTGCTTCCCTGGAAATGGCCAACCATCCGCCTGCCGACGGGAAGCACTCTAGGCATCCCTGCGGGAGTCTCCGTGGCGCAACCGGTTAGCGCGTTCGGCTGTTAACCGAAAGGTTGGTGGTTCGAGCCCACCCAGAGACGCCTTGCCCTTTCTCTGCCCATGGCAGGGGCTTGCAGCCAGATGAGCTCTAAGTTCTCTTCCAAGGCAAACCGTTCTTTGGTTCCAGAAAAAGAGGCGGTTCTAGTCAGTGCCCGCAGCAAAGTCTGAGGAAGGAAAGCGCACTGATAGGCATGCCTTATTCTGCTTTGCTTGCGCACGCAGCTCGGCTTCGCTTCTTAAACTGTCTTTGTCTTGACCCATGAGTTTTTCTGCCCTTCCAATGCTCTCCCCCATCCCGCTTGAGGCGAGTGAGCGAGCACTGGCACAGGTTTCCCACTGAGGCTGTGGAGTCTCCACCCATGGAGATGTTTAAAAGTCATCGGGAGATGTTCCTGGGCCACCAGCTCTGTGATGCTCTGGAAAGCGGTTACGATACCTCAGCTCTACCTGAGGAATTCCACAGAATGACCAAGACTGCTTAAATGCAACTTCTAGATGGACGATGCCAGTAATAATAAAACTTCAGCACGGTTGGAGATCAATGAGGAAAGCCAATGTTGTGGATTGAGAACTTCCTGGGGAGAGTGAAAAGGAAAGGATGCCTGGATCCCTGGCTGAAAAGCACTCGCTGCTCTCGGGGTTAGTATCTGGTTTGGGCCAGCTTCCCGAGCAACATGTGCATTCATGGAGGGTGATTCCCTGGACCTGCACCAGGCAGCAGCCCGGATTCCCGGCAGGGCCTTCCATCCCCCCTTCCAGAAATGGCCACCTCTCTCCATTCAGCATTCCTGGATCCCAAAATACCAAATCAAGAAAGACTCCTATGGGAGGAGAAGGCGGGGGGGACAGAGTTTTCCCGCACAGCGTTGTACAGAAAGGGTCTTACTTTTCCTCCATGTTACGGACTGCGTCTGGAGACTCTCCGGATCAACGGGACCTGAGGAAGGCTGTTCTGTAAGCAGAAAAATGAATGAAACCGGTAGAAGGAGGAATTCTGTGTTACTGTTTTTTAGTACTGGAATCTTCTCAGTTTGGCTACGCTCCTGGAATCTCTCAAGTGAGGCGGGCAAGACTGGAAGAATTAGGGAGAATTATGGAGGGAGACTTGGCTCCTTGGGGCATTTTGCAGGTTACGGAGCCCTCTGGTGCCAAGTTCCTGAGGTGCAGCTCCTGAGAGCGTGAACCAGCCCCTAAGCAAGCAAAAGGCTTCCTGAGGTCCTTCCCAGTGTGGGGAGTGAGGGAAAGGAAGAGAGGCAGGTCAGCTCGTGGGGCGTGTTGAGCACTGTCTGGCCACCCCCCAGCAGTGGGCATTCCCCATCTCCCAGCTTGAGGCACACAGGCGTGATGGCAACCTCTCCTTTGTGCAGGGGCCTTCAGGCACATTCCCAGGGCAGAGCTATTCCTCCTCCACCCACAGACATCAGCAGCTTTCCATTTCTGGGCTCACGCATGGTTGGGAGGATTTGCTAAAGCCCTCAGCCATCGCCTTGCTTCTCGCCGACTTCCCTCCACCCTCTCTCGCATCCGTCCACACTGCCGGTTGCTGACTAGTCCCTGGGAAGCTAAGAAGCTCTCACAGCTTTCCATCCCGTCCTCAGGGGACGACCACGTTTCTCCAGTCACCAGAGGTGCCACCTTTGTAGGGCAGAGGGATGGTCTGCAGTGGCCAGGGAATGAGACAGAAGTGGCACCAGAAGTGCCATGGCAGGGGCAGTCCGGTGCTGGGGGGAAGGCAGGATGAAGGACGAAGGCTGGACAGTCAGGGTTCTGGTGTTTCTCTTCCCAAGTCACCATTAGGCGTGGTGGAGCTCTGCTTGCCTGGAAATGGCCAACCATCCGCCTGCCGACGGGAAGCACTCTAGGCATCCCTGCGGGAGTCTCCGTGGCGCAACCGGTTAGCGCGTTCGGCTGTTAACCGAAAGGTTGGTGGTTCGAGCCCACCCAGAGACGCCTTGCCCTTTCTCTGCCCATGGCAGGGGCTTGCAGCCAGATGAGCTCTAAGTTCTCTTCCAAGGCAAACCGTTCTTTGGTTCCAGAAAAAGAGGCGGTTCTAGTCAGTGCCCGCAGCAAAGTCTGAGGAAGGAAAGCGCACTGATAGGCATGCCTTATTCTGCTTTGCTTGCGCACGCAGCTCGGCTTCGCTTCTTAAACTGTCTTTGTCTTGACCCATGAGTTTTTCTGCCCTTCCAATGCTCTCCCCCATCCCGCTTGAGGCGAGTGAGCGAGCACTGGCACAGGTTTCCCACTGAGGCTGTGGAGTCTCCACCCATGGAGATGTTTAAAAGTCATCGGGAGATGTTCCTGGGCCACCAGCTCTGTGATGCTCTGGAAAGCGGTTACGATGCCTCAGCTCTACCTGAGGAATTCCACAGAATGACCAAGACTGCTTAAATGCAACTTCTAGATGGACGATGCCAGTAATAATAAAACTTCAGCACGGTTGGAGATCAATGAGGAAAGCCAATGTTGTGGATTGAGAACTTCCTGGGGAGAGTGAAAAGGAAAGGATGCCTGGATCCCTGGCTGAAAAGCACTCGCTGCTCTCGGGGTTAGTATCTGGTTTGGGCCAGCTTCCCGAGCAACATGTGCATTCATGGAGGGTGATTCCCTGGACCTGCACCAGGCAGCAGCCCGGATTCCCGGCAGGGCCTTCCATCCCCCCTTCCAGAAATGGCCACCTCTCTCCATTCAGCATTCCTGGATCCCAAAATACCAAATCAAGAAAGACTCCTATGGGAGGAGAAGGCGGGGGGGACAGAGTTTTCCCGCACAGCGTTGTACAGAAAGGGTCTTACTTTTCCTCCATGTTACGGACTGCGTCTGGAGACTGTCTGGATCAACAGGACCTGAGGAAGGCTGTTCTGTAAGCAGAAAAATGAATGAAACCGGTAGAAGGAGGAATTCTGTGTTACTGTTTTTTAGTACTGGAATCTTCTCAGTTTGGCTACGCTCCTGGAATCTCTCAAGTGAGGCGGGCAAGACTGGAAGAATTAGGGAGAATTATGGAGGGAGACTTGGCTCCTTGGGGCATTTTGCAGGTTACGGAGCCCTCTGGTGCCAAGTTCCTGAGGTGCAGCTCCTGAGAGCGTGAACCAGCCCCAAAGCAAGCAAAAGGCTTCCTGAGGTCCTTCCCAGTGTGGGGAGTGAGGGAAAGGAAGAGAGGCAGGTCAGCTCGTGGGGCGTGTTGAGCACTGTCTGGCCACCCCCCAGCAGTGGGCATTCCCCATCTCCCAGCTTGAGGCACACAGGCGTGATGGCAACCTCTCCTTTGTGCAGGGGCCTTCAGGCACATTCCCAGGGCAGAGCTATTCCTCCTCCACCCACAGACATCAGCAGCTTTCCATTTCTGGGCTCACGCATGGTTGGGAGGATTTGCTAAAGCCCTCAGCCATCGCCTTGCTTCTCGCCGACTTCCCTCCACCCTCTCTCGCATCCGTCCACACTGCCGGTTGCTGACTAGTCCCTGGGAAGCTAAGAAGCTCTCACAGCTTTCCATCCCGTCCTCAGGGGACGACCACGTTTCTCCAGTCACCAGAGGTGCCACCTTTGTAGGGCAGAGGGATGGTCTGCAGTGGCCAGGGAATGAGACAGAAGTGGCACCAGAAGTGCCATGGCAGGGGCAGTCCGGTGCTGGGGGGAAGGCAGGATGAAGGACGAAGGCTGGACAGTCAGGGTTCTGGTGTTTCTCTTCCCAAGTCACCATTAGGCGTGGTGGAGCTCTGCTTCCCTGGAAATGGCCAACCATCCGCCTGCCGACGGGAAGCACTCTAGGCATCCCTGCGGGAGTCTCCGTGGCGCAACCGGTTAGCGCGTTCGGCTGTTAACCGAAAGGTTGGTGGTTCGAGCCCACCCAGAGACGCCTTGCCCTTTCTCTGCCCATGGCAGGGGCTTGCAGCCAGATGAGCTCTAAGTTCTCTTCCAAGGCAAACCGTTCTTTGGTTCCAGAAAAAGAGGCGGTTCTAGTCAGTGCCCGCAGCAAAGTCTGAGGAAGGAAAGCGCACTGATAGGCATGCCTTATTCTGCTTTGCTTGCGCACGCAGCTCGGCTTCGCTTCTTAAACTGTCTTTGTCTTGACCCATGAGTTTTTCTGCCCTTCCAATGCTCTCCCCCCTCCCGCTTGAGGCGAGTGAGCGAGCACTGGCACAGGTTTCCCACTGAGGCTGTGGAGTCTCCACCCATGGAGATGTTTAAAAGTCATCGGGAGATGTTCCTGGGCCACCAGCTCTGTGATGCTCTGGAAAGCGGTTACGATGCCTCAGCTCTACCTGAGGAATTCCACAGAATGACCAAGACTGCTTAAATGCAACTTCTAGATGGACGATGCCAGTAATAATAAAACTTCAGCACGGTTGGAGATCAATGAGGAAAGCCAATGTTGTGGATTGAGAACTTCCTGGGGAGAGTGAAAAGGAAAGGATGCCTGGATCCCTGGCTGAAAAGCACTCGCTGCTCTCGGGGTTAGTATCTGGTTTGGGCCAGCTTCCCGAGCAACATGTGCATTCATGGAGGGTGATTCCCTGGACCTGCACCAGGCAGCAGCCCGGATTCCCGGCAGGGCCTTCCATCCCCCCTTCCAGAAATGGCCACCTCTCTCCATTCAGCATTCCTGGATCCCAAAATACCAAATCAAGAAAGACTCCTATGGGAGGAGAAGGCGGGGGGGACAGAGTTTTCCCGCACAGCGTTGTACAGAAAGGGTCTTACTTTTCCTCCATGTTACGGACTTCGTCTGGAGACTGTCCGGATCAACAGGACCTGAGGAAGGCTGTTCTGTAAGCAGAAAAATGAATGAAACCGGTAGAAGGAGGAATTCTGTGTTACTGTTTTTTAGTACTGGAATCTTCTCAGTTTGGCTACGCTCCTGGAATCTCTCAAGTGAGGCGGGCAAGACTGGAAGAATTAGGGAGAATTATGGAGGGAGACTTGGCTCCTTGGGGCATTTTGCAGGTTACGGAGCCCTCTGGTGCCAAGTTCCTGAGGTGCAGCTCCTGAGAGCGTGAACCAGCCCCTAAGCAAGCAAAAGGCTTCCTGAGGTCCTTCCCAGTGTGGGGAGTGAGGGAAAGGAAGAGAGGCAGGTCAGCTCATGGGGCGTGTTGAGCACTGTCTGGCCACCCCCCAGCAGTGGGCATTCCCCATCTCCCAGCTTGAGGCACACAGGCGTGATGGCAACCTCTCCTTTGTGCAGGGGCCTTCAGGCACATTCCCAGGGCAGAGCTATTCCTCCTCCACCCACAGACATCAGCAGCTTTCCATTTCTGGGCTCACGCATGGTTGGGAGGATTTGCTAAAGCCCTCAGCCATCGCCTTGCTTCTCGCCAAGTTCCCTCCACCCTCTCTCGCATCCGTCCACACTGCCGGTTGCTGACTAGTCCCTGGGAAGCTAAGAAGCTCTCACAGCTTTCCATCCCATCCTCAGGGGACGACCACGTTTCTCCAGTCACCAGAGGTGCCACCTTTGTAGGGCAGAGGGATGGTCTGCAGTGGCCAGGGAATGAGACAGAAGTGGCACCAGAAGTGCCATGGCAGGGGCAGTCCGGTGCTGGGGGGAAGGCAGGATGAAGGACGAAGGCTGGACAGTCAGGGTTCTGGTGTTTCTCTTCCCAAGTCACCATTAGGCGTGGTGGAGCTCTGCTTGCCTGGAAATGGCCAACCATCCGCCTGCCGACGGGAAGCACTCTAGGCATCCCTTCGGGAGTCTCCGTGGCGCAACCGGTTAGCGCGTTCGGCTGTT
The DNA here is from genome assembly GCF_011004875.1 of Balearica regulorum gibbericeps. Classification (NCBI taxonomy): domain Eukaryota; kingdom Metazoa; phylum Chordata; class Aves; order Gruiformes; family Gruidae; genus Balearica; species Balearica regulorum. The sequence goes on from NC_046213.1 coordinate 1,246,743, forward strand.
AACCGAAAGGTTGGTGGTTCGAGCCCACCCAGAGACGCCTTGCCCTTTCTCTGCCCATGGCAGGGGCTTGCAGCCAGATGAGCTCTAAGTTCTCTTCCAAGGCAAACCGTTCTTTGGTTCCAGAAAAAGAGGCGGCTCTAGTCAGTGCCCGCAGCAAAGTCTGAGGAAGGAAAGCGCACTGATAGGCATGCCTTATTCTGCTTTGCTTGCGCACGCAGCTCGGCTTCGCTTCTTAAATTGTCTTTGTCTTGACCCATGAGTTTTTCTGCCCTTCCAATGCTCTCCCCCATCCCGCTTGAGGCGAGTGAGCGAGCACTGGCACAGGTTTCCCACTGAGGCTGTGGAGTCTCCACCCATGGAGATGTTTAAAAGTCATCGGGAGATGTTCCTGGGCCACCAGCTCTGTGATGCTCTGGAAAGCGGTTACGATGCCTCAGCTCTACCTGAGGAATTCCACAGAATGACCAAGACTGCTTAAATGCAACTTCTAGATGGACGATGCCAGTAATAATAAAACTTCAGCACGGTTGGAGATCAATGAGGAAAGCCAATGTTGTGGATTGAGAACTTCCTGGGGAGAGTGAAAAGGAAAGGATGCCTGGATCCCTGGCTGAAAAGCACTCGCTGCTCTCGGGGTTAGTATCTGGTTTGGGCCAGCTTCCCGAGCAACATGTGCATTCATGGAGGGTGATTCCCTGGACCTGCACCAGGCAGCAGCCCGGATTCCCGGCAGGGCCTTCCATCCCCCCTTCCAGAAATGGCCACCTCTCTCCATTCAGCATTCCTGGATCCCAAAATACCAAATCAAGAAAGACTCCTATGGGAGGAGAAGGCGGGGGGGACAGAGTTTTCCCGCACAGCGTTGTACAGAAAGGGTCTTACTTTTCCCCCATGTTACGGACTTCGTCTGGAGACTGTCCGGATCAACGGGACCTGAGGAAGGCTGTTCTGTAAGCAGAAAAATGAATGAAACCGGTAGAAGGAGGAATTCTGTGTTACTGTTTTTTAGTACTGGAATCTTCTCAGTTTGGCTACGCTCCTGGAATCTCTCAAGTGAGGCGGGCAAGACTTGAAGAATTAGGGAGAATTATGGAGGGAGACTTGGCTCCTTGGGGCATTTTGCAGGTTACGGAGCCCTCTGGTGCCAAGTTCCTGAGGTGCAGCTCCTGAGAGCGTGAACCAGCCCCTAAGCAAGCAAAAGGCTTCCTGAGGTCCTTCCCAGTGTGGGGAGTGAGGGAAAGGAAGAGAGGCAGGTCAGCTCGTGGGGCGTGTTGAGCACTGTCTGGCCACCCCCCAGCAGTGGGCATTCCCCATCTCCCAGCTTGAGGCACACAGGCGTGATGGCAACCTCTCCTTTGTGCAGGGGCCTTCAGGCACATTCCCAGGGCAGAGCTATTCCTCCTCCACCCACAGACATCAGCAGCTTTCCATTTCTGGGCTCACGCATGGTTGGGAGGGTTTGCTAAAGCCCTCAGCCATCGCCTCGCTTCTCGCCGACTTCCCTCCACCCTCTCTCGCATCCGTCCACACTGCCGGTTGCTGACTAGTCCCTGGGAAGCTAAGAAGCTCTCACAGCTTTCCATCCCGTCCTCAGGGGACGACCACGTTTCTCCAGTCACCAGAGGTGCCACCTTTGTAGGGCAGAGGGATGGTCTGCAGTGGCCAGGGAATGAGACAGAAGTGGCACCAGAAGTGCCATGGCAGGGGCAGTCCGGTGCTGGGGGGAAGGCAGGATGAAGGACGAAGGCTGGACAGTCAGGGTTCTGGTGTTTCTCTTCCCAAGTCACCATTAGGCGTGGTGGAGCTCTGCTTGCCTGGAAATGGCCAACCATCCGCCTGCCGACGGGAAGCACTCTAGGCATCCCTGCGGGAGTCTCCGTGGCGCAACCGGTTAGCGCGTTCGGCTGTTAACCGAAAGGTTGGTGGTTCGAGCCCACCCAGAGACGCCTTGCCCTTTCTCTGCCCATGGCAGGGGCTTGCAGCCAGATGAGCTCTAAGTTCTCTTCCAAGGCAAACCGTTCTTTGGTTCCAGAAAAAGAGGCGGTTCTAGTCAGTGCCCGCAGCAAAGTCTGAGGAAGGAAAGCGCACTGATAGGCATGCCTTATTCTGCTTTGCTTGCGCACGCAGCTCGGCTTCGCTTCTTAAACTGTCTTTGTCTTGACCCATGAGTTTTTCTGCCCTTCCAATGCTCTCCCCCATCCCGCTTGAGGCGAGTGAGCGAGCACTGGCACAGGTTTCCCACTGAGGCTGTGGAGTCTCCACCCATGGAGATGTTTAAAAGTCATCGGGAGATGTTCCTGGGCCACCAGCTCTGTGATGCTCTGGAAAGCGGTTACGATGCCTCAGCTCTACCTGAGGAATTCCACAGAATGACCAAGACTGCTTAAATGCAACTTCTAGATGGACGATGCCAGTAATAATAAAACTTCAGCACGGTTGGAGATCAATGAGGAAAGCCAATGTTGTGGATTGAGAACTTCCTGGGGAGAGTGAAAAGGAAAGGATGCCTGGATCCCTGGCTGAAAAGCACTCGCTGCTCTCGGGGTTAGTATCTGGTTTGGGCCAGCTTCCCGAGCAACATGTGCATTCATGGAGGGTGATTCCCTGGACCTGCACCAGGCAGCAGCCCGGATTCCCGGCAGGGCCTTCCATCCCCCCTTCCAGAAATGGCCACCTCTCTCCATTCAGCATTCCTGGATCCCAAAATACCAAATCAAGAAAGACTCCTATGGGAGGAGAAGGCGGGGGGGACAGAGTTTTCCCGCACAGCGTTGTACAGAAAGGGTCTTACTTTTCCTCCATGTTACGGACTGCGTCTGGAGACTGTCTGGATCAACAGGACCTGAGGAAGGCTGTTCTGTAAGCAGAAAAATGAATGAAACCGGTAGAAGGAGGAATTCTGTGTTACTGTTTTTTAGTACTGGAATCTTCTCAGTTTGGCTACGCTCCTGGAATCTCTCAAGTGAGGCGGGCAAGACTGGAAGAATTAGGGAGAATTATGGAGGGAGACTTGGCTCCTTGGGGCATTTTGCAGGTTACGGAGCCCTCTGGTGCCAAGTTCCTGAGGTGCAGCTCCTGAGAGCGTGAACCAGCCCCAAAGCAAGCAAAAGGCTTCCTGAGGTCCTTCCCAGTGTGGGGAGTGAGGGAAAGGAAGAGAGGCAGGTCAGCTCGTGGGGCGTGTTGAGCACTGTCTGGCCACCCCCCAGCAGTGGGCATTCCCCATCTCCCAGCTTGAGGCACACAGGCGTGATGGCAACCTCTCCTTTGTGCAGGGGCCTTCAGGCACATTCCCAGGGCAGAGCTATTCCTCCTCCACCCACAGACATCAGCAGCTTTCCATTTCTGGGCTCACGCATGGTTGGGAGGATTTGCTAAAGCCCTCAGCCATCGCCTTGCTTCTCGCCGACTTCCCTCCACCCTCTCTCGCATCCGTCCACACTGCCGGTTGCTGACTAGTCCCTGGGAAGCTAAGAAGCTCTCACAGCTTTCCATCCCGTCCTCAGGGGACGACCACGTTTCTCCAGTCACCAGAGGTGCCACCTTTGTAGGGCAGAGGGATGGTCTGCAGTGGCCAGGGAATGAGACAGAAGTGGCACCAGAAGTGCCATGGCAGGGGCAGTCCGGTGCTGGGGGGAAGGCAGGATGAAGGACGAAGGCTGGACAGTCAGGGTTCTGGTGTTTCTCTTCCCAAGTCACCATTAGGCGTGGTGGAGCTCTGCTTCCCTGGAAATGGCCAACCATCCGCCTGCCGACGGGAAGCACTCTAGGCATCCCTGCGGGAGTCTCCGTGGCGCAACCGGTTAGCGCGTTCGGCTGTTAACCGAAAGGTTGGTGGTTCGAGCCCACCCAGAGACGCCTTGCCCTTTCTCTGCCCATGGCAGGGGCTTGCAGCCAGATGAGCTCTAAGTTCTCTTCCAAGGCAAACCGTTCTTTGGTTCCAGAAAAAGAGGCGGTTCTAGTCAGTGCCCGCAGCAAAGTCTGAGGAAGGAAAGCGCACTGATAGGCATGCCTTATTCTGCTTTGCTTGCGCACGCAGCTCGGCTTCGCTTCTTAAACTGTCTTTGTCTTGACCCATGAGTTTTTCTGCCCTTCCAATGCTCTCCCCCCTCCCGCTTGAGGCGAGTGAGCGAGCACTGGCACAGGTTTCCCACTGAGGCTGTGGAGTCTCCACCCATGGAGATGTTTAAAAGTCATCGGGAGATGTTCCTGGGCCACCAGCTCTGTGATGCTCTGGAAAGCGGTTACGATGCCTCAGCTCTACCTGAGGAATTCCACAGAATGACCAAGACTGCTTAAATGCAACTTCTAGATGGACGATGCCAGTAATAATAAAACTTCAGCACGGTTGGAGATCAATGAGGAAAGCCAATGTTGTGGATTGAGAACTTCCTGGGGAGAGTGAAAAGGAAAGGATGCCTGGATCCCTGGCTGAAAAGCACTCGCTGCTCTCGGGGTTAGTATCTGGTTTGGGCCAGCTTCCCGAGCAACATGTGCATTCATGGAGGGTGATTCCCTGGACCTGCACCAGGCAGCAGCCCGGATTCCCGGCAGGGCCTTCCATCCCCCCTTCCAGAAATGGCCACCTCTCTCCATTCAGCATTCCTGGATCCCAAAATACCAAATCAAGAAAGACTCCTATGGGAGGAGAAGGCGGGGGGGACAGAGTTTTCCCGCACAGCGTTGTACAGAAAGGGTCTTACTTTTCCTCCATGTTACGGACTTCGTCTGGAGACTGTCCGGATCAACAGGACCTGAGGAAGGCTGTTCTGTAAGCAGAAAAATGAATGAAACCGGTAGAAGGAGGAATTCTGTGTTACTGTTTTTTAGTACTGGAATCTTCTCAGTTTGGCTACGCTCCTGGAATCTCTCAAGTGAGGCGGGCAAGACTTGAAGAATTAGGGAGAATTATGGAGGGAGACTTGGCTCCTTGGGGCATTTTGCAGGTTACGGAGCCCTCTGGTGCCAAGTTCCTGAGGTGCAGCTCCTGAGAGCGTGAACCAGCCCCTAAGCAAGCAAAAGGCTTCCTGAGGTCCTTCCCAGTGTGGGGAGTGAGGGAAAGGAAGAGAGGCAGGTCAGCTCATGGGGCGTGTTGAGCACTGTCTGGCCACCCCCCAGCAGTGGGCATTCCCCATCTCCCAGCTTGAGGCACACAGGCGTGATGGCAACCTCTCCTTTGTGCAGGGGCCTTCAGGCACATTCCCAGGGCAGAGCTATTCCTCCTCCACCCACAGACATCAGCAGCTTTCCATTTCTGGGCTCACGCATGGTTGGGAGGATTTGCTAAAGCCCTCAGCCATCGCCTTGCTTCTCGCCGACTTCCCTCCACCCTCTCTCGCATCCGTCCACACTGCCGGTTGCTGACTAGTCCCTGGGAAGCTAAGAAGCTCTCACAGCTTTCCATCCCATCCTCAGGGGACGACCACGTTTCTCCAGTCACCAGAGGTGCCACCTTTGTAGGGCAGAGGGATGGTCTGCAGTGGCCAGGGAATGAGACAGAAGTGGCACCAGAAGTGCCATGGCAGGGGCAGTCCGGTGCTGGGGGGAAGGCAGGATGAAGGACGAAGGCTGGACAGTCAGGGTTCTGGTGTTTCTCTTCCCAAGTCACCATTAGGCGTGGTGGAGCTCTGCTTGCCTGGAAATGGCCAACCATCCGCCTGCCGACGGGAAGCACTCTAGGCATCCCTTCGGGAGTCTCCGTGGCGCAACCGGTTAGCGCGTTCGGCTGTTAACCGAAAGGTTGGTGGTTCGAGCCCACCCAGAGACGCCTTGCCCTTTCTCTGCCCATGGCAGGGGCTTGCAGCCAGATGAGCTCTAAGTTCTCTTCCAAGGCAAACCGTTCTTTGGTTCCAGAAAAAGAGGCGGCTCTAGTCAGTGCCCGCAGCAAAGTCTGAGGAAGGAAAGCGCACTGATAGGCATGCCTTATTCTGCTTTGCTTGCGCACGCAGCTCGGCTTCGCTTCTTAAATTGTCTTTGTCTTGACCCATGAGTTTTTCTGCCCTTCCAATGCTCTCCCCCATCCCGCTTGAGGCGAGTGAGCGAGCACTGGCACAGGTTTCCCACTGAGGCTGTGGAGTCTCCACCCATGGAGATGTTTAAAAGTCATCGGGAGATGTTCCTGGGCCACCAGCTCTGTGATGCTCTGGAAAGCGGTTACGATGCCTCAGCTCTACCTGAGGAATTCCACAGAATGACCAAGACTGCTTAAATGCAACTTCTAGATGGACGATGCCAGTAATAATAAAACTTCAGCACGGTTGGAGATCAATGAGGAAAGCCAATGTTGTGGATTGAGAACTTCCTGGGGAGAGTGAAAAGGAAAGGATGCCTGGATCCCTGGCTGAAAAGCACTCGCTGCTCTCGGGGTTAGTATCTGGTTTGGGCCAGCTTCCCGAGCAACATGTGCATTCATGGAGGGTGATTCCCTGGACCTGCACCAGGCAGCAGCCCGGATTCCCGGCAGGGCCTTCCATCCCCCCTTCCAGAAATGGCCACCTCTCTCCATTCAGCATTCCTGGATCCCAAAATACCAAATCAAGAAAGACTCCTATGGGAGGAGAAGGCGGGGGGGACAGAGTTTTCCCGCACAGCGTTGTACAGAAAGGGTCTTACTTTTCCTCCATGTTACGGACTGCGTCTGGAGACTGTCTGGATCAACAGGACCTGAGGAAGGCTGTTCTGTAAGCAGAAAAATGAATGAAACCGGTAGAAGGAGGAATTCTGTGTTACTGTTTTTTAGTACTGGAATCTTCTCAGTTTGGCTACGCTCCTGGAATCTCTCAAGTGAGGCGGGCAAGACTGGAAGAATTAGGGAGAATTATGGAGGGAGACTTGGCTCCTTGGGGCATTTTGCAGGTTACGGAGCCCTCTGGTGCCAAGTTCCTGAGGTGCAGCTCCTGAGAGCGTGAACCAGCCCCAAAGCAAGCAAAAGGCTTCCTGAGGTCCTTCCCAGTGTGGGGAGTGAGGGAAAGGAAGAGAGGCAGGTCAGCTCGTGGGGCGAGTTGAGCACTGTCTGGCCACCCCCAAGCAGTGGGCATTCCCCATCTCCCAGCTTGAGGCACACAGGCGTGATGGCAACCTCTCCTTTGTGCAGGGGCCTTCAGGCACATTCCCAGGGCAGAGCTATTCCTCCTCCACCCACAGACATCAGCAGCTTTCCATTTCTGGGCTCACGCATGGTTGGGAGGATTTGCTAAAGCCCTCAGCCATCGCCTTGCTTCTCGCCGACTTCCCTCCACCCTCTCTCGCATCCGTCCACACTGCCGGTTGCTGACTAGTCCCTGGGAAGCTAAGAAGCTCTCACAGCTTTCCATCCCGTCCTCAGGGGACGACCACGTTTCTCCAGTCACCAGAGGTGCCACCTTTGTAGGGCAGAGGGATGGTCTGCAGTGGCCAGGGAATGAGACAGAAGTGGCACCAGAAGTGCCATGGCAGGGGCAGTCCGGTGCTGGGGGGAAGGCAGGATGAAGGACGAGGGCTGGACAGTCAGGGTTCTGGTGTTTCTCTTCCCAAGTCACCATTAGGCGTGGTGGAGCTCTGCTTGCCTGGAAATGGCCAACCATCCGCCTGCCGACGGGAAGCACTCTAGGCATCCCTTCGGGAGTCTCCGTGGCGCAACCGGTTAGCGTGTTCGGCTGTTAACCGAAAGGTTGGTGGTTCGAGCCCACCCAGAGACGCCTTGCCCTTTCTCTGCCCATGGCAGGGGCTTGCAGCCAGATGAGCTCTAAGTTCTCTTCCAAGGCAAACCGTTCTTTGGTTCCAGAAAAAGAGGAGGCTCTAGTCAGGGCCCGCAGCAAAGTCTGAGGAAGGAAAGCGCACTGATAGGCATGCCTTATTCTGCTTTGCTTGCGCACGCAGCTCGGCTTCGCTTCTTAAACTGTCTTTGTCTTGACCCATGAGTTTTTCTGCCCTTCCAATGCTCTCCCCCATCCCGCTTGAGGCGAGTGAGCGAGCACTGGCACAGGTTTCCCACTGAGGCTGTGGAGTCTCCACCCATGGAGATGTTTAAAAGTCATCGGGAGATGTTCCTGGGCCACCAGCTCTGTGATGCTCTGGAAAGCGGTTACGATGCCTCAGCTCTACCTGAGGAATTCCACAGAATGACCAAGACTGCTTAAATGCAACTTCTAGATGGACGATGCCAGTAACAATAAAACTTCAGCAGGGTTGGAGATCAATGAGGAAAGCCAATGTTGTGGATTGAGAACTTCCTGGGGAGAGTGAAAAGGAAAGGATGCCTGGATCCCTGGCTGAAAAGCACTCGCTGCTCTCGGGGTTAGTATCTGGTTTGGGCCAGCTTCCCGAGCAACATGTGCATTCATGGAGGGTGATTCCCTGGACCTGCACCAGGCAGCAGCCCGGATTCCCGGCAGGGCCTTCCATCCCCCCTTCCAGAAATGGCCACCTCTCTCCATTCAGCATTCCTGGATCCCAAAATACCAAATCAAGAAAGACTCCTATGGGAGGAGAAGGCGGGGGGGGACAGAGTTTTCCCGCACAGCGTTGTACAGAAAGGGTCTTACTTTTCCTCCATGTTACGGACTTCGTCTGGAGACTGTCCGGATCAACAGGACCTGAGGAAGGCTGTTCTGTAAGCAGAAAAATGAATGAAACCGGTAGAAGGAGGAATTCTGTGTTACTGTTTTTTAGTACTGGAATCTTCTCAGTTTGGCTACACTCCTGGAATCTCTCAAGTGAGGCGGGCAAGACTTGAAGAATTAGGGAGAATTATGGAGGGAGACTTGGCTCCTTGGGGCATTTTGCAGGTTACGGAGCCCTCTGGTGCCAAGTTCCTGAGGTGCAGCTCCTGAGAGCGTGAACCAGCCCCTAAGCAAGCAAAAGGCTTCCTGAGGTCCTTCCCAGTGTGGGGAGTGAGGGAAAGGAAGAGAGGCAGGTCAGCTCGTGGGGCGAGTTGAGCACTGTCTGGCCACCCCCAAGCAGTGGGCATTCCCCATCTCCCAGCTTGAGGCACACAGGCGTGATGGCAACCTCTCCTTTGTGCAGGGGCCTTCAGGCACATTCCCAGGGCAGAGCTATTCCTCCTCCACCCACAGACATCAGCAGCTTTCCATTTCTGGGCTCACGCATGGTTGGGAGGATTTGCTAAAGCCCTCAGCCATCGCCTTGCTTCTCGCCGACTTCCCTCCACCCTCTCTCGCATCCGTCCACACTGCCGGTTGCTGACTAGTCCCTGGGAAGCTAAGAAGCTCTCACAGCTTTCCATCCCGTCCTCAGGGGACGACCACGTTTCTCCAGTCACCAGAGGTGCCACCTTTGTAGGGCAGAGGGATGGTCTGCAGTGGCCAGGGAATGAGACAGAAGTGGCACCAGAAGTGCCATGGCAGGGGCAGTCCGGTGCTGGGGGGAAGGCAGGATGAAGGACGAAGGCTGGACAGTCAGGGTTCTGGTGTTTCTCTTCCCAAGTCACCATTAGGCGTGGTGGAGCTCTGCTTGCCTGGAAATGGCCAACCATCCGCCTGCCGACGGGAAGCACTCTAGGCATCCCTGCGGGAGTCTCCGTGGCGCAACCGGTTAGCGCGTTCGGCTGTTAACCGAAAGGTTGGTGGTTCGAGCCCACCCAGAGACGCCTTGCCCTTTCTCTGCCCATGGCAGGGGCTTGCAGCCAGATGAGCTCTAAGTTCTCTTCCAAGGCAAACCGTTCTTTGGTTCCAGAAAAAGAGGAGGCTCTAGTCAGGGCCCGCAGCAAAGTCTGAGGAAGGAAAGCGCACTGATAGGCATGCCTTATTCTGCTTTGCTTGCGCACGCAGCTCGGCTTCGCTTCTTAAACTGTCTTTGTCTTGACCCATGAGTTTTTCTGCCCTTCCAATGCTCTCCCCCATCCCGCTTGAGGCGAGTGAGCGAGCACTGGCACAGGTTTCCCACTGAGGCTGTGGAGTCTCCACCCATGGAGATGTTTAAAAGTCATCGGGAGATGTTCCTGGGCCACCAGCTCTGTGATGCTCTGGAAAGCGGTTACGATGCCTCAGCTCTACCTGAGGAATTCCACAGAATGACCAAGACTGCTTAAATGCAACTTCTAGATGGACGATGCCAGTAATAATAAAACTTCAGCACGGTTGGAGATCAATGAGGAAAGCCAATGTTGTGGATTGAGAACTTCCTGGGGAGAGTGAAAAGGAAAGGATGCCTGGATCCCTGGCTGAAAAGCACTCGCTGCTCTCGGGGTTAGTATCTGGTTTGGGCCAGCTTCCCGAGCAACATGTGCATTCATGGAGGGTGATTCCCTGGACCTGCACCAGGCAGCAGCCCGGATTCCCGGCAGGGCCTTCCATCCCCCCTTCCAGAAATGGCCACCTCTCTCCATTCAGCATTCCTGGATCCCAAAATACCAAATCAAGAAAGACTCCTATGGGAGGAGAAGGCGGGGGGGGACAGAGTTTTCCCGCACAGCGTTGTACAGAAAGGGTCTTACTTTTCCTCCATGTTACGGACTGCGTCTGGAGACTCTCCGGATCAACGGGACCTGAGGAAGGCTTTTCTGTAAGCAGAAAAATGAATGAAACCGGTAGAAGGAGGAATTCTGTGTTACTGTTTTTTAGTACTGGAATCTTCTCAGTTTGGCTACGCTCCTGGAATCTCTCAAGTGAGGCGGGCAAGACTGGAAGAATTAGGGAGAATTATGGAGGGAGACTTGGCTCCTTGGGGCATTTTGCAGGTTACGGAGCCCTCTGGTGCCAAGTTCCTGAGGTGCAGCTCCTGAGAGCGTGAACCAGCCCCTAAGCAAGCAAAAGGCTTCCTGAGGTCCTTCCCAGTGTGGGGAGTGAGGGAAAGGAAGAGAGGCAGGTCAGCTCGTGGGGCGTGTTGAGCACTGTCTGGCCACCCCCCAGCAGTGGGCATTCCCCATCTCCCAGCTTGAGGCACACAGGCGTGATGGCAACCTCTCCTTTGTGCAGGGGCCTTCAGGCACATTCCCAGGGCAGAGCTATTCCTCCTCCACCCACAGACATCAGCAGCTTTCCATTTCTGGGCTCACGCATGGTTGGGAGGATTTGCTAAAGCCCTCAGCCATCGCCTTGCTTCTCGCCGACTTCCCTCCACCCTCTCTCGCATCCGTCCACACTGCCGGTTGCTGACTAGTCCCTGGGAAGCTAAGAAGCTCTCACAGCTTTCCATCCCGTCCTCAGGGGACGACCACGTTTCTCCAGTCACCAGAGGTGCCACCTTTGTAGGGCAGAGGGATGGTCTGCAGTGGCCAGGGAATGAGACAGAAGTGGCACCAGAAGTGCCATGGCAGGGGCAGTCCGGTGCTGGGGGGAAGGCAGGATGAAGGACGAAGGCTGGACAGTCAGGGTTCTGGTGTTTCTCTTCCCAAGTCACCATTAGGCGTGGTGGAGCTCTGCTTGCCTGGAAATGGCCAACCATCCGCCTGCCGACGGGAAGCACTCTAGGCATCCCTTCGGGAGTCTCCGTGGCACAACCGGTTAGCGCGTTCGGCTGTTAACCGAAAGGTTGGTGGTTCGAGCCCACCCAGAGACGCCTTGCCCTTTCTCTGCCCATGGCAGGGGCTTGCAGCCAGATGAGCTCTAAGTTCTCTTCCAAGGCAAACCGTTCTTTGGTTCCAGAAAAAGAGGAGGCTCTAGTCAGTGCCCGCAGCAAAGTCTGAGGAAGGAAAGCGCACTGATAGGCATGCCTTATTCTGCTTTGCTTGCGCACGCAGCTCGGCTTCGCTTCTTAAACTGTCTTTGTCTTGACCCATGAGTTTTTCTGCCCTTCCAATGCTCTCCCCCATCCCGCTTGAGGCGAGTGAGCGAGCACTGGCACAGGTTTCCCACTGAGGCTGTGGAGTCTCCACCCATGGAGATGTTTAAAAGTCATTGGGAGATGTTCCTGGGCCACCAGCTCTGTGATGCTCTGGAAAGCGGTTACGATGCCTCAGCTCTACCTGAGGAATTCCACAGAATGACCAAGACTGCTTAAATGCAACTTCTAGATGGACGATGCCAGTAATAATAAAACTTCAGCACGGTTGGAGATCAATGAGGAAAGCCAATGTTGTGGATTGAGAACTTCCTGGGGAGAGTGAAAAGGAAAGGATGCCTGGATCCCTGGCTGAAAAGCACTCGCTGCTCTCGGGGTTAGTATCTGGTTTGGGCCAGCTTCCTGAGCAACATGTGCATTCATGGAGGGTGATTCCCTGGACCTGCACCAGGCAGCAGCCCGGATTCCCGGCAGGGCCTTCCATCCCCCCTTCCAGAAATGGCCACCTCTCTCCATTCAGCATTCCTGGATCCCAAAATACCAAATCAAGAAAGACTCCTATGGGAGGAGAAGGCGGGGGGGGACAGAGTTTTCCCGCACAGCGTTGTACAGAAAGGGTCTTACTTTTCCCCCATGTTACGGACTGCGTCTGGAGACTCTCCGGATCAACGGGACCTGAGGAAGGCTTTTCTGTAAGCAGAAAAATGAATGAAACCGGTAGAAGGAGGAATTCTGTGTTACTGTTTTTTAGTACTGGAATCTTCTCAGTTTGGCTACGCTCCTGGAATCTCTCAAGTGAGGCGGGCAAGACTGGAAGAATTAGGGAGAATTATGGAGGGAGACTTGGCTCCTTGGGGCATTTTGCAGGTTACGGAGCCCTCTGGTGCCAAGTTCCTGAGGTGCAGCTCCTGAGAGCGTGAACCAGCCCCTAAGCAAGCAAAAGGCTTCCTGAGGTCCTTCCCAGTGTGGGGAGTGAGGGAAAGGAAGAGAGGCAGGTCAGCTCGTGGGGCGTGTTGAGCACTGTCTGGCCACCCCCCAGCAGTGGGCATTCCCCATCTCCCAGCTTGAGGCACACAGGCGTGATGGCAACCTCTCCTTTGTGCAGGGGCCTTCAGGCACATTCCCAGGGCAGAGCTATTCCTCCTCCACCCACAGACATCAGCAGCTTTCCATTTCTGGGCTCACGCATGGTTGGGAGGATTTGCTAAAGCCCTCAGCCATCGCCTTGCTTCTCGCCGACTTCCCTCCACCCTCTCTCGCATCCGTCCACACTGCCGGTTGCTGACTAGTCCCTGGGAAGCTAAGAAGCTCTCACAGCTTTCCATCCCGTCCTCAGGGGACGACCACGTTTCTCCAGTCACCAGAGGTGCCACCTTTGTAGGGCAGAGGGATGGTCTGCAGTGGCCAGGGAATGAGACAGAAGTGGCACCAGAAGTGCCATGGCAGGGGCAGTCCGGTGCTGGGGGGAAGGCAGGATGAAGGATGAAGGCTGGACAGTCAGGGTTCTGGTGTTTCTCTTCCCAAGTCACCATTAGGCGTGGTGGAGCTCTGCTTGCCTGGAAATGGCCAACCATCCGCCTGCCGACGGGAAGCACTCTAGGCATCCCTGCGGGAGTCTCCGTGGCGCAACCGGTTAGCGCGTTCGGCTGTTAACCGAAAGGTTGGTGGTTCGAGCCCACCCAGAGACGCCTTGCCCTTTCTCTGCCCATGGCAGGGGCTTGCAGCCAGATGAGCTCTAAGTTCTCTTCCAAGGCAAACCGTTCTTTGGTTCCAGAAAAAGAGGAGGCTCTAGTCAGGGCCCGCAGCAAAGTCTGAGGAAGGAAAGCGCACTGATAGGCATGCCTTATTCTGCTTTGCTTGCGCACGCAGCTCGGCTTCGCTTCTTAAACTGTCTTTGTCTTGACCCATGAGTTTTTCTGCCCTTCCAATGCTCTCCCCCATCCCGCTTGAGGCGAGTGAGCGAGCACTGGCACAGGTTTCCCACTGAGGCTGTGGAGTCTCCACCCATGGAGATGTTTAAAAGTCATCGGGAGATGTTCCTGGGCCACCAGCTCTGTGATGCTCTGGAAAGCGGTTACGATGCCTCAGCTCTACCTGAGGAATTCCACAGAATGACCAAGACTGCTTAAATGCAACTTCTAGATGGACGATGCCAGTAATAATAAAACTTCAGCACGGTTGGAGATCAATGAGGAAAGCCAATGTTGTGGATTGAGAACTTCCTGGGGAGAGTGAAAAGGAAAGGATGCCTGGATCCCTGGCTGAAAAGCACTCGCTGCTCTCGGGGTTAGTATCTGGTTTGGGCCAGCTTCCCGAGCAACATGTGCATTCATGGAGGGTGATTCCCTGGACCTGCACCAGGCAGCAGCCCGGATTCCCGGCAGGGCCTTCCATCCCCCCTTCCAGAAATGGCCACCTCTCTCCATTCAGCATTCCTGGATCCCAAAATACCAAATCAAGAAAGACTCCTATGGGAGGAGAAGGCGGGGGGGACAGAGTTTTCCCGCACAGCGTTGTACAGAAAGGGTCTTACTTTTCCTCCATGTTACGGACTGCGTCTGGAGACTCTCCGGATCAACGGGACCTGAGGAAGGCTTTTCTGTAAGCAGAAAAATGAATGAAACCGGTAGAAGGAGGAATTCTGTGTTACTGTTTTTTAGTACTGGAATCTTCTCAGTTTGGCTACGCTCCTGGAATCTCTCAAGTGAGGCGGGCAAGACTTGAAGAACTAGGGAGAATTATGGAGGGAGACTTGGCTCCTTGGGGCATTTTGCAGGTTACGGAGCCCTCTGGTGCCAAGTTCCTGAGGTGCAGCTCCTGAGAGCGTGAACCAGCCCCTAAGCAAGCAAAAGGCTTCCTGAGGTCCTTCCCAGTGTGGGGAGTGAGGGAAAGGAAGAGAGGCAGGTCAGCTCGTGGGGCGTGTTGAGCACTGTCTGGCCACCCCCCAGCAGTGGGCATTCCCCATCTCCCAGCTTGAGGCACACAAACGTGATGGCAACCTCTCCTTTGTGCAGGGGCCTTCAGGCACGTTCCCAGAGCAGAGCTATTCCTCCTCCACCCACAGACATCAGCAGCTTTCCATTTCTGGGCTCACACATGGTTGGGAGGGTTTGCTAAAGCCCTCAGCCATCGCCTCGCTTCTCGCCGACTTCCCTCCACCCTCTCTCGCATCCGTCCACACTGCCGGTTGCTGACTAGTCCCTGGGAAGCTAAGAAGCTCTCACAGCTTTCCATCCCGTCCTCAGGGGACGACCACGTTTCTCCAGTCACCAGAGGTGCCACCTTTGTAGGGCAGAGGGATGGTCTGCAGTGGCCAGGGAATGAGGCAGAAGTGGCACCAGAAGTGCCATGGCAGGGGCAGTCCGGTGCTGGGGGGAAGGCAGGATGAAGGACGAAGGCTGGACAGTCAGGGTTCTGGTGTTTCTCTTCCCAAGTCACCATTAGGCGTGGTGGAGCTCTGCTTGCCTGGAAATGGCCAACCATCCGCCTGCCGACGGGAAGCACTCTAGGCATCCCTTCGGGAGTCTCCGTGGCGCAACCGGTTAGCGCGTTCGGCTGTTAACCGAAAGGTTGGTGGTTCGAGCCCACCCAGAGACGCCTTGCCCTTTCTCTGCCCATGGCAGGGGCTTGCAGCCAGATGAGCTCTAAGTTCTCTTCCAAGGCAAACTGTTCTTTGGTTCCAGAAAAAGAGGCGGCTCTAGTCAGTGCCCGCAGCAAAGTCTGAGGAAGGAAAGCGCACTGATAGGCATGCCTTATTCTGCTTTGCTTGCGCACGCAGCTCGGCTTCGCTTCTTAAACTGTCTTTGTCTTGACCCATGAGTTTTTCTGCCCTTCCAATGCTCTCCCCCATCCCGCTTGAGGCGAGTGAGCGAGCACTGGCACAGGTTTCCCACTGAGGCTGTGGAGTCTCCACCCATGGAGATGTTTAAAAGTCATCGGGAGATGTTCCTGGGCCACCAGCTCTGTGATGCTCTGGAAAGCGGTTACGATGCCTCAGCTCTACCTGAGGAATTCCACAGAATGACCAAGACTGCTTAAATGCAACTTCTAGATGGACGATGCCAGTAATAATAAAACTTCAGCACGGTTGGAGATCAATGAGGAAAGCCAATGTTGTGGATTGAGAACTTCCTGGGGAGAGTGAAAAGGAAAGGATGCCTGGATCCCTGGCTGAAAAGCACTCGCTGCTCTCGGGGTTAGTATCTGGTTTGGGCCAGCTTCCCGAGCAACATGTGCATTCATGGAGGGTGATTCCCTGGACCTGCACCAGGCAGCAGCCCGGATTCCCGGCAGGGCCTTCCATCCCCCCTTCCAGAAATGGCCACCTCTCTCCATTCAGCATTCCTGGATCCCAAAATACCAAATCAAGAAAGACTCCTATGGGAGGAGAAGGCGGGGGGGGACAGAGTTTTCCCGCACAGCGTTGTACAGAAAGGGTCTTACTTTTCCTCCATGTTACGGACTGCGTCTGGAGACTGTCCGGATCAACAGGACCTGAGGAAGGCTGTTCTGTAAGCAGAAAAATGAATGAAACCGGTAGAAGGAGGAATTCTGTGTTACTGTTTTTTAGTACTGGAATCTTCTCAGTTTGGCTACGCTCCTGGAATCTCTCAAGTCAGCCGGGCAAGACTTGAAGAATTAGGGAGAATTATGGAGGGAGACTTGGCTCCTTGGGGCATTTTGCAGGTTACGGAGCCCTCTGGTGCCAAGTTCCTGAGGTGCAGCTCCTGAGAGCGTGAACCAGCCCCTAAGCAAGCAAAAGGCTTCCTGAGGTCCTTCCCAGTGTGGGGAGTGAGGGAAAGGAAGAGAGGCAGGTCAGCTCGTGGGGCGTGTTGAGCACTGTCTGGCCACCCCCCAGCAGTGGGCATTCCCCATCTCCCAGCTTGAGGCACACAGGCGTGATGGCAACCTCTCCTTTGTGCAGGGGCCTTCAGGCACGTTCCCAGGGCAGAGCTATTCCTCCTCCACCCACAGACATCAGCAGCTTTCCATTTCTGGGCTCACGCATGGTTGGGAGGGTTTGCTAAAGCCCTCAGCCATCGCCTCGCTTCTCGCCGACTTCCCTCCACCCTCTCTCGCATCCGTCCACACTGCCGGTTGCTGACTAGTCCCTGGGAAGCTAAGAAGCTCTCACAGCTTTCCATCCCGTCCTCAGGGGACGACCACGTTTCTCCAGTCACCAGAGGTGCCACCTTTGTAGGGCAGAGGGATGGTCTGCAGTGGCCAGGGAATGAGACAGAAGTGGCACCAGAAGTGCCATGGCAGGGGCAGTCCGGTGCTGGGGGGAAGGCAGGATGAAGGACGAAGGCTGGACAGTCAGGGTTCTGGTGTTTCTCTTCCCAAGTCACCATTAGGCGTGGTGGAGCTCTGCTTGCCTGGAAATGGCCAACCATCCGCCTGCCGACGGGAAGCACTCTAGGCATCCCTTCGGGAGTCTCCGTGGCGCAACCGGTTAGCGCGTTCGGCTGTTAACCGAAAGGTTGGTGGTTCGAGCCCACCCAGAGACGCCTTGCCCTTTCTCTGCCCATGGCAGGGGCTTGCAGCCAGATGAGCTCTAAGTTCTCTTCCAAGGCAAACCGTTCTTTGGTTCCAGAAAAAGAGGAGGCTCTAGTCAGGGCCCGCAGCAAAGTCTGAGGAAGGAAAGCGCACTGATAGGCATGCCTTATTCTGCTTTGCTTGCGCACGCAGCTCGGCTTCGCTTCTTAAACTGTCTTTGTCTTGACCCATGAGTTTTTCTGCCCTTCCAATGCTCTCCCCCATCCCGCTTGAGGCGAGTGAGCGAGCACTGGCACAGGTTTCCCACTGAGGCTGTGGAGTCTCCACCCATGGAGATGTTTAAAAGTCATCGGGAGATGTTCCTGGGCCACCAGCTCTGTGATGCTCTGGAAAGCGGTTACGATGCCTCAGCTCTACCTGAGGAATTCCACAGAATGACCAAGACTGCTTAAATGCAACTTCTAGATGGACGATGCCAGTAATAATAAAACTTCAGCACGGTTGGAGATCAATGAGGAAAGCCAATGTTGTGGATTGAGAACTTCCTGGGGAGAGTGAAAAGGAAAGGATGCCTGGATCCCTGGCTGAAAAGCACTCGCTGCTCTCGGGGTTAGTATCTGGTTTGGGCCAGCTTCCCGAGCAACATGTGCATTCATGGAGGGTGATTCCCTGGACCTGCACCAGGCAGCAGCCCGGATTCCCGGCAGGGCCTTCCATCCCCCCTTCCAGAAATGGCCACCTCTCTCCATTCAGCATTCCTGGATCCCAAAATACCAAATCAAGAAAGACTCCTATGGGAGGAGAAGGCGGGGGGACAGAGTTTTCCCGCACAGCGTTGTACAGAAAGGGTCTTACTTTTCCTCCATGTTACGGACTGCGTCTGGAGACTGTCTGGATCAACAGGACCTGAGGAAGGCTGTTCTGTAAGCAGAAAAATGAATGAAACCGGTAGAAGGAGGAATTCTGTGTTACTGTTTTTTAGTACTGGAATCTTCTCAGTTTGGCTACACTCCTGGAATCTCTCAAGTCAGCCGGGCAAGACTTGAAGAATTAGGGAGAATTATGGAGGGAGACTTGGCTCCTTGGGGCATTTTGCAGGTTACGGAGCCCTCTGGTGCCAAGTTCCTGAGGTGCAGCTCCTGAGAGCGTGAACCAGCCCCTAAGCAAGCAAAAGGCTTCCTGAGGTCCTTCCCAGTGTGGGGAGTGAGGGAAAGGAAGAGAGGCAGGTCAGCTCGTGGGGCGTGTTGAGCACTGTCTGGCCACCCCCCAGCAGTGGGCATTCCCCATCTCCCAGCTTGAGGCACACAGGCGTGATGGCAACCTCTCCTTTGTGCAGGGGCCTTCAGGCACGTTCCCAGAGCAGAGCTATTCCTCCTCCACCCACAGACATCAGCAGCTTTCCATTTCTGGGCTCACGCATGGTTGGGAGGGTTTGCTAAAGCCCTCAGCCATCGCCTCGCTTCTCGCCGAGTTCCCTCCACCCTCTCTCGCATCCGTCCACACTGCCGGTTGCTGACTAGTCCCTGGGAAGCTAAGAAGCTCTCACAGCTTTCCATCCCGTCCTCAGGGGACGACCACGTTTCTCCAGTCACCAGAGGTGCCACCTTTGTAGGGCAGAGGGATGGTCTGCAGTGGCCAGGGAATGAGGCAGAAGTGGCACCAGAAGTGCCATGGCAGGGGCAGTCCGGTGCTGGGGGGAAGGCAGGATGAAGGACGAAGGCTGGACAGTCAGGGTTCTGGTGTTTCTCTTCCCAAGTCACCATTAGGCGTGGTGGAGCTCTGCTTGCCTGGAAATGGCCAACCATCCGCCTGCCGACGGGAAGCACTCTAGGCATCCCTTCGGGAGTCTCCGTGGCGCAACCGGTTAGCGCGTTCGGCTGTTAACCGAAAGGTTGGTGGTTCGAGCCCACCCAGAGACGCCTTGCCCTTTCTCTGCCCATGGCAGGGGCTTGCAGCCAGATGAGCTCTAAGTTCTCTTCCAAGGCAAACTGTTCTTTGGTTCCAGAAAAAGAGGCGGCTCTAGTCAGTGCCCGCAGCAAAGTCTGAGGAAGGAAAGCGCACTGATAGGCATGCCTTATTCTGCTTTGCTTGCGCACGCAGCTCGGCTTCGCTTCTTAAACTGTCTTTGTCTTGACCCATGAGTTTTTCTGCCCTTCCAATGCTCTCCCCCATCCCGCTTGAGGCGAGTGAGCGAGCACTGGCACAGGTTTCCCACTGAGGCTGTGGAGTCTCCACCCATGGAGATGTTTAAAAGTCATCGGGAGATGTTCCTGGGCCACCAGCTCTGTGATGCTCTGGAAAGCGGTTACGATGCCTCAGCTCTACCTGAGGAATTCCACAGAATGACCAAGACTGCTTAAATGCAACTTCTAGATGGACGATGCCAGTAATAATAAAACTTCAGCACGGTTGGAGATCAATGAGGAAAGCCAATGTTGTGGATTGAGAACTTCCTGGGGAGAGTGAAAAGGAAAGGATGCCTGGATCCCTGGCTGAAAAGCACTCGCTGCTCTCGGGGTTAGTATCTGGTTTGGGCCAGCTTCCCGAGCAACATGTGCATTCATGGAGGGTGATTCCCTGGACCTGCACCAGGCAGCAGCCCGGATTCCCGGCAGGGCCTTCCATCCCCCCTTCCAGAAATGGCCACCTCTCTCCATTCAGCATTCCTGGATCCCAAAATACCAAATCAAGAAAGACTCCTATGGGAGGAGAAGGCGGGGGGACAGAGTTTTCCCGCACAGCGTTGTACAGAAAGGGTCTTACTTTTCCTCCATGTTACGGACTGCGTCTGGAGACTGTCTGGATCAACAGGACCTGAGGAAGGCTGTTCTGTAAGCAGAAAAATGAATGAAACCGGTAGAAGGAGGAATTCTGTGTTACTGTTTTTTAGTACTGGAATCTTCTCAGTTTGGCTACACTCCTGGAATCTCTCAAGTCAGCCGGGCAAGACTTGAAGAATTAGGGAGAATTATGGAGGGAGACTTGGCTCCTTGGGGCATTTTGCAGGTTACGGAGCCCTCTGGTGCCAAGTTCCTGAGGTGCAGCTCCTGAGAGCGTGAACCAGCCCCTAAGCAAGCAAAAGGCTTCCTGAGGTCCTTCCCAGTGTGGGGAGTGAGGGAAAGGAAGAGAGGCAGGTCAGCTCGTGGGGCGTGTTGAGCACTGTCTGGCCACCCCCCAGCAGTGGGCATTCCCCATCTCCCAGCTTGAGGCACACAGGCGTGATGGCAACCTCTCCTTTGTGCAGGGGCCTTCAGGCACGTTCCCAGGGCAGAGCTATTCCTCCTCCACCCACAGACATCAGCAGCTTTCCATTTCTGGGCTCACGCATGGTTGGGAGGGTTTGCTAAAGCCCTCAGCCATCGCCTCGCTTCTCGCCGACTTCCCTCCACCCTCTCTCGCATCCGTCCACACTGCCGGTTGCTGACTAGTCCCTGGGAAGCTAAGAAGCTCTCACAGCTTTCCATCCCGTCCTCAGGGGACGACCACGTTTCTCCAGTCACCAGAGGTGCCACCTTTGTAGGGCAGAGGGATGGTCTGCAGTGGCCAGGGAATGAGACAGAAGTGGCACCAGAAGTGCCATGGCAGGGGCAGTCCGGTGCTGGGGGGAAGGCAGGATGAAGGACGAAGGCTGGACAGTCAGGGTTCTGGTGTTTCTCTTCCCAGGTCACCATTAGGCGTGGTGGAGCTCTGCTTGCCTGGAAATGGCCAACCATCCGCCTGCCGACGGGAAGCACTCTAGGCATCCCTTCGGGAGTCTCCGTGGCGCAACCGGTTAGCGCGTTCGGCTGTTAACCGAAAGGTTGGTGGTTCGAGCCCACCCAGAGACGCCTTGCCCTTTCTCTGCCCATGGCAGGGGCTTGCAGCCAGATGAGCTCTAAGTTCTCTTCCAAGGCAAACCGTTCTTTGGTTCCAGAAAAAGAGGAGGCTCTAGTCAGTGCCCTCAGCAAAGTCTGAGGAAGGAAAGCGCACTGATAGGCATGCCTTATTCTGCTTTGCTTGCGCACGCAGCTCGGCTTTGCTTCTTAAACTGTCTTTGTCTTGACCCATGAGTTTTTCTGCCCTTCCAATGCTCTCCCCCATCCCGCTTGAGGCGAGTGAGCGAAGAGCTGGGAGGGGGCTTAGCTGCCTGCTGGGGTCATCCCACCCTGTAATTTGCCTTACTTCTACTCTCACTAAACCCAGTAACGTGCTCTAAAATAATACCTCCTCCTTCTTCTTCTTCTTCTTGATGACGGTAAAATTTATGTCTTTGAAGTTTTTCTTTCTTTCACTCCTCCTTGACAAGGTAGTTTCAATTTCTCATTATATTCTGGCATAAAGTGTTGACAAGAATTCTTTTCCTCTCTGTTCTAACTGTTATCATCTACTTACAAGAGCTCTTAGTATTGCCTCTAAATCATTTCTGCTCTCTGTCTTTTATTCCCATCTCCAGTGTATGTCTGTCTCTGTGTGTGTGTGTGGTTTTCTCTCCTGACTATCACATATCTGACCAGCTCGTTCGTCTTTGCCAGTACTGGATCCAAGTGAGCATCTAGGTCCCATATAGGCACACCGTGTGAAGAGGTTGCCCTGAGGTCCTGCAGAGTGTTTGCACCTTGCTTTACCTGGTCCGTGAATGGCTGGGCAATTACAGTCCCCCACAGGAACTGGCTCATGGACCTGAAGTCTTGCTGGGGTTACCGTCAGAAGACCTTCCCTGCTTCCCCACCCTCACGGAGTGGTCCATAACTGCCAACACAGTGTCACCTGTACTGGATCCTCAGTGACAGAAGCTAACCATCCTGGAAGAGCTCCATAGATCTGAGCTGCCCCTTCACACAGGGCACATGCTCACCTTCCCCTTCCACTCTCTCCTGCAGAGCCTCTGTCCTTCCACTGCAGCACCCCAGGTGAGAAGCTGTCCCACCATGTCTCACTTCATCCCAAACTGTCACAGAGCTGTGAGGCTCCAGTTCCTCCTGTCTGTCTGTTCTCTGGCTCCCCGTGGCTGTGCACATTTGGGCTGCAGCATCTCAGCCGTGGCACCAGGGCTCAGCACAGACTCCTTACAGGCAAACATGGTAAGAGGGACCCAGGACCCCACTCTGCCTCACGTGCTGGAGCGCTTGGCAAATGGCAGCCTAACAAGGAACTGAGGTGCCCACAGAGTGCCCTGCAGTCTCCAAGGCCAGAGAAACACGGCTGGGCAGTGACACCTTGCCCAGGGAGGCATTTGGTGACTCTGCAGAAAGTCTGCAGGGCTGTGGGGCTTGTGAGAGAAACTGCAGGAAGGACAGGGTGCTGCAGAGAAAGCCTTTGGGGGTGGACAGCCTTTGGCCCATCCACGCAGTGGGCATTATCATTGTCTTCCCCCTCCATTCCATCAGGCAGGTGAGTAGAGGTTCAGAGAGAGGAGAATGGTCAAGGGTGGAGAACACAAGTGCAGGGCTGGGGACCCTGGTGTGACCTGCCTCCCAGTCCTGCGGCACCACCAAGGGATGGACCTTGCATCTGCGCCATGGCACTGGAGTTCAGGTGACGGCACACAGGCACCGGACGCCTTTGGACGTGGTTAATGACATTAAATAAATGAAATGTCATTTTAATGTCATTAAATAAACGAAACTAAATAGGATGTCTTCAGTGCAGGAATGTGGACGTGTCTTAGCTTTGCAGTGACCGGTGCTCCAGTGAATGCACTCAACAGAAACAGTCCCGGCTCTCCTTCTGAGGCACTCCTATGTTTGGTCTGCTCAAGAGCTTCGCACGCTCCTGAGTGTGACCAGGTGCATTCAGGTGCCCTAAACACACAGGTCTGGTGTCATTTTGGATGGCCAAGGAAATCCCCCTTCCCCCTCTGGCCCTCAGCTGATGCCCAGGAAGGATGCGGCTATTCTCAGAGATTTTTCCATCAGAACTTGCAAACACTTGCACCCGTCTTGGACCACCCCTGGCCCCTCACTCATCACCAAGTGTGTGTGGGTGAGCAACCGAGTGCCCACAGAATAGAGAGCAGGGCCTCTATTCTGTGCAGGCAACACTTTTGTGCCCCCCCTGAACCGAACCAAGGGCAACCCCAGCTCCTGTGGCTGTGTGGGGTGCATGGAAGAGCTGAATCCTGCTTCTTCCAGCTGGGGATGAGATGCCGGCATTGCCTCCGCTAAACCACTGGCCGGCACAGGGGAAGCCAACCCCTCCCTGTCCCTGTGTCCTTTTTGGTATGGAACAGGAACAGCGGTGTCCAGAGGGGAACATTTACACCTCTCGCAGTCACTCCTGCTCTTGTAGGACAATCTCTGCTGCAGGAATCAGTCCCTCTCCACTGTTTAGCGAGTGTCCATTAGCGATTACTTTTGTTGACTCCCAAGAACATTCCCCAGGGATGACCCTCCTGCCTTTCAATCTCTGTCAGCCCTGGAGCCCCAGGGACACCTTGAGGGAGCCCATAGAGG
This sequence comes from Balearica regulorum gibbericeps, assembly GCF_011004875.1. NCBI lineage: Eukaryota > Metazoa > Chordata > Aves > Gruiformes > Gruidae > Balearica > Balearica regulorum. The sequence continues at coordinate 1,270,385 of NC_046213.1, forward strand.
AAAGAGAAAGCGCTGCCTTGGGCTGGTCCTCTGCTGCTGACCTGGGCTGAGCTCCTGGGATGGAGGGAGCTCATGGCAAGTGGGCAGTGCTTGTGAGAGACATCTCTGACCAGGAGCAGCTCCCCTGCAAAGCACAGCAGGGCTGTGGGCACTGCCCGCAGGCAGCGAGGAGAGACAGACGAGGCAGCGAGATGTGAAAGGCAGTGTGGAACAGGAGGATGCTGAGAGCTCACTGGAAGAGAAATCTTCTCAGCCCTTAACGCAGTAAGTCTCTGGCTGCATGGCAACGTGCATGAGTTTCCTGGAGGGGTCTCCTAGGGCTGGCACGTCCCACAGCAGGATAGCTCTCAGCGTTTCCTTAATGTGGAGAAGGATGTGCTGCAGAGCAGGGATTCTGTGCTGCACCCTCAGAGGGACAGGGCATGACAGCTCCCTTCTTTCAAGGAGGGCTGCGAGGGTGTGCAGCTCAGTGTGCACCCAGAGGTGCCCAGGACTGTCCTGCGGTGCCGCAGGGCACCGAGACTCTGCCGCCTGCCCGTGGAGCTCCCCATGGCACTGCAGGGAGAAGCTGTGGGTGGACGGAGCGACTCCCATCAGGGCAGGGTCCTTCTGTGATCAAGAGGGGGCACGACTGCTTACAGCTCCAGATCACCCCCAGGACATTTGCAGAGGGTTCTTTTGAAGAAGGACACAAAAGGAGCTTTACTTGAAAGGGAAGGTGTCTGCGCTTTGAGGTTTCTTCTCTTTGTCTGGGTGGGCAGTGGCAGATCACAGAATGCTAGAATCCTAGAATGTAGAATGGTTGGGGTTGGAAGGGACCTCAAAGATCATCTAGTTCCAACCCCCCTGCTGCGGGCAGGGACACCCTCCACTAGACCACGTTGCCCACAGCCCCATCCAACCTGGTCTTGAACACTTCAGGGTGGGGACATCCACAGCTGCTCTGGGCAACCTGTTCCAGTGCTTCACCACCCTCAGTGAAGGTATTTTCCTTGAACTTTATCTCAAAACTTCTCATTGTCTTTTCCCTCTTAAACAGGCTCTGAAGCGCAGAGGCAGCAAATGTCCAACAGCAGCTCCATCACCCACTTCCTCCTCCTGGCATTTGCAGAGTCACGGGAGATGCAGCTCTTGCACTTCTGCCTCTTCCTGGGCATCTACCTGGCTTCCCTCCTGAGCAACGGCCTCATCATCACCGCCATAGCCTGTGACCACCGCCTCCACACCCCCATGTACTTCTTCCTCCTCAACCTCTCCCTCCTCGACCTGGGCTCCATCTCCACCACTCTCCCCAAATCCATGGCCAATTCCCTCTGGGACACCAGGGACATTTCCTATGCAGGATGCACTGTCCAAGTCTTTTTCTTTCTCTTTTTGATGTCAGTGGAGTATTTTCTTCTCACCGCCATGGCCTATGACCGCTACGTTGCCATCTGCAAACCCCTGCACTACGGGACCCTCCTGGGCCGCAGAGCTTGTGTCCACATGGCAACAGCTGCCTGGGGCGCTGGTTTCCTCTACGCCATGCTGCACACGGCCAATACATTTTCACTACCACTCTGCCAAGGCAATGCCATAGACCGGTTCTTCTGTGAAATCCCCCAGATCCTCAAGCTCTCCTGCTCCAACTCCTTCCTCAGGGAATTTGAGGTGCTTATATTTAGTGCTCTGTTAGCTTTTGTGTGTTTTGTTTTCATCGTGCTGTCCTATGTGCAGATCTTCACAGTTGGGCTGAGGATCCCCTCCGAGCAGGGACGGCACAAAGTGGTCTCCCTGTATGTCAGCACTGCCACGTTTGCCTACCTGAAGCCCCCATCCACCTCCTCCAAATCCCTGAATCTGATGGTAACAGTTCTGTATTCGGTGGTTCCTCCCGCAGTGAATCCCCTCATCTACAGCATGAGGAACCAGGAGCTCAAGGATGCCATTTGGAAAGTGATTTAATGGAAATCTTTCAGTAGTTATGAACTTGCCTTCTGTCTGCACAAATGACCCCCATACTATCCCATTGCAGGCGTGTGCTTTGTTCAATTATCTATGTTGTTATTATTATCTGTAGAACATAAATGTTTGGATTCATTTCATTGGTAAGGATGAACAAACTTTCTCTGTGTCACCTGACTGTCATATGAAAAATCTTTCTAACACTGCATCAGAGCCGAGTCTCCCATAGCATCTTGATAATAAAAATGGCATCTCCGCAGTGCACTGCCTGGAGACTGGACTCTTCACCCAAAGCTGTTGACAAGAACAGGCATCAGCAGATGTCCCCCAAAGGGACCTGTTGCTCCATGGGTTCAGGATCACAGAGCTCATTATCATGTTGGTGCCCTTCAGAGACTGAGGGTTTGATTTAGGACTTACCCATTGGTGTCTAGTGACAGTGGAGTCAATGAGCGGTCAGCAAGAATCACTGAGGTACACACCCAGGGCTGTCACACATGTGACATGTGGATGATGTCCTTAAGGAAGGGAGTCAGGAGCTGCCTGGACAGCCCAGGGATCTCTTCGTGGACAGCATGTGCCTGGGATGGGCAGTGACTAGAGCCCCACAAAGTTTCCCAAGGTGGTGGAGTCACTCACAGGAACAGTGCACGTGCACCCAGGCATCTGCAGGAAGGAAGGGCTCTGCAGGCCCCAAGGAGGAAATGGGGACCCAGCAGGCACAAGGAAGAGAGGAAACCAGAGTCATTCATGTCACCCTCAGTCATGACCGAGCATCGAGTGTCCTTGGAAATGGACCATAGTCCCTTCAAGCACCTGCCACATCCACAGAGCCCCAGGGAGGGGGCTTAGGAGCAGTGATTCCCACCCAGCTCCCAAGGGCCAGTGAGGAGCACAAAGAGAGGGCCAGGAATGACCAGAATGATCAGGGAAAGGTGAGATGGGATCTGACCTGGGCGAGAGCTTGTGTCAGAGAAAATTCCCATGCTCAGCTAATTGAAAACTGTTTCCAGAGCATGGATACCCTGAAGCATACTCACAGTGCAGAGCCAGAGGTTCTCGCTGTCTCGCTGCTCCACCAGGGGCCTGTGAAGTGGCTGAAGAAGGGCTGGTGTCAGACACACGCCACCCCTTTGTGCCATCGTCCCTCACAAAGAGTGACATTGGGACAGAGGCTGGCACCCTGTGTCAGGCCTTGCACTGACGGAAGCAAGACCCAGCAGCCTTTGAGTTTGCTGCTGTCCCTCACTCGGTCCTTGTGCCTAGCGCATGTCCTTGAGACAGCCTCGCCCACCCCGTGTGTGCTGGCTCTTACCCGCAAAAGTCACCCCCAGTCCTGGCCAGTCCAGGGGAGGGCTGATCTTTGAAAGCCGACCAGCTCCATCTCTACGGAGGGAGCATCCAGCCTTCCTCAGGCTCACACATTCGCAGACCCTGGCAGACCCTGGAGGAAGACTGTCTGCAACCTCTGGGGCACCAAGATCTGTTGTGCAGACCAGGGGTACGTTTCCCCACCCTTGAATGCACCCAGCACCAGGGGGTGCCTGCACAGGGTGGCTGTGGGGCTGCATGTGGGGCAGCGGGGCTCTGCTGCTGCAGCAGGGATGCCGGCCTGTTGCTCTCAGCCCCTTGGTCGTGCAGCAGGAAAAGGGCAATTGTGGGAGAGATGCCCCTCTCTTCTGCTGGAGATCTGACTGCAGAGGAGGTGACTCATGCTTTAGACTCCACGGTTTTGAGGGCAGAGGACTCTCCTGGGTGGGAGAGGAGACAAGAGGTGGGGGGGGGCACGTTCAGAGGCAGGCATCTGCACTGGAGAGGCTGAAAGGGAATCACCTGGATCCCATTGCCCACAACCGAAAGACAGAACTGTTTTCTGCCTCTGGGCCTTTTCCCCGTCAGTGCTCACAGAGCCCACCCCACCCTCTGTGTGCTCTGATCTGCCCTCCAGAAACCTCCCAGGGCTGGACACGTTTCAGGAGCATCTCTGTGTTTGCAGCTGCTAAGGAGCAATTTAGAAGAGCCCTGTTGGGAAAGGTGGACACTGCCAAGGAGATGTTGGTGCTGCCTGTAGGCTGGGGGGTCAGGGGAGGGTGAAGGCACTTCCTGAGGTTCCTCACAGAGCTCTTGATCTTCCAAAGTAATGTTTTAGAGCTCTCACTATCAAATCTAAACCCTCAAAACTGTTTCCATCTCCCTATTGCCCATGCGGGAAAACTGAAAAGAAACCAACAAATCCTGCACAGAACAGTTCAGAGTCAGGAAAGACCTTTCAGGTACCTGATGACTTTCCCTTCCCCTTGAAAAGTCCCCATGGTGAGCTAGAGCTTTGAGCTGCCCAATCCCACATAACACCCTCCAGACGGAAGAAAGACGCTGCCCTGCCAGGGCTGCTCCTTCCTCCCAGACTTTCTCCCTGTCCTGCTCTGGGTAGTTCCTCTTCTCCTGCACCCCTGAGAAGCTGTGAGAGGCATCCTGACAGGTCCCATCAGCTCTCAGATGTGGCAGCTTTGGAGGAGCTCTCTGGGAACATCAGCCATACCGCCCTGCAGCCAGAGACTTACTGTGTCCAGGACTGGGAAGATGTCCCCTGCTATAAGCCCTCCTCTGTCCTCCCACCCCGGGCTGCCTTTTATCTCCCTCCGAGTTGCCCATCCTGTCTTGTCACCTGCAGGCAGTGCTCTGAGCCCTGCGCTCTTTGCAGAGGAGCTACTCCTGGACAAAGCTGTCTTTCTGCAGGCGCCATGCATCCATTCCCATGAGCTCTCTCAGTCCCAGGAGGTTGTGGCAGCCCAGGAGCACAAGTGCAGCTGAAGGTGTGACTTACTCTGCCCCACACGCTCCCTCGAGATGCTCCCTGGTCTCTGGCGCTGAAAAAGCACCTGTGTCCCTCCTGGGGAACCCTCCTGGAAGGAGGCTGAAGAAAATAACTGCATCATGTCTCTGATCTGTGGGGAAAGACGTGGAGGCCAGCTGTGTGAGTTGTCCTTCCAGAGAATGGTTGACTAAGAGAGGCGACAAGTGCTGCCTCTGAAAACCCCTACTCCTCCCCAAATATTAGGCAGCGAGAGGAGGGGGTTGTTTTCCCCGTGGAGAGGTAGTGATGCAAGTGAGTCAATGCAGAAACCGCACTTTGGTTACAGGCTTCCCATCTCGATTCTTCTCCCTCCAGTTCATTCCACACACCTACAGGAGGTGGGAGGCCCTTTCCCTCAGGTCATGTGCACAGAAAGCAGGCGTCTGCATGGGAGCTCCTTGACTAAGCTCTCACGAGAGTCAGTGGAGATGGATGGAGTCAGTTGCTCACGCAAATGTCACTTAGTGACATTTCAGGGGGCTGATGGGTTGACCCTGGCCGGCCATGAAGCACCCGCTCATTCGTTCACTTGCCCTCTTCCTCCCTTCCCTAGAGGGACGGAAGGGAAGCTAAAAAGCTCCCCTTCATCAAGGTGGAAAAGGCTCTGAGCAGCATGATCTAGTGAAAGATGGCTGGTGACAAGGGGTGTCTGTGAAACATTCTTACTTCATGCTCACAGGAAGCATCATACTGATCCCGCTCGAGGATTTCATCTGCCCCGGTGTCTGTTGGAAAAGTGACACAGCATGCTGCAAGCAATATCTAGCATGCATTGAGGATCACTTCCTCATCCAGGTGAGAGAAAGCCCAACGAGAGGAGATGTGGTTTTGGATCTGTTGCTCACAAATGCAGAAAACCTTACCGGAGAGGTCAAAGATTTGTGTTAGCCTGAGCTGCAGTGATGATGCCCTGATTGAACTCATGAACTCGAGGGATATAGGCCAGGCAAAACTATAGTCAAGACCCTAAACTTTAGGGACGCTGAGTTTCAGTTGCTTGAGGGACAGGTGGATGGGAGCCCCTGGGAAACTGCCCTCAGGTATAAAGGAGCAGAAGAGACCTGACACCTTTTTAAAGGCATTCTTAGAGCACAACAACTGCTGCTTGCCATGTGTAAGAAATTGGGCAAGGAAGGCAGGAGACTAGCATGGCTGAGTAAGGACCGCCCAGTCAAACTGAAACACAAGAGGGAAACGCATAGGCAGTGGAAGCAGGAACACATGTCTTGGGACGAATATAAGGATACTGCCCGGAGTGTAGGGATGTGATCGGGAGAGCTAAGGCAGAGCTGGAGTTAAATTTGGCAAGGGGTAGGAAGAATAGTAAGAAGGACTTCTACAGGTACGTTAGTCAGAAAAAGAAGACAAAAGCAATTGAATTCTTCCCCCAAGAGACGCGACAGGGCATTTGCTGACAACTGACATGGAGAAGGCTGATGAACTCACCACCATTTTTTGCCTCTGTTTCCACTGGCGATTGCTCTTCTCACATCTCTCTGTTCCCTGAATCTCAAGGCAAGGACTGGGGGGGTGAATTCCCACCCACCGTAGGACAAGATCAGTTTCAAGACCATCTGAGGAACCTGGACAAGTCCATGGAACCCGATGAGATGCATCCCAGGGTCCTGAGGGAACTGGCAGGCATCATTGCTAAGCCACTCCCCATCCTGTTCAAAAAGTCCTGGCAGTCAGAGGAAGTCCCCAGTGACTGCAGAAAGGGGAACCATCATGCCCATTTTTAAAAAGCATAAAAAGGAGGAACCTGGGAGCTACTGACCAGCTAGCCTCAACTCTGTGCCAGGTAAGATCGTGGAAAAGAGCCACCTGGAAGCTATGTCAAGGCGTATGGAACGCAGGGAGGTGGTTAGTGACAGTCAAGTCATCTTCACTGAGGGCAAAGTGTGCCTGACTAACCTGGTGGCCTTCTACGATGGAGCAACTACGTCAATGGACAAGGAAAGAGCAACTGATGTCATCTCCCTTGACTTCTGCAAAGCCTTTGACATGGTCCCACAACAAAGCATCCTTGCCTCTAAATTGGAGAGAGATGGATTTGATGGGTGGACTATTCAATGGATAAGGAATTGGCTGGAAGGCCGTATCCAAAGAGTTGAAGTCAATGGCAAGTTGGTGGACACCACCAACGTGAGCGCTGAAGTTGCTAGTGCTTGAGAGAAGGGATGCCATTCAGAGGGACCTTGAAAGGCTTGAGAAGGAGGCCAGTGTGAAGTTCAACGAGGCCAAGCTCAAGGTCCCGCACACAGGTCGGGGCAATCCCCAGTATCGGTACAGACTGGGGGATGAATGGATTGAGAGCAGCCCTGCAGAGGACTTGGAAAGACTAGTGGATGAAAAATCGTGTAGAAGCTGGCAATGCGCGCTTGCAGCCCAGAAAGCCAACTGCGTCCTGGGCTGCATAAACAGAAGCGTGGCCAGCAGGTCAGGGAAGGTGATCCTGCCCCTCCACTCTGTGCCAGTGAGACCCCACCTGCAGAACTGCATCTGGCCACGGACACTTAGGTCAACAGGATCAGCTTCTACAAGGGCATCAGCAGCAAAAGGAAGCTTGGGCTAATTCATGCTTTTAAAATCAGTCTCTTTTCACTAATTAGGGAAGAATCTATAGGCAGTTACTTCAGTCAGCTTCAAAGTACAGTTTCCTTTCAGGCTCTGTCAGCCCTGGAGCTCCAGGGACATCTCCAGGGAGCACAGAAGGGACAGAAGAACTGGCACGTTGGGCCCGTCCTCTGCGACTGAGCTGGGCTGAGCTCCTGGCATGGAGGGAGCTCATGGCAAGTGGGCAGTGCCTGCGAGAGACAGCTCTGCCCAGGAGGAGCTCCTCTGCAAAGCGCAGTGGGGTTGAGGGGCCTGCCTGCAGGTAGCCAGGGAAGAGAAGAGAAGCAAGGGAGATGGCAGTGAGTAGTGGGAGGACACTGAGAGGTGGCTGGGGAAGAAATCTTCACAGTCCATAAGACAGTAAGTCTCTGGCAGCAGGGAAATGCACACGCGTGTCCTGGCGGGGTCTTCTAGAGCTGGCGCATGCCATAAACGGATTTGGCAAGATGGCTCTCAGGGTTTCTTTTGTGCGGAGGAAGGCCGTGCTCCAGAGCAGAGCACGATCAGAGGGAAAGGACATGGCGACCCCCTTCTTCCAGGGAGGGCTGCAGGGGTGTGAATCCAGGTGCGCACCCAGGGGTGCCCAGGACTGTCCTTCAGAGCAGGGTCCTTGCACCGCAGGGGGCTGTGTGCTGGGGCAGGGACTCTGCCGCCGTCCAGGGTCAGCACTCAGCCTGCCCGGGGAGCTCCCCACAGCACTTTGGGAAGGTGCTGGGAGTGGAAGGAGCAAGCCCCGGCAGGGCAGGGTCCTTCTGCTGTTGAGAGGGCGCTGCATGGGCCAGGGCTGCTCACAGCTCCAGATCTCCCCCAGAACATTTGCAGAGGGTCCTTTTGAAGAAGGACACAAATGGAACATTTCCTTGAAAGGGCAGGTGTCTGTGCTTTGAATTTTCCCCTCTTGTTTGTCTGGGTGGGCAGTGGGAAATGGGAATTTAGTTCTCTGTTCTGGAGAAGGCACTGAGACCATGCTTCTCCTTCGGACTTGCCTGAGCTGCTCCTTCAGCCCCCGCACACACAGAGACGGCCCTGGGCAGTGTCCTGCTGCCAGGAGGTGTCTGCAGGGCAGAGCTGAGCACACAGTGTGTGGGATGGGGTCCATGAGCACTGACAGGGAGGAGACCTGGGGATATTGAAACAGCTCCCGGCAGAGACATCTGCAGGCAGCAGAGACATGGGCGGGGAATGAGAGGACAGTGCTAACGGAACAGTCTGACAGGACAATGAGAGAAGCTCCCTGTCAGCTCTCAAAGGCATGGTTTTGAAGGGCATGGGTCAACTCCTTGGAAGCCAGACCTTCAGCAGAGCACACTCTCCTGAGCGTCCATCTTTCCCTTCCTGGCCTTCCCTCCCCTGGCAAAAGCACTGTGGCATTTCCCTTGTGTCTCCTGCGCTGCTGTTCTTGTTTGGAGGCTCTCTGGGGATGCGGGTTTCAGCTGCAGCTGAGACGCTCACCCTGTGGGTCGTGCCATGCTGATGCCTCCATGGCAGGGAGATGTCCAAACCCGTTGTAAACAGTGGGGTGGGAAAAAGCTGAGTCTCCCATCAGGATATCCTAATGGAAGTGCACAGCTCTCCATCAAGGTCTTTGTCATATCTGGGAGCCCAACACAGAAGACAGGGAGTAACCAGGCAGTTGCACGTAGGCAGCTGGAATGAGCCCGAGCCTGCGACTGGACTGACGGGCAGACTGGCTGTCCTCACTCTGCACTGAGGGACAGTCCCTTTGCCTCCCAGGACTCTCAAGATCTCGCTTGCAGTGCAGTACAAATGCCAGGGTTGCCTACCTGTGATAAGAGCTCCTAGGAGGGACACAGGCAGCTAGAACAAAATAAACAGCCAACACTGTTCTGCAGTCAAGTGAACTGAGGCTGAATATGTTGTAAAGTCCATCACAGGTTGATTTAATCACAGTTCACTCCAGCTTCCAAATAACCTATTGCAGTAGGGCAGGACTAAGTCCTCCAGAGACCACTGCAGAGTCCTCTCCTCCCAGTGGCACCCTCAGCCACAACAAGCCAGCACTCAGGTAAGGAAGATGCCCAAAGCTCTCTGAAACGGGAGAGGAAGTTTGGGGGGGGGGGGTGTGTGTAAATGAAGAATAGCTTTGATTTTGCTCAGAGAAATCTCCCCTAACTTTTCACTGCCAACAAGACACCCCAGTTGAGATGGGGGGAACTGTGAAAATACCCCACCCCCCACCCCTCTGAAAATGCCTTCTGCCATTCCCGTTCCTTAACACGAGGAGTGCAGATGCTGACAAGCCCATCTGAATTAGGAGCGGTTTGATCTGACAAATACAATGGCCAGGCTCCTGCCCCTTCTATTCCCATGAACCCATGGCTCCAGAGCAGGGTTGACTCCTGAACAAACCCAACTTCTCACGTTTTTTTTTTTTTTCTCCATGCACAGGTCCCCATGCCCTGAGGCTGCAGATATCCAACAACAGCTCCATCATACATTTCCTCCTCCTGGCATTTGCAGAAACGTGGAAACTACAGCTCTTGCTCTTCTGCCTCTTCCTGGGCATCTACCTGGCTGCCCTCCTGAGCAACGGCCTCATCATCACCGCCATAGCCTGTGACCACCGCCTCCACACCCCCATGTACTTCTTCCTCCTCAACCTCTCCCTCCTCGACCTGGGCTGCATCTCCACCACTCTCCCCAAATCCATGGCCAATTCCCTCTGGGACACCAGGGACATTTCCTATGCAGGATGTGCTGCACAGCTCTTTTTCTTTCTCTTCTTGGTTGGAGGGGAATACGTTCTTCTCACTGTCATGGCCTATGACCGCTACGTTGCCATCTGCAAACCCCTGCACTACGGGACCCTCCTGGGCAGCAGAGCTTGTGTCCACATGGCAGCAGCTGCCTGGGGCGCTGGTTTCCTCAATGCCATGCTTCACACGGCCAATACATTTTCACTACCACTCTGCCAAGGCAATGCCATAGGCCAGTTCTTCTGTGAAATCCCCCAGATCCTCAAGCTCTCCTGCTCCAACTCCTTCCTCAGGGAAGTTCGGCTTCTTGTGTTTAGTGCTCTTCTATTTTGGGGGAGTTTTGTTTTCATCGTGCTGTCCTATGTGCAGATCTTCACAGTTGTGCTGAGGATCCCCTCCGAGCAGGGACGGCGCAAAGCCTTTTCCACGTGCCTCCCTCACCTGGCCGTGGTCTCTCTATTTCTCTGCACTGGCATGTTTTCCAACCTGAAGCCCCCCTCAATCTCTTCACCATCTTTGAATCTGGTCGTGGCAGTTCTGTACGCGGTGGTGCCCCCAACATTGAACCCCCTCATCTACAGCATGAGGAACAAGGAGCTCAAGGATGCAGTCAAGAAACTGCTTGGATTTATTTCAGCAGCCACAGACTGCCAGCCTTCCTCTGCAAATGGCTCCCACTCTCTGTCGTGACAGGCCAAACCTCTCTTCTTTTTTTGGTTTGTTTTGGTTTTTTTTTCTCTTGTGATGCTGTTGTCTTTAAGGAAATGTCATTATTCATCCCCTCCGGACAATGTATCCACCTGTCTTGTGTGACCCTGAGACTTTGTGTAAATGAGGAGCCAGGCTCTCCGTGTATTTCTCTAAATAAACGAACTTGCTGCAGCAACGTCTTTCTCCAAGGTCCACCCTCAGTGGAGCAGGACGGAATGGGAAATGAAAACCCCTTTGCGGCTGCACCAGGTGGGGGCAGGCTGCTCTGTCCCTGGGGCAGCAGGAGCAGCCTGAGGACCCCCCCAGAGCCCATGCTGTTGTGCTGGTCTGGGGAGAGGGGATGGCACGGGTTGGGTCTCCTGGAGAGAAGAGCAGGAGACACGGGGTGACACTGACCTCTGTTTCCCTGTGCTATGGAGGTCGCCCATGCTTGGGTGTGACCCTCAGGAGCCACTACGGCCTTCAGAGGGTCTGGGGTGTGGTGTGAGTGCCCGGAGGTCTGCAGCACCCTACGGTAGGCACTGCCGTGGGTCCAGCTGAGACTGGGCTGGGCTGGGCAGTGAAGACAGGCGAGGTGGAGAGAGGGCAGGGGAGGTGGGAGAGTTTGGGCACATCTGGGCTGGGCAAGAACGTGCCCAGGAGATGTAGCCATCAGTGTATAGCTCGTGACCATGCAGGGTGAGGGCACAGCCCAGTGGGTTTGTGCTGCAGAGCCTGTTCTAATGGAGGGGATCCAAGACATACAGGGTCAGGGGAGAAGAGACTGGCCTGTGCCCTTGGTGGCACGGACACACCAGGAAGGTGGCCCAGGGCACTTGGAACCTGCCAGCCTCTCTCTCTTTGGCCATTTCCATACTCACCCTGGTTGTGAGCTCACCCTGGAGCTTTAGTTGTTGCTCATTAGACACCAAGGCTGAACAAGGAAACTTCAGGGCTGCTGCTGAACAGGGAGGGTGATTAAATAAGAGCAGACGCAGATGGGGCTGAGGGACTCAAGCCTCCATGTTTAGGGAAAGGGTTGAAGGAGGAGGAGAGCATTGATTGTCAGGAACCTCATGCAATCACAGAAGGACAAATGCCAGCTTCTGCCGGGCTGGGAAGCAGACCTGTGGAGAAGGTAGGTCTTAGTGGTCAGGAATCTGGAGAGGAGGCAGCCGTGCGCCCTGAAGCAAGGGAGGCCAACAGGGTCCTGGGCTGTACGACCAGGGGCATGGCCAGGAGATCGAGGAAAGGGATTATCTAGAAGTCTGCATCAAGCTTTGGGAACCCTAGTACAGGTAAAATGTTGGCAAGCTGGAGGAGCTTTAGCAAAGGGCCCCCAAGATGGTCAGGGCCTGGAGCACTTGGCCTGTGAGCAGAGGCTGAAGGAGCTAGATTTGTTCAGCCTGGCAAAGGGAAGCTTGAGTTCATGAAGAATACAGAGCCAGGCTCTCCACCATGGTGCATGGTGGGAAGATGAACGGCAACGGGTGTTGGGTGAAAGAGATGGTCAATGTGGAGATAAGTAAAAGATTTTTCACCCAGCTCAGGGCTAGTCCTGAGCAGGGCGGCCATGAGCCCTGTCGGCCTTCCTGCCTGGCACAGTCCGTCGGGTGGCTGCAACAGCCTTGCCCCCAGAATCAGCACCCAGGCGGGTCTCTTTCACCTGTGTCACCCCACATTGGATCCCACATTCAACAGCCAAACGCATCCCTTTGCTGGCATCTCCATCTCCCTTGTCCCATGGGATGACAGAGCCAGGGTGTTACTTTGTGCTCATGCAACAACGTTGGTGCTGAAATCGGACGCTACAGTGTAGAGTTGAACCCTCCAAGAAAAGATGTTGTTGTGAGGGACCACGTCTTGAGTGAACTGTCTCAAAGCTTGTTCGCAACCCTGGTAAGGTCTTCACGAGACTCCCCACTGGATTGGCCGAGCCCAGTTGCCATGGACAGACCAAGAGAGGTCAAAGAACAATCACGTTGCTTCGGGGTGTGTGGTGGGGGTATGCCTAGGCAGGGGCGACCACCTCAACCTGTCGAGAGCATGCGCAGGTATGCAGTACGTGCCGTCATCTAAGGAACAACCTCCCCCCACACCCTATAAAAGACTGCTCGGTCAAATGGTGAGGGGGACTCTCACTGCTGGAATACACAAAGACTACGGACCAATGGGACGCCGCTGAATCCATGGTGGTGACTGTCTTGCGCAACTCTATCCTGACTGCTTGCTAAATTGCCTCCTTTTCTAGTCTCTCTTTCCCTTTCCTATCGCTACTTTCTTGATAGGTACTTTCTTCAATGAAGTCCTCCAGGTAGCGGCATATGCCCTCATTTGTGTCTTAATCTCGCTCCGGGTATAACAACAAATCTTCCCAGCCCGAGCTTTCCCACATTGGAACAGTTGTTAAACAGCAGCGTTGCAGTGGTGGCCACCATCTTGCTTTTGCAATGGAGGGCTGCCTCTGCTCATTTACACAATGGATCTACTCTGACCATGATGCACTTGGTGTTTCAAGCTGTCACTGGCACAGGTCCTTCACAGTCAATCTCCAAGCATGCCCATGGGCCTGCAATATGTTGGTGCTGGACTGGGGCTTCTACTCCAGCCCAATCTGTGTTGCTCAGGCATATGAAAGACGATTCTTACACCAGAGCTCTACATCCTTCTTCGGGTTAGGCCACCACTCAGTGTCCTTCATGGTGTTCAGAGTGCCTTAGCTCATGGATAAACCAGATTAGATCTCCTCAAGTACTCTAAGGAACAAGCCAATGCTTGTTGCCTTTGGCATCTGTGGCATAACAAAGACTACTTTCCCTTAATACATGGATCGACCTGATGGGTCTTTCACACTGCTCCCTTTCAAAGGGGATGTTTTCCCAAACTGGGGCAAACTGAGGACCTCCACCACAGCCACCTGAAGTGACATGCTCTTGATCTTTTCAGCCTGAGTTGACCATATATAGCACAAGAGTCTACTCTAGCCCCACACTCTAGTCTCTAGCCCCACACTGATCCACTATTACAGTGAATTTTTTCCTCCTCAAACTCAGTAGAAATTAGAGTTTTGAAAGTCACAGGTCCCTGACCCAGTGCTGGCCCACCATCGTTGTGCGTTTTGGGGCTTTTTCTCTCCTTAATCTCATTTGAAATACTGCTTCTTTACCTTCTGATCTCATGTCCTTTTCTCCCATTCACAATGCCCACCCAGATCATCACACCTACTCACACCAAGGCTAACCACAAGCTACTCTCCAAGCACGACCTCACTGGGATCCTCTAGGACCATGCAGGCAGGCTGCTGTGGCCAGCTCCACACTGGAGAACGATGGCACTAAGAGTCTGGGGGGCATCAGTCCTTCTTCAGCCACTTCCTAGACCTAGCAGAGCACCAGAACAGCAAGGACTTGTTGCTCTGCACCATGAGCATGCTGTAGGATACCAACAGAGCCAGGGTCAGGACATTGCCTCGGATTAGCTGAAGACTGGCTTTTTTCTATTGGAGGCAATTTCCCAGCCCAGGTCAACTCCCTTCTGATCTCGCCCCGTCCTTACTCTGATCTGGGCACCCTCTTCGGACCCCTCCTTGTGCTCTTCAGATGGGTCTGAGCTGTGTAAGGATCACTGTGGACCCTAAGGGTCTGTGGATGTGGCAGGTGCTTGAGAGGAGAGATTTTGTGCTGTCCCTGCTCAGAGAGGACACTCAGCATGGCCTTGAAGACGTTACAAAGGACAGCACAATGAAAATAAAACACCCAAAGGCTAAAATGACACCTGTGTCTCCTGCTCTTCTCTCCAGGAGACCCAACCCGTGCCATCCCCTCTCCCCAGACCAGCACAACACCATGGGCTCTGGGGGGGTCCTCAGGCTGCTCCTGCTGCCCCAGGGACAGAGCAGCCTGCCCCCACCTGGTGCAGCCACAAAGGGGTTTTCATTTCCCATTCCGTCCTGCTCCACTGAGGGTGGACCTTGGAGAAAGACGTTGCTGCAGCAAGTTCGTTTATTTAGAGAAATACACGGAGAGCCTGGCTCCTCATTTACACAAAGTCTCAGGGTCACACAAGACAGGTGGATACATTGTCCGGAGGGGATGAATAATGACATTTCCTTAAAGACAACAGCATCACAAGAGGAAAAAAAAAACCAACAAACCAAAAAAAGAAGAGAGGTTTGGCCTGTCACGACAGAGAGTGGGAGCCATTTGCAGAGGAAGGCTGGCAGTCTGTGGCTGCTGAAATAAATCCAAGCAGTTTCTTGACTGCATCCTTGAGCTCCTTGTTCCTCATGCTGTAGATGAGGGGGTTCAATGTTGGGGGCACCACCGCGTACAGAACTGCCACGACCAGATTCAAAGATGGTGAAGAGATTGAGGGGGGCTTCAGGTTGGAAAACATGCCAGTGCAGAGAAATAGAGAGACCACAGCCAGGTGAGGGGGGCACGTGGAAAAGGCTTTGTGCCGTCCCTGCTCAGAGGGGATCCTCAGCACAACTGTGAAGATCTGCACATAGGACAGCACGATGAAAACAAAACACACAAAAGCTAACAGAGCACTAAATATAAGCACCTCAAATTCCCTGAGGAAGGAGTTGGAGCAGGAGAGCTTGAGGATCTGGGGGATTTCACAGAAGAACTGGTCTATGGCATTGCCTTGGCAGAGTGGTAGTGAAAATGTATTGGCCGTGTGCAGCATGGCATTGAGGAAACCAGCGCCCCAGGCAGCTGCTGCCATGTGGACACAAGCTCTGCTGCCCAGGAGGGTCCCGTAGTGCAGGGGTTTGCAGATGGCAACGTAGCGGTCATAGGCCATGGCGGTGAGAAGAAAATACTCCACTGACATCAAAAAGAGAAAGAAAAAGACTTGGACAGTGCATCCTGCATAGGAAATGTCCCTGGTATCCCAGAGGGAATTGGCCATGGATTTGGGGAGAGTGGTGGAGATGGAGCCCAGGTCGAGGAGGGAGAGGTTGAGGAGGAAGAAGTACATGGGGGTGTGGAGGCGGTGGTCACAGGCTATGGCGGTGATGATGAGGCCGTTGCTCAGGAGGGCAGCCAGGTAGATGCCCAGGAAGAGGCAGAAGTGCAAGAGCTGCATCTCCCGTGACTCTGCTAATGCCAGGAGGAGGAAATGGGTGATGGAGCTGCTATTGGACATCTGCAGCCTCAGGGCATGGGGATCTGTTTAAGAGGGAAAAGTCAGTAAGAACTTACGGGAGAGTTCCCTGAGTAAAACCAAAGGAATTTCTCATGGATCCTCCCCATGCTACACTTGCCCCCTTCCCCTTTTGCAGAAGACCTTCCTTGAGCTTTGGGACTGGAGCTCTGGTTATGGTGACTGAGTGTGCCGTCAGGAGGCGAGCCTCTGCTGCCTGGCTGCCCAGGAGACAGCCCTGCCCTGCAGCCGTGGGTTCATGGGAGTGGTAGGGGCAGGTGCCAGACCTTAGATGGCAGGGAGAGCACACTCACATGCTGCTCTGAAAAGCCACCAGACAGTTCTGAGAGCGGGGAGATTCACTGCAGACCATTGTGTGTCTCACCTCTTGTCAAGGACTCAGCAACCCACTTCTAGCCAAGGACAGTCGTGGCCCATTTTACTGACCAGTAGCATTTCGTCAGTCATAGCATCTCCGCGCGTCTCCATGGGGCTTTCAGGCAACACCAAGTTGCCATGGGGCAGCTTTGCATCCTGGAGGGCAGCTCACAGCTTGGAAGGACACCTCAAGGAGACAGCCAAGTGTCCTAACAATGGTATCTCATTGAGGGATGGCATCAACATTGCTGGGCAGCTGCTCTCAGGCCCTGTGCTCTTTGGAGGGAAACGGGCAAGATGCTGGAGAGCTGCCCCACGGCTCTGCTGGAGCTCTGGCTGCAGATGCTGGGGGGAGGTTCATGCTTTGGACCCAGAGCCCTGAGGGCAGAAGTTTTGCTGGGTTGGAGAGAGGCAAGGGGGCTTGCTCAGAGCAAGGGGTCTGCATTGGAGGGGATGAAATGGAGTTTTCTGACTTCTTCCCTCCCACAACCTTTCTGGTTTTAGTTTCTTCTCATTCCCTGATCATATCCCCGCTGCCTGGAGATCTTCCTGCTGCCAGGTGTTTCCCTGTCACATGTCTTTGCCCTGTCAGCGCTCACAGTCCTCATCCCAGCCCCTGCGCACTCGGCTTTGCTCTACAGAAACCTGCCTGTTTGCAGGGCGCCGGCTGCGTGCATGTTCGTGCTTGCAGGTGGAAAAGGGCAGGTCAGAACAACCCTGATGGGTTCAGCAAAGGTGATGCTGGTGCTGTGCAGAGGCAGAGGAGTGGCTGAAGGCACTTCAGGAGACTCCAAGCAGACCCACTGATCACACAAAGCAACAGTCCAGGAGTCTCAGTGACTTGTTCAAACTTGAAAGCTCCTTTTCCATGTCTTCCTCTGCCCCCACCCCTGCAACAGTAGGACGCGGAAGAAAACCCCAGCCCCTGTAAAGCTCTTTACCATTGCAGTAATCCCTGCTTTGACTTTCCTTTTGAAAAATTCCTCAGGAAATGCCCTGGGGGTGATCTGGAGCTGTGAGCTGCCCTGACCCACGCTGCACCCTCTCAACAGCAGAAGGACGCTGCCCTGCTGGGGGTCGCTCCTTCTCCCACAGCTTCTCCCTGCAGTGCCATGGGGAGCTCCCCGGGCACACTGAGTGCTGACCCTGGCAGGTGGCAGAGTTGCTGCCCTGAGTCCTCACTGCAGATCCGTTGCATGTGCCAGCTTCAGGAGACACCTCCAGGAACCACAGCTTCATTGCCCTACACCCACAGACTTACCAAGCAGAAGGTTGTGATGATTTCTCCTCCAGTGAGCTCTCAGCATCTTCCCACCCCACGCTGACTTCAACCTCTCCCTGCCTCGCCCCCCTCCTCTCCCCTCGCTGCCCGCAGGCAGTGCCCGCAGCCCTGCTGTGCTTTGCAAGGGAGCTGCTCCTGGGCCGAGCTGCCTCTCACAAGCACCGCCCGCTTGCCATGAGCCTCCTCCGTCCCAGGAGCCCAGCCCAGCTGAGCAGCAGAGGACCAGCCCAAGGTGCCACTTTCTCTGTCCCCCCTAGGCTCCCTCGAGGTGCCCCTGTGGCTCCAGGGGAACCTGCTGTGAAACAGGCTGAAGGAATCCCTGATGTTCCCTCCCTCAGCTGGGGAGAGACACTCATTGCCAGCACTGCCATTTCTCCTATCAGAGACAGAGCTGGCCATGAGAATCAACTCTTCTTGTCCCAGCATTAGGTAGGAAACCAGGAAGGTTATGAGGAGGGACCTGATTTATCCAGACCGAGGGAAGTGATTCAGCGGAGTCAATCAAGGCATCTCCTTCCGGGTTTGTAGTCCAATTGGACAGGGAGCTAGACAATCTCACCTAGGGTCCCTTTGCCATGAAAGGCTGGACCAGATGATCTTTCAAGGTCCCTCCCAACCTGCACTGTTCTATGATTCCCTGATTCTAACTGAAATGACAGCAGGTGCCCAATTGAATTGGCAACGGAATCTCTTCTCATCCATCCCGTTCATGGCAGCACGTACAAGTATTCAGCTGACCAGTTAGCGTCATGTGCCATCGGGAGAGCTCAACCTCTCTCCTGAAGAGTCTCCATCAGCTGTATTTTCTCGAACTACACTGACTGTGATGGCACTTGTCTCACGGACGTCCCTGCAATGCCAAAGCTAATTCACGGCAGCTACATGATTTTACGTCCAGGCAATTGGGCAAAAATGCCTGCAGGGACGAGCAAGGATTACCTGGCAAAACTCAAACAGAAGGAGGAAGCCTTCATAGGGTGGAAGCAGGGACAGGTAACCTGGGAGGACTAGAGAGACATTGTCCAAGCGTGCAGAGAGAGGGCTGGGAAAGCCAAAGCCCAAGGAGAATTGAATCTGTCCTGGGATGTCCAAGGCATCAAGAAGGGCTTCTAGAAGTACATGGGTGATGAAAGGAAGGTTAGGGAAAATGAGGGCTCGCTGCTGGATGAGGCAGGGCACCCTGTGACACAGGACAGAGGAAAGGCTGAGGTACTGAACACCGCCTTCGCCTCAGCCTTTACCAGCAAGACCAACCTTCAGGAATGCCAGGTCCCAGAGGCCAGGGGGTAAGGCTGGAGCAAGGAACACATAACCTTAGTGGAAGAGGATCAGGTCAGGGAATACTTAAGCCAATGGGACATACCTAAGTCCATGGGTCCTGATGGGATGTACTCCTGCGTACTGAGGGAGCTGGCAGATGTCATTGCAAAGCCACTCTTGATAGTCTGTGATCCATCATCATGACTCATTGCTGGGTAAAAAACTGGCAGGAAGGCCAGGCCCGGAGAGTTGCGGTGAATGGCGTTAACTCCAGTTGGTGGCCGGTCATAAGCGGTGTTCCCCGGGGCTCAGCACTGGGGCCGGTTCTCTTTAATGTCTCTATCAATCTAATGTCTCTGGCGGGTAGGATGTCTCAATCTAATGTCAATATAATGTCTCTGTCGGGTAGGAAGACTCTACAGAGGGCTCTGGACAGGCTGGATCGATGGGCCCAGGCCAATTGTATGAGGTTCAACAAGGCTGAGCACCAGGTCCTGCACTTGGGTCAGAACAACCCCAGGCACCGCTACAGGCTTGTGGAAGAGAGTGTGAACCAGCCCCTAAGCAAGCAAAAGGCTTCCTGAGGTCCTTCCCAGTGTGGGGAGTGAGGGAAAGGAAGAGAGGCAGGTCAGCTCGTGGGGCGTGTTGAGCACTGTCTGGCCACCCCCCAGCAGTGGGCATTCCCCATCTCCCAGCTTGAGGCACACAGGCGTGATGGCAACCTCTCCTTTGTGCAGGGGCCTTCAGGCACGTTCCCAGAGCAGAGCTATTCCTCCTCCACCCACAGACATCAGCAGCTTTCCACTTCTGGGCTCACGCATGGTTGGGAGGGTTTGCTAAAGCCCTCAGCCATCGCCTCGCTTCTCGCCGACTTCCCTCCACCCTCTCTCGCATCCGTCCACACTGCCGGTTGCTGACTAGTCCCTGGGAAGCTAAGAAGCTCTCACAGCTTTCCATCCCGTCCTCAGGGGACGACCACGTTTCTCCAGTCACCAGAGGTGCCACCTTTGTAGGGCAGAGGGGTGGTCTGCAGTGGCCAGGGAATGAGACAGAAGTGGCACCAGAAGTGCCATGGCAGGGGCAGTCCGGTGCTGGGGGGAAGGCAGGATGAAGGATGAAGGCTGGACAGTCAGGGTTCTGGTGTTTCTCTTCCCAAGTCACCATTAGGCGTGGTGGAGCTCTGCTTGCCTGGAAATGGCCAACCATCCGCCTGCCGACGGGAAGCACTCTAGGCATCCCTGCGGGAGTCTCCTTGGCGCAACCGGTTAGCGCGTTCGGCTGTTAACCGAAAGGTTGGTGGTTCGAGCCCACCCAGAGACGCCTTGCCCTTTCTCTGCCCATGGCAGGGGCTTGCAGCCAGATGAGCTCTAAGTTCTCTTCCAAGGCAAACCGTTCTTTGGTTCCAGAAAAAGAGGCGGCTCTAGTCAGTGCCCGCAGCAAAGTCTGAGGAAGGAAAGCGCACTGATAGGCATGCCTTATTCTGCTTTGCTTGCGCACGCAGCTCGGCTTCGCTTCTTAAACTGTCTTTGTCTTGACCCATGAGTTTTTCTGCCCTTCCAATGCTCTCCCCCATCCCGCTTGAGGCGAGTGAGCGAAC
Source organism: Balearica regulorum gibbericeps (assembly GCF_011004875.1). Lineage (NCBI taxonomy): Eukaryota > Metazoa > Chordata > Aves > Gruiformes > Gruidae > Balearica > Balearica regulorum. The sequence continues at coordinate 1,290,874 of NC_046213.1, forward strand.
AGCTGGGAGGGGGCTTAGCTGCCTGCTGGGGTCATCCCACCCTGTAATTTGCCTTACTTCTACTCTCACTAAACCCAGTAATGTGCTCTAAAATAATACCTCCTCCTTCTTCTTCTTCTTGATGATGGTAAAATTTCTTTCTTTAAAGTTATTCCTTTCTTTTACTCCTCCTTGACAAGGAGGAGTTTCAATTTCTCATTATATTCTGGCATGAAGTGTTGAGAAGAATTCTTTTCCTCTCCGTTCTAACTGTTACCATCTACTTACAAGAGCTCTTAGTCAGTATTGCCTGTAAATCATTTCTGCTCTCTGTCTTTTATTCCCATCTCCAGTGTATGTCTGTGTGTTTGTGTAGTTGTCTCTCCTGACTATCACATATCTGACCAGCTCGTTCGTCTTTGCCAGTGCTGGATCCAAGTGAGCATCTAGGTCCCATGTAGGCACACCGGGCAGCTGTGTGTAGAGGTTGTCCTGAGGTCCTGCAGGGTGTTTGCACCTTGCTTTACCTGGTCCGTGAATGGCTGGGCAATTACAGTCCCCCACAGGAACTGGCTCATGGACCTGAAGTCTTGCTGGGGTTACCGTCAGAAGACCTTCCCTGCTTCCCCACCCTCACGGAGTGGTCCATAACTGCCAACACAGTGTCACCCGTACTGGATCCTCAGTGACAGAAGCTAACCATCCTGGAAGAGCTCCATAGATCTGAGCTGCCCCTTCACACAGGGCGCATGCTCACCTTCCCCTTCCACTCTCTCCTGCAGAGCCTCTGTCCCTCCACTGCAGCACCCCAGGTGAGAAGCTGTCCCACCATGTCTCACTTCATCCCAAACTGTCACAGAGCTGTGAGGCTCCAGCTCCTCCTGTCTGTCTGTTCTCTGGCTCCCCGTGGCTGTGCACATTTGGGCTGCAGCATCTCAGCCGTGGCACCAGGGCTCAGCACAGACTCCTTACAGGCAAACATGGTAAGAGGGACCCAGGACCCCACTCTGCCTCACGTGCTGGAGCGCTTGGCAAATGGCAGCCTAACAAGGAACTGAGGTGCCCACAGAGTGCCCTGCAGTCTCCAAGGCCAGAGAAACACGGCTGGGCAGTGACACCTTGCCCAGGGAGGCATTTGGTGACTCTGCAGAAAGTCTGCAGGGCTGTGGGGCTTGTGAGAGAAACTGCAGGAAGGACAGGGTACTGCAGAGAAAGCCTTTGGGGGTGGACAGCCTTTGGCCCATCCACGCAGTGGGCATTATCATTGTCTTCCCCCTCCATTCCATCAGGCAGGTGAGTAGAGGTTCAGAGAGAGGAGAATGGTCAAGGGTGGAGAACACAAGTGCAGGGCTGGGGACCCTGGTGTGACCTGCCTCCCAGTCCTGCGGCACCACCGAGGGATGGACCTTGCATCTGCGCCATGGCACTGGAGTTCAGGTGACGGCACACAGGCACCGGACACCTTTGGACGTGGTTAATGACATTAAATAAATGAAATGTCATTTTAATGTCATTAAATAAACGAAACTAAATAAGATGTCTTCAGTGCAGGAATGTGGACGTGTCTTAGCTTTGCAGTGACCGGTGCTCCAGTGAATGCACTCAACAGAAACAGTCCCGGCTCTCCTTCTGAGGCACTCCTATGTTTGGTCTGCTCAAGAGCTTCGCACGCTCCTGAGTGTGACCAGGTGCATTCAGGTGCCCTAAACACACAGGTCTGGTGTCATTTTGGATGGCCAAGGAAATCCCCCTTCCCCCTCTGGCCCTCAGCTGATGCTCAGGAAGGATGCGGCTATTCTCAGAGATTTTTCCATCAGAACTTGCAAACACTTGCACCCGTCTTGGACCACCCCTGGCCCCTCACTCATCACCAAGTGTGTGTGAGTGAGCAACCGAGTGCCCACAGAATAGAGAGCAGAGCCTCACCTGCAGGTAACACTTTTGTGCCCCCCCTGAACCGAACCAAGGGCAACCCCAGCTCCTGTGGCTGTGTGGGGTGCATGGAAGAGCTGAATCCTGCTTCTTCCAGCTGGGGATGAGATGCCGGCATTGCCTCCGCTAAACCACTGGCCGGCACAGGGGAAGCCAACCCCTCCCTGTCCCTGTCTCTGTGTCCTTTTTGGTATGGGACAGGAACGGCGGTGTCCAGAGGGGAACATTTACACCTCTCGCAGTCACTCCTGCTCTTGTAGGACAATCTCTGCTGCAGGAATCAGTCCCTCTCCACTGTTTAGCGAATGTCCATTAGCGATTACTTTTGTTGACTCCCAAGAACATTCCCCAGGGATGACCCTCCTGCTTTTCAGTCTCTGTCAGCCCTGGAGCCCCAGGGACACCTTGAGGGAGCCCACAGAGGAAAGAGAAAGCGCTGCCTTGGGCTGGTCCTCTGCTGCTGACCTGGGCTGAGCTCCTGGGATGGAGGGAGCTCATGGCAAGTGGGCAGTGCTTGTGAGAGACATCTCTGACCAGGAGCAGCTCCCCTGCAAAGCACAGCAGGGCTGTGGGCACTGCCCGCAGGCAGCGAGGAGAGACAGACGAGGCAGCGAGATGTGAAAGGCAGTGTGGAACAGGAGGATGCTGAGAGCTCACTGGAAGAGAAATCTTCTCAGCCCTTAACGCAGTAAGTCTCTGGCTGCATGGCAACGTGCATGAGTTTCCTGGAGGGGTCTCCTAGGGCTGGCACGTCCCACAGCAGGATGGCTCTCAGCGTTTCCTTAATGTGGAGAAGGATGTGCTGCAGAGCAGGGATTCTGTGCTGCACCCTCAGAGGGACAGGGCATGACAGCTCCCTTCTTTCAAGGAGGGCTGCGAGGGTGTGCAGCTCAGTGTGCACCCAGAGGTGCCCAGGACTGTCCTGCGGTGCCGCAGGGCACCGAGACTCTGCCGCCTGCCCGTGGAGCTCCCCATGGCACTGCAGGGAGAAGCTGTGGGTGGACGGAGCGACTCCCATCAGGGCAGGGTCCTTCTGTGATCAAGAGGGGGCACGACTGCTTACAGCTCCAGATCACCCCCAGGACATTTGCAGAGGGTTCTTTTGAAGAAGGACACAAAAGGAGCTTTACTTGAAAGGGAAGGTGTCTGCGCTTTGAGGTTTCTTCTCTTTGTCTGGGTGGGCAGTGGCAGATCACAGAATGCTAGAATCCTAGAATGTAGAATGGTTGGGGTTGGAAGGGACCTCAAAGATCATCTAGTTCCAACCCCCCTGCTGCGGGCAGGGACACCCTCCACTAGACCACGTTGCCCACAGCCCCATCCAACCTGGTCTTGAACACTTCAGGGTGGGGACATCCACAGCTGCTCTGGGCAACCTGTTCCAGTGCTTCACCACCCTCAGTGAAGGTATTTTCCTTGAACTTTATCTCAAAACTTCTCATTGTCTTTTCCCTCTTAAACAGGCTCTGAAGCGCAGAGGCAGCAAATGTCCAACAGCAGCTCCATCACCCACTTCCTCCTCCTGGCATTTGCAGAGTCACGGGAGATGCAGCTCTTGCACTTCTGCCTCTTCCTGGGCATCTACCTGGCTTCCCTCCTGAGCAACGGCCTCATCATCACCGCCATAGCCTGTGACCACCGCCTCCACACCCCCATGTACTTCTTCCTCCTCAACCTCTCCCTCCTCGACCTGGGCTCCATCTCCACCACTCTCCCCAAATCCATGGCCAATTCCCTCTGGGACACCAGGGACATTTCCTATGCAGGATGCACTGTCCAAGTCTTTTTCTTTCTCTTTTTGATGTCAGTGGAGTATTTTCTTCTCACCGCCATGGCCTATGACCGCTACGTTGCCATCTGCAAACCCCTGCACTACGGGACCCTCCTGGGCCGCAGAGCTTGTGTCCACATGGCAACAGCTGCCTGGGGCGCTGGTTTCCTCTACGCCATGCTGCACACGGCCAATACATTTTCACTACCACTCTGCCAAGGCAATGCCATAGACCGGTTCTTCTGTGAAATCCCCCAGATCCTCAAGCTCTCCTGCTCCAACTCCTTCCTCAGGGAATTTGAGGTGCTTATATTTAGTGCTCTGTTAGCTTTTGTGTGTTTTGTTTTCATCGTGCTGTCCTATGTGCAGATCTTCACAGTTGTGCTGAGGATCCCCTCTGAGCAGGGACGGCACAAAGCCTTTTCCACATGCCTCCCTCACCTGGTCGTGGTCTCCCTGTATGTCAGCACTGCCACGTTTGCCTACCTGAAGCCCCCATCCACCTCCTCCAAATCCCTGAATCTGATGGTAACAGTTCTGTATTCGGTGGTTCCTCCCGCAGTGAATCCCCTCATCTACAGCATGAGGAACCAGGAGCTCAAGGATGCCATTTGGAAAGTGATTTAATGGAAATCTTTCAGTAGTTATGAACTTGCCTTGTCTGCACAAATGACCCCCATACTATCCCATTGCAGGCGTGTGCTTTGTTCAATTATCTATGATGTTATTATTACCTGTAGAACATAAATGTTTGGATTCACTTCATTGGTAAGGATGAACAAACTTTCTCTGTGTCACCTGACTGTCATATGAAAAATCTTTCTAACACTCCATCAGAGCCGAGTCTCCCATAGCATCTTGATAATAAAAATGGCAGTGCACTGCCTGGAGACTGGACTCTTCACCCAAAGCTGTTGACAAGAATAGGCATCAGCAGATGTCCCCCAAAGGGACCTGTTGCTCCATGGGTTCAGGATCACAGAGCTCATTATCATGTTGGTGCCCTTCAGAGACTGAGGGTTTGATTTAGGACTTACCCATTGGTGTCTAGTGACAGTGGAGTCAATGAGCGGTCAGCGAATCACTGAGGTACACACCCAGGGCTGTCACACATGTGACACGTGGATGATGTCCTTAAGGAAGGGAGTCAGGAGCTGCCTTGACAGCCCAGGGATCTCTTCGTGGACAACATGTGCCTGGGATGGGCAGTGACTAGAGCCCCACAAAGTTTCCCAAGGTGGTGGAGTCACTCACAGGAACAGTGCACGTGCACCCAGGCATCTGCAGGAAGGAAGGGCTCTGCAGGCCCCGAGGAGGAAATGGGGACCCAGCAGGCACAAGGAAGAGAGGAAACCAGAGTCATTCATGTCACCCTCAGTCATGACCGAGCATCGAGTGTCCTTGGAAATGGACCATAGTCCCTTCAAGCACCTGCCACATCCACAGAGCCCCAGGGAGGGGGCTTAGGAGCAGTGATTCCCACCCAGCTCCCAAGGGCCAGTGAGGAGCACAAAGAGAGGGCCAGGAATGACCAGAATGATCAGGGAAAGGTGAGATGGGATCTGACCTGGGCGAGAGCTTGTGTCAGAGAAAATTCCCATGCTCAGCTAATTGAAAACTGTTTCCAGAGCATGGATACCCTGAAGCATATTCACAGTGCAGAGCCAGAGGTTCTCGCTGTCTCGCTGCTCCACCAGGGGCCTGTGAAGTGGCTGAAGAAGGGCTGGTGTCAGACACACGCCACCCCTTTGTGCCATCGTCCCTCACAAAGAGTGACATTGGGACAGAGGCTGGCACCCTGTGTCAGGCCTTGCACTGACGGAAGCAAGACCCAGCAGCCTTTGAGTTCGCTGCTGTCCCTCACTCGGTCCTTGTGCCTAGCGCATGTCCTTGAGACAGCCTCGCCCACCCCGTGTGTGCTGGCTCTTACCCGCAAAAGTCACCCCCAGTCCTGGCCAGTCCAGGGGAGGGCTGATCTTTGAAAGCCGACCAGCTCCATCTCTACGGAGGGAGCATCCAGCCTTCCTCAGGCTCACACATTCGCAGACCCTGGCAGACCCTGGAGGAAGACTGTCTGCAACCTCTGGGGCACCAAGATCTGTTGTGCAGACCAGGGGTACGTTTCCCCACCCTTGAATGCACCCAGCACCAGGGGGTGCCTGCACAGGGTGGCTGTGGGGCTGCATGTGGGGCAGCGGGGCTCTGCTGCTGCAGCAGGGATGAGGATGGGAACAGGAGCCACAAGGTTCCTGGAAGTTCCCACACTGCCAGGGTGTCCCAAACTTACCCTCAAACACCCTGGCAGGTCTCTCACCCTGGGCTCCCAAGATGCACCATGCGTTGAAGAGTAGAGTGGGCTCCATCATGCCTAGCTCTGCCAGTAGCCCTTCTGTAGCCAGAGCAGCTCCCAATGGTGGGGAGAGGACTCACTGCTGCTCACAGGGTTGGAGGTCTCTTGGGGGCTGCACCCAGTGGCACCACCTGCCAGGACCCCCAAGACACAGTGGCAGGCGCTGGTTCCCTGCACCACAGCTCACAGTCCCTCCCCTCCTATGTGACCGGTGTCTCCCAGGAGCACTGCTGGGTGTGAAGGGGAGCCGCAGGAGCTCTCCTCTGCTGAGCCCCATGGCTCCTGGTTCTGCCTGGGTCCCAGCTCACACTCACTACCACAATCTTTGTGCAGTCTATGTCTCTGCCTGGAGACACTGATAGAGGGAACTAACACTTAAGGGAAATAGCAGGACCATTAACTAGCTTAAGCCACATATCTAGTAATCTTAACCCTTACGTAAGATGTTTTAACAAGAACTAGCGTAAGGAAGGGTCAAGATGACCCTTCATTCTGCTTGCATTTTTGCAACCAATCACAAGATAAGGAGGTAGTAAATCAGAATGGAATGAACACGGAGGATTCTCTGCTAATTAGGAACCGGTCTGAGTAAGTTTTATGGTGAAGGTGAAAAGTGCACAGTGAGGAAGACATACGGCCTTCATCCCCAAGACCCCAGCCCACGACCACCAAGAGGCACTGCGCGTGCGCAGCTGAGAGGAGTTAAAGGCGGAGACAATGGAAATGAACTCATTGTAATAAGACCGCCTTTCCACGGACAGATCATGAATATGTATAGGCGCTTTTTGAATATGTAACATTTTGTTGTATAAAATTCAAAGGGAATTGCCGCAAGGTGCACACGATTTTGGTGGGATGACCCCCCGTGCTGCCCAGCGCTGAATAAACATACCTACTTTACAACTTTCCCAGTTGTGGAGTCCGATTTTCCGCACATCATTTTGGCGAGCCAGCCAGGAGACACTCTGCTCGGCTGCGGGATCGACTGCGGAGCGGACGCTCCTAGGCGCGCCCCGAGCACTTCTCTCGGAGGAGCCTCCACTTCCAGCCGCTCACGGCAGGAGTAGACAACAACCTCCTGAAGCTGCGGATAAACGGTATGTTTAACAAGGGGGCCAGTAAGTCGTAGGGGACGCCCACGCTTGGCCGGGGCCGCTGGTAAATCGCGCAGAGACGTCTGGCGTACAGCATAGTCCCCGTATGGGAGGAGGGTACCCTAAGGAAAGGGGGGATTCGCTGACCGATAGAGCGGCCGCTAGCGATCTTGGGAGTAGATCGAGTGAATCCGAGGTTATCGCTGCATCCCGGCATCGGGAGCCAGGACGGACCTGCTAATGACTGTATAAGAAGCAGGAGAAGGGTAAGCGAGCCTCAAAGTGTGCAGCTGCTGAAGGGATAACAACTAGAGCGTGAACTGTATGATTTATCTATGAAACGCCCGGGTATTTTATGTTAAAAGCACGAGTGTCTGTGTGTGTGTGTTTGAGAGACAGCGCCGCTGTGAAGCGAGTGGGAGTCCTGATTTGCGGTTCCGTGATTCCGCGAGGAACATGGCCAGAGACGGACAAAGTGTCTGAAACGTTTGTAAGATCTGTAAATGTTTTTGATATATGTAAGTTGGGCTGCTGCGGTGTTTAGTCAATCTCCTAAGTATCGGAGGCCTGGCTGATCATCAAAGTGGCAGGACGGAGGGAGTCACTCCTTCAGTGGTTTGGGCTCGAACCTTGGGAGTATTTAAACGAAGGAGGGAACTGGATAAGGAGGGGAGAGGAGCGGATTTTATTAAGAAGAGCGTATTTAACACCAATTGGACAGGTAGTAGCCCTAAATTGGGAACAACCTGTCCCAGATACCTTTTTTAAACCCCCATATTGATGGAGGGTGATTCCTTGTTTTGTGTGTGGGATTACTAACAAATTATGTGAAAATTGGCATTCGGCCTGGGTCTTGTTAGAGTGTTCATTTTGCAAGGAAAGGTGGTATTGTTTATCTGGAAGGCAGAAAGCTGAATGTCCTAAGTGCTTTCCCAAAATCCCCAGCTTTGTGATTGGGAAAGGACTTATCAAGAATCCAAAATAGGAAAGTTTGCGTGTAAAAAAAACAAAAACAAAAACAAAACCCACCCAAAAACCCAAAAGACCTAATCCCAGAAATTTGGGGACGTTTGGGAAAAAGGATTGAAAGAGAACCGTGGGGATTTGTAAGAGGAGGTTTGCGTGGAAATTAAAACGGGATAGAGAAGGTAGCAGGAAAGAGTTTGTGAAAAAGGAAAAAGAAATTATTAGGATGGGCAATACCCAGGGAGGCATTCTAAAAAAAGAGTCCCCTAGGCTGTGTACTTGCTCACTGGAAGGAAATTGCTGGGACTGGAGGCACAGAGAGCAGGAAGACCCTTATTAAGTACTGTAATCAGTGGTGGCCACTGTACAAACTAGAAGATGGAGCCAAATGGCTGTTGAATGGGTCAATTGATTATAACACTATCTTGCAATTAATGCTGTTTTTAAGAAGGGAAGGAAAATGGGATGGAGTATCATATGCAAATATGTTTTTCACCCTCCGAAATCATCCGGAGTGGCAAAGGGACTGTGGGATGGTGCCACCACAGGACCCTATGGTACTTGCCCTTGAAAGAGAGAGTAACAAGGAACTTAAAGGCAAGCTGAAGCGGTGCTGCTCAGCATGTAGTATTGGATAAAGATGTACAAACGCAAACAAAAACCGCCAGGCACTAGAACAAGATCTAACCGATTTGTTTAAGCCTCCCCCTCGATCGCAGGAGCAGGATGTGGACTCGGACGGAACCTCCACTCCCCCGACTAGCCCTGTATCCTCCCGTACTAGGCGGAAGCCCGGCCTGACGGTCCTGCAGGCACCTCTCCGGGAAGCAGTAGGACCTGATGGTGGGACAATGCTGATCAAGGTACCTTTTTCCACAATTGATTTAGAGGCATGGAAAAGGGTTGCTAAGGATTACAGGAACGATCCGGTGAGTGTGACCAAACATTTTCAGTTTATCGTAAAGCAACACAACCCCGATTGGAATGACATACAATTATTGTTAGAATGTATGACCGAGACGGAAAAACAATTGATTTTAAAAACTGCAGGGGATCTGGCTGAGGACCATTATAAAGTCTTGGGAGGAGACGTTAAAGAATACCTCCCCCTTCAGGACCCAAAGTGGGATGCGAATAGGTCCGCCCATATGGAGAAATTGCGGGCATATCAGGGATGGATTTCAAAAGGAATGGAAAGAGCCATTCCCCAGACCATAAATTGGTCAGCACTATATGCAATTAAGCAAGGGCCTTCCGAGTCACCATCCGAATTCCTGGATCGACTGAGGGACGTAATGCGCCGTAACACACCGCTGGACCCTGGGTCAGAGGTAGGAATACAACAACTAGTTTCTTTATTTTTGGGCCAGTCTACAGGGGATATTAGGCGAAAGCTTCAAAAGCTGCGTCCCACAGAGGGCAGGAACCTGGAAGTATTGTTAGATGAGGCATGGAGAGTGTTCAGCAATAGAGAGGAAGATTACAAACGGGGACAGAGAAGGGTGGTAGCGGTTGTCAGGGAAGAAGAAGAGAGAAAACCCAGACGAGGACCGCTTCGATTAGACAGGGATCAATATGCGTTATGCAAAAGATTTGGTCACTGGAAGAATGAGTGTCCAGAAAGGCAAGGAAATAAGGGGAAGGGACGAAGCAATCAGAAAAGAGGGATAGTGGCCCATGTGAAGGAGGACTGACGGGGACCTGGGGAATCTACCCTAGCGGATCCACTGGTTATAATGAAGCTAGGGAAAGAACAAAAGAAGATAGAATTTCTGATCGACACAGGGGCAACGTATTCAGTTTTAAACCAAGCTTTGATGCCCCTGGGAAATGACTATATCATGGTAAAAGGGGCAACTGGCCAAAGTGAAAAGGCATATTTTTGTGAGCCTCTGAGATATAAACTAGGAAAACAATGGGGCATTCACAGATTTCTGTATATGCCCAAATCCCCGAAGGCACTTTTGGGAAGAGATTTATTGGAACAATTGGGTGCAATAATTAAATTCGAAAAGGGAGAGATTACTCTGGAGGTAAATGATCAGCAGTATATCCAAATAATGAGTTTATCACTAGCTAGTGTTCCCACAGAAGGAAAAATCGGGGAGGAGATCACGAACCAGGTATACCCTGGGGTATGGGCCACTGATGTACCCGGAAGAGCAAAGAATGCCCCACCTGTTGAGGTCAGGCTCAAAGAAGGAAGGCAGCCAGTAAGAATTAAACAATATCCCCTGAGGAAGGAGGACAAGGAAGGAATCCGGCCAGTGATAGAAAATTTTCTACAACTAGGATTACTAAAGGAATGTGAGTCCGACTTTAACACTCCCATATTACCTGTCCGTAAGCCCGACGGATCATACCGGGTAGTCCAGGACTTACGGGCTGTAAATAAGATAACTGAAGACCTCTACCCGGTAGTGGCGAATCCATACACCTTGTTAACTGTGCTGACCCCTGAGCTAACCTGGTTTACCGTTTTAGACCTGAAGGATGCCTTCTTTTGCCTCCCTCTCCATAAAGCCAGCCAGAAAATATTTGCATTCGAATGGGAAAATCCTAAAAGCGGTCGTAAAACTCAGCTTACTTGGACGGTGTTACCACAAGGGTTCAAAAATAGCCCTACTATATTTGGTAATCAACTTGCAAAAGATCTTGAGTCTTGGGAAGCCCCGCCTGAGGAAGGGAAGCTGTTACAATATGTGGATGACATCCTGATTGCCACCAAGACAAAGGACGCTTGTATGGCCTGGACGGTGAGTCTGCTAAATTTTTTGGGGCTCCAGGGATACCGGGTATCCAAGAAAAAGGCCCAAGTAATGCAGCGCAAAGTGATTTATCTGGGCTATGCAATTAGTGCTGGACAAAGGACTTTGGGACAGGCCCGAAAAGAGACAATATGCCAAACCCCGAGACCACAAACAGTGAAAGAGTTACGAACTTTCCTGGGGATGACTGGGTGGTGCCGACTATGGATCTGTAATTACGGACTGCTTGTTAAACCCTTGTATGCACTAACAACCACTGAGCAGAAACCCCTTAAATGGAGCAAAGAGACCATACAGGCCTTTGAGCTGCTAAAGAAGGCCCTGATGTCGGCCCCAGCCTTAGGACTCCCAGATGTAAGTAAACCATTTTTCCTTTTTTCCCATGAGAAGCAGGGGATTGCCCTAGGAATATTAGCGCAAGATTTGGGCCCGTACCGACGAGCAGTTGCCTACTTTTCCAAACAATTGGATTCAACTGCAAAGGGCTGGCCTGGATGCTTGCGAGCGGTCGCGGCTGTAGTACTAAACATCCAGGAAGCCCGAAAATTCACCCTGGGCCAGAAAATGACTGTGTTAGTGTCCCATACAGTATCTGCAGTACTGGAAGCGAAAGGTGGACACTGGCTTTCCCCACAAAGATTCTTGAAATATCAGGCTATAATGGTAGAACAAGATGATGTGGAGATTGTAGTCACTAACATTGTCAATCCAGCCTCTTTCCTCAGTGGAAACACAGGAGAACCAGTGCATCACGACTGTCTGGAGACCATCGAGGCAACATATTCGAGCCGCTCGGACCTGAGAGACAGTCCTATGGAAAACACGGAAAACTGGTTCACGGATGGAAGCAGCTATGTCCTAAGTGGTAAAAGACATGCTGGATATGCCATTACCACCAGCCAGGAAGTAATAGAGTCAGGGCCCTTGCCCATGAATACCTCTGCGCAGAAGGCAGAAATAATTGCTCTGACCCGCGCCTTGGAATTGGCCCAAAGCAAAGCTGTAAATATCTATACAGACTCAAAATATGCCTTTGGAGTCGTGCATGCGCATGGAGCAATCTGGAAGGAGAGAGGATTATTGAACTCACAAGGCAAAAACATCAAGCATGCGGAGGAGATCCTGAAGCTGTTGGAGGCAGTCCAACTCCCTGAGAAAGTGGCAATCATGCACATTAAGGCGCACCAGAAAGTGAACTCGGAGTTGGAAAGAGGAAATGAGCTGGCGGACAGAGAGGCAAAACAGGTAGCCAAAACAAAGGTAAAAACAGAAGGGGCTTTGGTCCCTGACGGGCAAATCTCCCTAGAAGGTAAGCCAAAATATACTAAGGAAGATCAGAAGCTTATCATCGACCTAGAAGGGTCGTATAATAACGAGGGGTGGGCTCTCACCCCACAAGGGAAACTAATCATTCCCTCTTATCTAACATGGTCTCTGATAAGGGAAGAACACAGGAAGAGGCACTGGGGGGCAGAAGCTCTATATAAACACCTGATTAGAGAGATTGTAGCTAGGAATCTATACACCACCGTGAGGCAAGTAACTCAACAGTGCGATATTTGCCTCCAGACTAATCCTAAGAATACCCCCAAACCAGAAATGGGCCAAACTGGGAAAGGCAAAGGGCCTGGGCAACAATGGCAGATTGATTTCTCAGAACTCCCAAGAAAAGGGGGGTATCGATATTTATTGGTATTAACTGATACCTTTTCAGGTTGGCCAGAGGCATTTCCTACCAGGACAGCCAAGGCTCGAGAGGTAACCAGAACATTAATACAAGAAATAATACCACGCTTTGGGGTTCCGGCAACCATATCTTCTGACAGAGGACCACATTTCATCTCAAAAGTAGTACAACAAATGAGCCGCCATTTGGGTATAGATTGGCAGCTCCATACCCCATATCGCCCTCAGTCGAGTGGCCAAGTAGAAAAAATGAACCACTTAATCAAACAGCAGATTGTGAAATTGGGACAGGAAACTAACTTGGCCTGGCCTCAGTCTCTTCCTTTGGCTCTTTTGTGCATACGAACCAGGCCAAGAGCAAAGGAGGGGCTGAGCCCTTTTGAAATTTTGTATGGACGACCCTATAGAATACAGAAAGGGATGTCCGCACAAGCAGGGGAGGAAATTATGTCTTCATACATGGTGGCATTAGGCAAACAACTCAGCAGAATTGAAAAACATGTGGTTGGGACTCGAAGCAGGGGTTTAGATGGACCTGTACATAACATAAAACCTGGAGATTATGTATATGTGAAGTCTCTTACAGAAAAGACCCTGGAACCACAATGGGAAGGACCGTTCCAGGTACTCCTCACATCCTTCACAGCAATAAAGATTAAGGAACAAAATGCCTGGATTCACCACTCCCGTGTGAAGAAGGCACCTAAATCTCCATGGAGAGTCACGCAAGTACAGCAAGGAAAGCTTACCTTGTCACGACACTGACTGTAAGCCTAATAGGGGGACTTGAGGCATGGGAGAATAATGCCTTTTTGCAGCTACATGACAAAATTGCTAATGCCATGAACTGGTCTGATTGCTGGATTTGCTTTTTGCTAAAGAAGGAGGTTTATGTACGGTTATTGGTGAACATTGCTGTACCTATGTCAACCAAGACAAAAGGATTGAAAAGGATTTATCTCAAATTTGGGAAAAAACCAAAATCTTGCATGAAGTGGCCCAAGATAACACATCTTGGGGGTTTAGTGACTTAGTGGAAAGATTAACATCCTGGTTACCGAATTTGACATGGTTGAAACAATTGTTTGTTATGACAATTATGGTTATAATCCTGTTTATAGCTCTGTGTGTAGTAGTTCGATGTGCTTTAGGGTGTTGTCAAAACACGGGGAATTCTTACAGCGAATGGAAGAAATATCAGCTAAGGCAAAGGTTAGAATCAAATAAGTATTTTGAGAAAATATTAGATAAAGAGTCATTGTATTAGCTATAGTAAACGAATTTACTAACCTTTTTGAAAAGGGGGGATTGATAGAGGGAACTAACACTTAAGGGAAATAGCAGGACCATTAACTAGCTTAAGCCACATATCTAGTAATCTTAACCCTTACGTAAGATGTTTTAACAAGAACTAGCGTAAGGAAGGGTCAAGATGACCCTTCATTCTGCTTGCATTTTTGCAACCAATCACAAGATAAGGAGGTAGTAAATCAGAATGGAATGAACACGGAGGATTCTCTGCTAATTAGGAACCGGTCTGAGTAAGTTTTATGGTGAAGGTGAAAAGTGCACAGTGAGGAAGACATACGGCCTTCATCCCCAAGACCCCAGCCCACGACCACCAAGAGGCACTGCGCGTGCGCAGCTGAGAGGAGTTAAAGGCGGAGACAATGGAAATGAACTCATTGTAATAAGACCGCCTTTCCACGGACAGATCATGAATATGTATAGGCGCTTTTTGAATATGTAACATTTTGTTGTATAAAATTCAAAGGGAATTGCCGCAAGGTGCACACGATTTTGGTGGGATGACCCCCCGTGCTGCCCAGCGCTGAATAAACATACCTACTTTACAACTTTCCCAGTTGTGGAGTCCGATTTTCCGCACATCAACACCTCTGTAGTGTGCCTGTATGACCACAAGGATCCCAGAAAACAACAACAGCAAAGCAAAAAACAGCAGCAGGAAAATCATCATCATCAACAACACTAATAATAATAACAATAATAAAATATATAACAAGTGATGCACCAATGCAATTTCTCACCACAAGTGGAAGGGAAAAAACCCAACCTGCTACCCAGTCTGTTTCAGATCAGCAATCCTGCATCCCAGCTTGCTTCCCCTGTTATATATGGTGCATGACATTTTATGGTAGAGAATATCCCTTTGGCCAGTCTGGGTCAGCTTCCCTGGCTGTGCTCTCCCAACTTCTTGTGCACCTGGTGGGGTGTGAGAAGGTGAAATGTTTGACTTGTGTAGACTTGACTTAGTGTAGACACAACAACTACCTAGTAACAACTAAAAACATCAGTATGTTACCAACATTATTCTCATACTAAATCAAAAACACAGCACTCTACTGGCTACCAGAAAGAAAATTAACTCTATCCCAGCCAAAACCAGGTGTGGTGGTGTGACCCCCAGCCTGCCTTGAGCCCCTCGGTAGTTGGTTTGATATTTCCCCTTTTTTCCCTGGGCTGACAACCTGGTACACCTGTACCTAAGTCTTGACCCAAAAGGGGGGAGATGGCAGAAAAGCTCTGATTCTGCACAAATGGTGGAAACTACCAGAATGTTTTGCCATCTGAGCTGGGCCAAAGTGGAAAAGTACCTGACAAAAGTCAATTATCTCGGATCCTGTAAAAAGTGATTCTAAGCGAGACCCTTTGTGTTTTCCTGGATCACAGCGGGCTGTGACCAGCATCTCCCCTGAGCTGGGACGCCTCTCAGGCACAAAATTCTTGAGAATCATCTGCCAACAGAAGACCAGAGCAAAGTCAGCCTTCTCGAATCTCAACAATCGCTCGTTCGGGAATGCTGATGCACTGTGAGTATTTACTCTAAATTTGAAGAGGGAAGTTTTAACTATAAGCTAGCTGCCAGCCTTTTCGAGTCTCAGCTATCACTTGTTGACAAATGCTAATGTGTTGTGAATTTTTACTCTAAACTTGAAGAGGAAAATCCTATCTATACCCTAGCTTCCTTCATCCACCTTTCTGCTTATATAAAATACACACATTTGCCTTTACAAATGTGGGTGACATATATCACTGGGCCCTAATACTTCTGTTTGTCTGTCTTTGTTTATCCTATTTTTTCATAGAATCATAGAATCACAGAATGGTTTGGGTTGGAAGGGACCTCAAAGATCATCTAGTTCCAACCGCCCTGCCATGGGCAGGGACACCTTCCACTAGACCAGGTTGCCCAATGCCTCATCCAACCTGGTCTTAAACACTTCCAGGGATGGAAGTTCATATATAACATATATTTATACCTATCTATACACTTTGATGCTTTATAGTAGATTTGTGTGAATCTTGTAATCTTTGAACCTGTAGATAAGTCGCTATTTCACATATTCATGTATATTACTAAATCAATTTTAAATCTTTAAATTAGCCAATCATTAAGTGCTGCTAAAATTAAATCTTTGTTTTACCCTATATTGTTAATAAATTCTGAACTGACTAATTCATAACCATGTCAAACACTCTTCATCCACAACACCAGGACACACCCTCGCCAGAACACAGCTCCTTACCAGCCCTGGCTGAATCCCATGGAGGGCTTCACAGAGAACTCTGCTCTGGGGTCTGCCAGGGTCCGGGCACGTGTAAGCCCAGATCGGCTTGAGGATGAGGCCCATGTGAACCTCACGAAATCCAAAAAGGTCTATGTTGAGTTTGCATGGCAGGGTTTTGGTAGCAGGGGGGCTACAGGGGTGGCTTCTATGAGAAGCTGCTAGAAGCTTCCCCTGTGTCTGATAGAGCCAATATCAGCCGGCTCCAAGATGGACCCGCCGCTGGCCAAGGCCAAGCCAATCAGCACCTCTGTGATAACATATTTAAGAAGGAGGAAAACAGTTAGAGAGCGCTTTTGCAGCTGGAGAGAGGAGTGAGAAGATGTAAGGAACTCTGCAGACACCCAGGTCAGTGCAGAAGGAGGGGCGGGAGGTGCTCCAGGTGCCGGAGCAGAGATCCCCCTGCAGCCCGTGGTGAAGACCATGGTGAAGCAGGCTGTCCCCCTGCAGCCCATGGTGGAAGGATGAGGGGGTGTAGAGATTCCACCTGCAGCCCGTGGAGGACCCCACACCGGAGCAGGTGGAGACACCTGAAGGAGGCTGTGACCCTGTGGGAAGCCTGCGCTGGAGCAAGCTCCTGGCAGGACCTGTGGACCTGTGGAGAGAGGAGCCCACACCAGAGCAGGTTTGCTGACAGGACTTGTGACCCCGTGGGGGACCCACGCTGGAGCAGTTTGCTCCTGAAGGTCTGCACCCCATGGGAGAGACCCACGCTGGAGCAGTTCGTGAAGGACTATAGGCTGTGGGAGAGACTCACGTTGGAGAAGTTGGTGAAGGACTGTCTCCCGTGAGAGGGACTCCATGTTGGAGCAGGGCAACGATAACAGGAGCCCTCCCCCTGAGGATGAAGAAGCAGCAGAAACAACGTGTGATGAACTGACCGTAACCCCCATTCCCCATCCCCCTGTGCCGCTGAGGGGGGTGGAGGTTGAAGCCAGGAGTGAAGTTGAGCCCGGGAAGATGGGAGGGGTGGGGGGAGGTGTTTTAAGATTTGGTTTTATTTCTCATTCCTCTACTCTGTTTTGCCTCGTAATAAATTAGATGAATTCCCTCTCTAAGTTCGGTCTGTTTTGCTCGTGATGATAATTAGTGAATGATCTCCCCCTGTCCTTATCTCGACCCGTAAGTTTTTCGTTGTGCTTTTTCTCCCCTGTCTAATGAAGGAGGAGAGTGATAGAGCGGCTCTGGTGGGCACCTGGCCCTCAGCCAGGGTCAACCCACCACAGTGGGGTGTGGTCCTGCACATGGGTCAGGGAGATCCCTAATATCAATAAAGACTGAGGGATGAATGGATAGAGAGCAGCCCTGCAGAGAAAGACTTGAGGATGCTGGTGGATGGAAAATTGGACATGAGCTGACAATGTGCGCTCGCAGTCCAGAAAGCGAATTGTATTCTGGGCTGCATGAAAAGAAGTGTGGCCAGCAGTTTGAGGAAGATGATTCTCCCCCTCTACTCCACCCTGGTGAGACACCACCTGGAGCACTGCTTCCAGCTGTGGGGGCCCCAGCAGAAGAATTACATGGAGCTGTTGGAGTGAAATCAGAGGATGGCCATGAAAATGATCAGAGGGATGGAACACCTCTCCTATGGAGAAAGGCTAAGAGAGTTGGGGTTATTCAGCCTGGAGAAGAGAAGGTTCCGGGATGAGCTAGTTATGACCTGTCAATATATAAAGGGGGATTATAAAAAAGGTGGAAAGAGACTTTTTACAAACACCTGTAGTGACAGGACAAGGGGCAATGGTTTTAAACTGAAAGAGGGTAAATTTAGATCGAATGTGAGGAAGATATTTTTTACAATGAGGGTGGTGAGACACTGGAACAGGTTACCCAGAGAAGTTGTGGACATCCCATCACTGGAAGCATTCAAGTTCAGGTCGGACAGGAATTTGAGCAACCTGATGTAGTGGAAGATGTCCCTGGCCAGTGTTGGACTCCCAGCAGGACTGCTGGAACTAGATGATCTTCAAAGGTCCCTTCCAACCCAAACAATTCTATGACTTTATGATTTCCCCAGTATAGACACTGATTCCAGCAGGAGGATGGGGCTGGTCAGATTTCAAAAATCAGCTCTTGCCTGGATGGTGGTGAATAGCCTTCCCTGTGCTCCCCACAGGCCCCGAGCTGGTGGTGTTGCTCTGCAGAACAAGTGGGATGTGAGGCCCATGCGGTGACACACCGGTGGGTGTATGGCCCACACGGCCATACTGGTCAGGGTGAGAAGCAGACCCAGCCAGCTGGGGATCACTCCTGCTGATCCCCCTCCCTGGGGTCTGTGGATATGGTAGGTGTTTGAAGGGATGATGGTGCCTTTCCAATGACAGTAGCTATGTCCAGGTGTACTTCTAAATCCAGTTAACTTCACTAACGGTGACATGAATCCCTCCCCAGCTTCCCTTCCCTGTGCCTGACTGGTTCCCACTGCCTCTCCTGGGATTACAGAGTCCTTGTTTGCCTGCAGATACCTGGGTTTAATGGTTTTCCTTTGGAGGATTCCATCTTGAAAGATCTGCTACTTTGTGGAGCTCCAGTCACTTCACGCCCCAAGCACATGCTGCCCCTGGAGATCCCCTGGGCTCTCCAGTCAGCTTGACTTTCACCTCCTTAAGGACATCATCTGCATGCCACCTATAGGACAGTCCTGGGCATGTGAAGAAGTGACCATTGACCATCCAGGCCGTGATCACACTATCACAGTAAGCTTTTTGCTCCTGAAACCAAGGACAAACAGTCCCTTCTGGGAAGCAATTCCTTGGGACTATTCTTGGAAGCAGACTTAGAAGAAGAGCCCAGCCTTCAGGCAGTGCACTGGAGTGATCCCATTTTATTACAGAAATGCTATAAGAGAGTCCACACTGACTCACTCTTAGATGTACACTTATATGGGCTTCATGTGAGACAGAAACGGTTCATTCCTCATTAGCAATGGGAGGAATCCAAATATTTCTGTAGGCATATGAGAAGAACAAGCAGTAAAACTAATTACATAAAAAAATAATATCATGACAATGAAAACAAACAAAACACAAGCCTGGAACAGGATGCATTAGGAGTCATTTGTGGAGAGTGATGGGAACATTACGACTACAGAAATATGACCATAAAATCAGTTTCCTCAGGGAATCCTTGAGCTCCTGGTTCCTCATGCTGTAGATGATGGGGTTCACAGCTGGAGGCACCACTGAGTACAGAACGGCCACCACCAGATTCAGGGATTGGGAGGAGATGGAGGGGGGCTTCAGGTAGGCAAACATGGCTGTGCTGACAAAGAGGGAGACCACGGCCAGGTGAGGGAGGCACGTGGAAAAGGCTTTGTGTCGTCCCTGCTCAGAGGGGATCCTCAGCACAGCCCTGAAGATCTGCACGTAGGACAGCGCAATGAAAACAAAACACCCAATACCTGAACAAAAACAAAACACTAGAAGCCCAACTTCCCTGAGGTCGGAGTGTGAGCAGGAGAGCTTGAGGATCTGTGGGATTTCACAGAAGAACTGGTCTATGGCATTGCCTTGGCAGAGTGGTAGTGAAAATGTATTGGCAGTGTGTCCCACAGCGCTGAGAAACCCACTGCCCCAGGCAGCTGCTGCCATGTGGACACAAGCTCTTCTTCCCAGGAGGGTCCCGTAGTGCAGGGGTTTGCAGATGGCAACGTAGCGGTCATAGGCCATGATGGTGAGAAGATAAAACTCTCCGGTGACAAACAAGACAAACGTAGATACCTGGGCAGCACACCCATAGTAGGAAATAGTCCTAGTGTCCCAGAGGGAATCGGCCATGGATTTGGGGAGAGTGGTGGAGATGGAGCCCATGTCAAGGAGGGAGAGGTTGAGGAGGAAGAAGTACATGGGAGTGTGGAGGCGGTGGTCACAGGCTATGACGGTGATGATGAGGCCGTTGCCCAGGAGGGCAGCCAGGTAGATGCCCAGGAAGAGCCAGAAGTGCAAGAGCTGCATCTCCCGTGACTCTGCAAATGCCAGGAGAAGGAAGTGGGTGATGGAGCTGCTGTTGGACATTTGCTGCCTCTGGGCATGGGGGCCTGTTCAAGGAGGAAAAGTCAGTGACACTTTAGAAGAGACTTCTCTGAGAAAAAACTTTACATTTTCTTATGGAACTCCTCCTCCCTCATCTGAAAGAGGAACAAGACAGCTCATTCCCCCACCCTACCAAATGAGTGACACGCTTAACATTTTGAAATGGAGCTTCGGCACCTAGTCCCCATGAAGGCACTTAGACAACTGGACCGCAGAGTCAGTATCAGAAGAGAAGCTGATCTGTGGCCCCACATAAACCCCAGAAAGGAAGAACACCATGGATACATGGAGAAACAAGGAAAAAAAATAATAAAAAAAGCAAGGAGAGAAAGACAGATGGGCATGCAGTGAAGCCTCCTCCTTATCCAGCTGTGCACTCCACCTCACAGTGTAGGTACTTTGAGCCCCTTTGTTTTGTGTCACATTGTAGGACACATGCACCTGTCCTTTCTGGAGGTCCAGTTGAGGAGGAGGTGACTTTTGCCCTGGACCCCACAGCCTTGTGGGCAGAGACAGTGCTGGGTGGGAGAGGAGACCAAGGGGTAGCTCTGAGGAAGGCATCTGCACTGCAGAGGATGGCAGGGATGTGCCCATATCAGCCCACCCATGAGGGAGCAGCTCCCTCACTTGCTGCCCATATATGTGACGCCTGGAGATGTCTCTGCCGGGAGCTGTTTCTCTGTCATCACGTCTCCTCCCTGTCCATGTTCACAGACCTTATCCTACCTGCTGTGTGCTCAGTTCTGCCCTGCAGACACCTCCTGGTAGCAGGACACTGCCCAGGGGAATTTCTGTGTGTGCAGAGTCCAAGGGGTATCTCAGACAAGTTCTATCGAGATCTGGGGTCTCAGTGCCTCCTCCAGAACAGAGAAATTCCAAACAACTGCTGTGTAACCCAAACGACCAATAAGAGAAAACTTAAAGCACAGACACCTTCCCTTTCAGATAGCCCTGGCCTTCACCTACCTCTTGAAACATGTCCTCCAGAAATGTCTTCAGGGTGATGTGGAACTGTGAGCAGCCCTGACCCACACAGCACCCTCTCAACAGCAGACATACCTTGCTCTGCCAGGGGTCACACCTTCCACCCACAGCTTCTCCCCACAGCCCTGTCAGGAGATCCCCGGGCAGGCTGAGTGCCGACCCTGGCAGGTGGCAGTGTCTGCCCTGGCACACACCCACCTTGGGTGAAGGGACCCTGCTCTGAAGGACAGCCCTGGGAATCCCTGGGTGCACACCTGGATTCACACCCTGCAGCTGTCCCTGAGAGAAAGGAGCTGCTATGCCCTGTCCCTCTGAGGGTGCAGAAGGGAATTGCTGCTCGGGAGCACCTCCTCCTCCTCTTCCACACTACAGAAACTGTGAGGATCCTCTTGAAAGATCCCATAGGCTGTGGGATGTGCCAGCTTTAGGAGATCCCTTCAGGAACTGCAGCTTTGTTGCCATGCACTCAGAGACTTACCACGTAGAGGGATGTGATGATTTCTCTACTCGTGAGCTCTCCTCTTCCCTCACACCCCACACTGCCTTTAACCTCTCTCCACCTCACCTCTCTCCTCTCCCCTCGCTGCCCGCAGGCAGTGCCTGCAGCCCTGCTGTGCTTTGCAGGGGAGCTGCTCCTGGGCAGAGCTGTCTCTCACAAGCACTGCCCGCTTGCCATGAGCTCCCTCCATCCCAGGAACTCAGCCCAGCTTGGAGGCAGAAGACCAGCCCAAGATGCCACTTTCTCTGCCCTCTCTGGGCTCCCTCGAGTTGCCCCTGGGGCTCTACTGTGAAACAGACTGATGTAATCACTGATGCCTCCTATCAGATACAGAGTTGAGCATGAGAATAATCTTTTCTCATCCCACTATAAGACAGGACAGCCAGACAGTGACAGGGATTGCATTTGTCTAAGCTGAGGGGAGTGATTCTGCTGAGTCGGTGGAGACATCTCCTTCTGGGTTTGTAACCCTGGGGCTAGCAGGTGACTTAGCGTCCTTCCATGCCTCAGGAGGTGGGATTCCTCTCTCGTCCTTCGCTTTGCCTACACTCCTGAAATCTCTCTGATCAACCAAACATGAATGGAGGAATTAAGGAAAATTATGCCCAGAGACTTGGCTTGTTAGGGTGTTTTGCATGTTAATGAGCCCTCTGGTGCTAAGTTCCTGAACTGCAGACACTGAAAGCTTCAAGAAGCCTCTAGAGAAGTAAAAGTCAGAAGCAAGCATGCATGTTTCTGAGAGTGCTAGCGGGCCTCACTGAGGGCCATCACTGAAGATCCCATGGAGGGAATGACCAGACAAGGTGCCCATCCCTGGGGGCTAGTGAAGAAGGAAGTCAGAGGCACTGGTTACAGGTGGAAAATCAAATCTGGAGGTGACTCAGAAAGCTTTCAATGTGTTTTGCCAAACAATATGGCCAAGCCTTGCCCCCCATCCCCTGCAAAGCGGGAAACTTTCTCTCCAATGTGTCTCAAAAACACTTCCCTCTTCCCCTGCAGTGATGGGTCATCAGTCCAGGAAGTTTGTGTCATCCTCCAGGCTCATGGATGTTTCCTGACGTCCATCCAAGTGTGGGGAGTGACAGAGGGGAGGAAAGTCAGACTGAGCACAGCCAGCCCCAGCACCAGGCATTCCCTGTCTCCTAGGTTGAGACATGCACACAAGATGGAAGTGTCTCTGTCATCCGTGTTTTGCATAGGAGGGATCTCCCTTCCTGCCATTTTCCCAGGACAGATGTCCTCCACCCACAGACATCAATTGCTTTCAATTTCTGGGCTCAGACATGGTTGTAAGGATTTGTTAAGCCATCAGGCATCACCTTGTTTCTCACCAACATCCCCAACCCTCTGTCCCAGACCAGTGGCCAATCACTGCTTCTCAGGGCCACTGAGACTTCAGAAGAGTCCTTGAGCTTCTTGGGCCTTCCTCATGCTTCATAACAATCTTGATGGCTCCATTCAGAGCTCATGGTGAGACTTCTTGTCTGTAGCAGGGCCTTTATGACCATCTCTTATGAAATGGTTGTCTTTTTATGATGTCCTATGCAGAAAGAGTAGCCACAGAAAAGCACCAAATATACCAAAACGGATGCTGAGTGAAGTGCCAGTAAGAACCAGGTGAGCTAGCCCCATGCCTGGGCAGGGAGTCTGTAGTGGGGAGAGGATTCAGCCTCTGCCACTCTCTGGAGAGTGAAATCAGTAGTGTCCATGCCACCTGGGGACACAATGGGAGACTTTTGCAAGGCCACCCTTCATCTGAACTGCATTAGATGCATACTTGAGGATGGGATATCACGCCTTATATTACAATCACTGAATTCAATTGACATTGTCCAGAGTGGCTAACACAGATGGATGCAGATTGCTACGTTGCAGATATTTAGATTTAGGTAGATAAATGCTATTTTTATTCTTTTTAGCCACTGATACACTTAGGAAAATCACACAAACACCTGAAAGAAGGCTTTTTGGCAGAAGTCCCAGCAGGTTTGCATCTCAAGAAACAGAATGCCAGATGGAGAGAGAAGGATGAATGGTTTGGGCACTGTCCTGGGATTTGGGCAACTCAAGCGTGCTCCTCTCTCCCCCACACCCTGACCTCCTCAGTGACATGTGTGAGAACTCTAGCAACTAGGTCTGAACCTCCAGTTGAATCAGGTAATTTGTGCCTAATTGCAGCTCATGATTTGAGCTTCCATTTCAGTGCAAACTATTTCTATTGACATTGTCTCCATCTTCCCTCTGACACAGCTACTGTGTAACACAACTGCCCTTTCCAGGAAAAACAGAGCAAATTAGTTCCTGAACTGCATCTTTTCCCCTTGGTGGAAATGAAAGGCTCAAGCCAAGAGGCCCAAGAAACCCAATTTCACATAGGGCCAACTAATGAAAACATTGTGTAGCCGATGGGACCTTCTCTTTACTGGCAGAGAAATTGTGAAGCCAGACAATACAGTTTCACGTATTTTTTCCTCTTTTTAACCCGGCTGTCAGTATTTTTGTGTTTTATCTGCTTTGCCATTTTGAAACTGTCTTTGAAATACTATACCCAGCATAGCTTTGTTTTTTAACCCAGATGAGTATGCAGCATTGAGGTGGGTTTCCATACATGGAGCAGCTTTGTACAATGTCTGCCCCAAGAGGGGAAATAGCTCACCTTGCCTTTGGAAATAGGTGAAGCTGTGGGGAATAAATGTATTCTTTCAGACAGTAAGAGATAAGGTTGGCGAGATTTGGGTTGCAGAGATTTGAGGTAGTTCTTTCAAGATCTGAGCAGGCAGAGCTTTGGAGCCAAGGAAAAATAAAGAAGCTCTCAGCAATGTTTTTGAATCAGTGGCACTACCACAAATAACAGTAACAGGACAGTGCTGTAAGGGAATTCCTTTTCCTTCTTGACGGTGATGAACTAATGTGATTTAATTTCCTTCTTGACAGTCATTCTCACCTGTCAAGATAGCCATAAGTTCTCAGTAGTTTGCCTCTGGCATGCAGTTTTTAGAACAGTGCTTTTTCCTCTCACTACTAACTCTATTATCATTTAAAGATTACACTTCTTAGACAGTATTGTCCTTAAACCATGTCTACTCCATACCTTTACTCCATATTTTTGGGAGCACAGGGAGGTGGAATAGGGGAATATTTTAGTTTTTTAGCCAAAGGAGACCAAGAGACAGATCCCAGATTAGTGAAAGCTGGAAGCTTGGAGTTCCCTTCATCTGCCCTGCATTTCAGCATGTAAAATGAAACCAACCTAGTGAAAAAAGTTTGCTTTGGTTCTCTTTAAAGCACCACATAGACCAGGAGACAGGCCAGGACACCTAAAGAGGAATTACTCTTCTCCATCCCAAAAGAATCTCAGGTGGTATGGCATGACAATTCCTGGATTCAAGGATTTGGTCAAATGACTCATCTCCATTTCTATAACCAGGCTTCAATGCCTGGTTCATGTGTAGACCCTGTACATGGATGATGACTTTTGTTAAGCTCTGACCTCAGAGCTGGCCCTACTTGGAACTAAAGGCAGGACTAGAGACCTCCTGAGCACAGGACAGTTCCACCTTGAATTGTCCCATGAGCCTATGCTGTAGAGACCCTCACCTTCTGGTGGAGCTGAACCCTGAAAACCTCCAAAGATGGACATCACAAAGAGTCTCTGGGTGTCCTGATGCAGTGCAGCACCACTGTCCTAGTCAGTTTTTCCTAATGTCCAGGGTGAAGCTCTCAAGAGGCAGTTTGTGGCTGTTGCCTCTGCCATACCACTGCAGGTGTGACCAGATGGATGATCTGCTCAGCCTGGTGGCAGAGCTGTGAGAGGAAGCAGAAAGGTTAAGGAACATCAAGGAGTCTGAGAAAGAGATTGGTGAAACCATGCTCTGCCCTCCTTGAGACAGAAAGAGGAATAGCCACCAGAAAAAAAAAACCCACCAAAACCAAAAACAAAACCAGAAAAACCCCAAAAACCACCACCAAAAAACAACAAACCCAAGATCAAAGGGATCCTGTATCAGTAGTCATTTAAGCAGTAGCTTAAATGAAAGGAGTGAATGGAGGCAAGTCCACGCTCAGGGTGACAGGTGAACCCCCACCTCGCCTTCCCAGGTGCCTCTATACAATAGGCTCTGGATGTGGAAGGCCAGTCAATGGATGATGTGGATGATGGTCCATCTACACCAGAGATCTTGCCAAGGTCAGAGAGGCCTAACCCCCATATCATGACCACCTCCATGAGGAAGAAAAGGTGGGTTATAGTAGGTGACTCCCTTCTGAGGGGAACAGAGGGTCTGATAGGTCAGACATACCCTTCTCTTAGGGATGTCTGTTGGCTCCCTGGGGCCTGGGTTAAGGACATCACTAGAAAACTTCTCAGCCTGGTGTGGCCCTCAGACTATTACCCATTACTGTTCTTGCATGTCGGTGGTGATAAAGCCACAATGTGTAATCCAAGACTGACCAAAGGAGACCTCATGGCCTTGGGATGGTGGGTAAGAGGATCTGAAGCACAGGTTATTTTTTCTCTCATATTCCAGTTCTGCAGTGACATTGGAAGAAACAGACGGGCCCAGCCTATAATACATGGCTCCATGGCTGGTGTCACCACCACAGTTTTAGGTTTTTTGGTAATGGCATGGCCTACACAGCACCAGGCCTGCTGGTGTCAGATGGGATTCACCTTTCTCAAAGGGGGAAGAGGGTCTTTGCTTACGATCTAATGGATCTCATTGACAGAGCTTTAAACTAGACTTGAAGGGGGAGGGGGATAATAACACACTTGCCTGTGACAAGCTGTGGGATGACACACCAAGATTAGAGGGATGGGGTGATAGCAAGGGCCCTCAGCCTGTTGCTTAGAGACATGCTGGATACCCTGCAGCACACTTGAATTCTTATGTAGATGAACCTGGAGCTCCTGAGGTAATAGAAGCCAACAGGGAAACACCAGTCAAATACATCAAAGTGATTAAGGGGTGTTCCTCTAAGAAGGTGACACAGTTGACAGCCCAGCTGAAGTGTTTCTACACCAACATCTGCAGCACGGGCAGCAAACCAGAGGAGTTGGAAGCCACTGTGTTGCTAGAAAGCTACAACCTAGTTGCCATTACTGAAAATTAGTGGGATGAATTCCATGTCTGGAGTGTGGCTATCGGTGGCTACAGGCTGTTCAGAAGGGACAAGCAAGGAAGGAGGAGTGGAGGCATTGACCTCTTACATCAAGAAACAGCGTTTGAAGAGCTGTCTCTGAAAAATAGCCATGAGCAGGTTGAAAGCTTATGGGTAAGAGTTAGAGACAACAAAAGGAACCTTGTGGTTGGTGTCTCCTACAGGCTGCCTGATCAAGGGGAGTCTATTGATGAAGCCTTCTTACCCCAGCTACAGGAGGCATCACATTCACAGGCTCTCATCCTGCTGGGGGACTTCAACCACAGTGCCATCTGCTGGAAAAGTAGCACGGCAAGCTGTAGGCAATCCAGGAGACTCCTGGAATGCATTGAGGATAACTTCTTAAGCCAGGTGGTAGCTTTACCAGAGGGGATGTCATACTGGGCCTGATGGTCACCAATGCAAGTGAGCATCAAGATTGGAGGCAGCCTGATGGCTGAGTTGAGTCCTGCTGGTCAAACTAAAGGGCAAGAAGGAAAGGCACAGGCAGTGTAAGCAGGGACAGCTATCCTCAGAAGAGTATAGGGATGCTTCCTGGTTGTGTAGGGATGGGGCCAGGAAGACCAAGGTGTGGCTGGAGCTGAATTTGGCAAGGGATGCAAAGAATAATAAGGGCTTCTACAGGTATGTCAGCCAGAAAAGGAAGGTCAAAGAAAGCGTACCCCTCCTGATGACCACCACTGGCAAACTGGTAAAAATGGACAAGGAGAAGGCTGAGGTACTCAAATTTTGCCTCAGTCTTCACTGGCAACCTCTCTCCCCATACCTCTTGAGTGGATGAAGTGCAAGACGGGGACTGGGGGAGCAAAGTCCCTCCCACTGTAAGAGAACATCAGGTTAGTGACCACCTGAGGACCCGAACATACAGAAATCTATGGGACCTGATGAAATGCATCCCAGAGTCTGAAGGAATTGGCTGATGTACTTGCCAAGCCACTCTCCATGACATTTGAAAAGTCGTAGCAGTC
The DNA here is from genome assembly GCF_011004875.1 of Balearica regulorum gibbericeps. NCBI lineage: Eukaryota > Metazoa > Chordata > Aves > Gruiformes > Gruidae > Balearica > Balearica regulorum. The sequence goes on from NC_046213.1 coordinate 1,318,646, forward strand.
AGGTGACGTCCCTAGTGACTGAAAAAGGGAAACATTGCACCCATTTTTAAAAAAGTTAGAAAGGAGGACCCTGGGAACTACCAACCTGTCAGTCTCACCTCTGTGCCTGGGAAGATCATGGAATAGATCCTCCTAGAAGCTATGCTAAGGTACATGGAGGACAGAGAGGTGATTTGAGACAGCCAGCATGGCTTCACCAAGGGCTGAATGGGCTGAATCCCACCCACAGAGAGTGGGATTGAGGGCACCCTCAGCAAGCCAGCCATATCCTGGGCTTCATAAAAAGAAGCATGACCAGCAGGTTGAGTGAAGTCCCTCTACTCTGCTCTTGTGAGACCCCACCTGGAGTACTGCATCCACCTCTGGAGTCCTCAGGACAAGAAAGACATGGACCTGTTGGAGCAAGTCCAGAGAAGGGCCATGAAGATTATCAGAGGGCTGGAACACCCCTCCGACGAAGAAAGGTTGAGAGATTTGGGGTGCCCCAACACTAAGATGGTGCCCCTGATGCTGCCCTGTCTCTCAGAGTTGCTCCATTAGAGCTTGCGGTTACTTGCACATATCTGGACCACTCATGGCACCTCAAATGTCACCACGTGTTTCTGTTTGAACAGCTCACTTCTGGCCTTCATCTTTAATTAGCAGTGGAGATGATACCAGGAGCTCACATGCAGGTGCTTATTTTGATCACACCTGAATCCCATGAGAGAGAGGAATCCCATGTCTTGTGGGTTTGTGACAGCCATGAGAGGGAGCTGAATTCCCTTCTAGGGCCAGGACTACAAATCTGGAGTGAGATGCCTCGACTAACTCAGCTGAATCACTTCCTCAACAAAGGTAAAGGAGATCCCTCCCTCTCAGCATCTCGGAGTCTTGTCTAATATTAAGACAAGAAAAGGTGATTTTTATACCTAAGTCTTTTCCTGATAAAAGAAATGACACTGCTGGAAATAAGCGTCTTTCACCAGCTAAGGGTGATTACTTCAGTGATTACTTCAGTCTGCTTCACAGCAGGTTCCCTTGGAGAACCAGTGACAGCTGGAGGGAGCCCAGAGGGGACAGAGAAAGTGGCACCTTGGGCTAATCCTCTGCTGCTGAGCTGGGCTGGGCTCCTGGGATGGAGGGAGCTCATGGCAATCGGGCAGTGCTGCACAGGGACAGCTCTGCCCAGGAGCAGATCCACTGCAAAGCGTAGCAGGGCTGCGGGCACTGCCTGCAGACAGCGAGGGGAGATGAGTGAGGCAGAGGGAGATGAAAGGCAGTCTGAGGTAGGAGGACAGAGGAGAGCTCACAGGTAGAGGAATTTTCACAGCCCTTGATGTGGTAAGTCTCAGTGTAGAGCAGTACAGCAGCAGTTCTAGGAGGGATGTCCTAAAGGAGGTACACCTCACAGCCTATGGGATCTTGCATAAACATTTTTGTGTGGGAGAAGGAAGCACTTGTCCTGGTTTTGGTAGGGATAGAGTTAATTTTCTTCCTATCAGCTGGTATAGTGCTGTGGTTTGGATTTGGAATACAAATAGTGCTAATAGCACACTGATGTTTTTAGTTGTTGCCAAGCACTCAAGGACTTTTCAGCTTCTCATACTTTGTGGTGTTCGTTACTTGTTTTCTATATTCTATTATTATTATAATTATCATCATCATAATCTTCCTTTATGTCCTATTTAATTGTCTTTATCTCAACCCACGAGTTTTACTTTTCCATTTTCAATTCTCTCCCTCTCCCACTGGGGCGGGAGGTGGGTGAGCGAACAACTGTCTGTCTTTAGCTGCCTGCAGGGTTAAACCACAACAGTGCTCTAGAGCAGGCATTCCTTTCTCCATGGTCAGAGGGACAGGGTATCATGTCTCCCTTCTCCTGCGGATGGTTGCAAGGGTGTGAAGGTAGGTGGTGCCCAGGACTGTCCTTCCAAGCAGGGTCCCTGCACCCCAGGGGCTGTGTGCTGGGGCAGGGACTCTGCTGCTGTCCAGGGTCAGCACTCAGCCTCCCTGGGGAGCTCCCCATGGTGCTGCAGGGAGAAGATCTGGGTGGATGGAGCAACCTCAGCAGGGCAGGATTCTTCTACTGTCTAGAGGGTGCTTCAGCTTCATATCACCCCTAGGACACTTCTGAGGGGAGTTTTCATCAGTGTTGTCAAAGCAGCAATTATTTTAAAGAAAAAGAGTTTTCCTGAGTTTGTGCTTTCAGTTTCCTACTGCTGGTGAGGGTTGGGGAGGGGAGAGAAATGGAAAACAAGGTAAATTTGGACAAAAGACTGACAGATCAGTAGGCCTGCTGGAAACCTGGTAGTATCCAATCACCCTCTCCTCAGCCTAAGACTGCAGCAGCATCACATTTTCTAGTTTTGGTCTGTTTTCTTCTGACCTGGTCCTCTGGACCACCAAACACCGGGATGCTCCAGAGTGTGCCCTGCCGACGGGAGTTTTCTGCAGGGCAGAGCTGAGTGTATACAAGGTAGGATGGGAAAAGACAGAGAAACAGCTACATGGACAAACAGCTCCAGGCAGTGGAGATATGTCAGGGGAGGAGAGGAAAGTGCTGACAGAAGCGCTGGACAAGGTGAATTTGGGCAGCTGCTTGTCCATTCCTCCAGCGCAGTTGTCTTCCTCTGAGCAAGGCCTTGGTCTCCTCCCCAACCCACAACAACTTCTACCATGTAGACCGTGGTGTCCAGGGCATGATCTACCTCCTCTGCAGCCAGAACTCCAGCACAGGAGGGGTGCTTGTCTCCTGAGACTGCTCCTTTCGTCCTGCACAACAGAGGGTCTTGGAGTGACTGCCCAGCAGTGTTGATAGGGTCTGTGCAGAGCTGGGTAAGGTAATGTCTCTCCAAAGTATTTCTCTGCCTCTTTGCCTTCTTTGACATAAGCATCATGGTATTTTCCAATATTTCTACACCTGTCCATGCTGTCCTGTTATTTTTTGCTGGCTCTCTGGGGACTGGAATTTCAGCTAAAGGTCAGACAGCAACTCTGAGTGTGCTGCCCAAGATATGTCTGCATGGGAATGAGGTGTCCCTGCCCCTCTCCGAATTCTGGGACTCCAGGCAATACAGCATGTGGGATTGGGAAATGTGACTAGTGTCCTTTCAGAAGACCCCATCTTCTACTGTTTCTCTGTCTGTTCTTACCAGGGCAGAAGGGTTTGGGAAAGAAGCAGACTCTCTCTGAAGCCACACCACCTCAGGACCTTTAATCGTCCCCCTGTAAGTGTCATGTCAAACCGTTCTTCACAAAGGTCCAGCTCTCCCACAGCATCGTCGTGATATCTGAGAGCCCCACAGTGAAGCCATGGTGATACTGAGGCCATAGAAATGCTGCTGAGCATTTTTCAGCATGGGTATGCGAGAGGATGAAATGAGCTTTGCATTCCCTGGGCTAGAAAGGGAGTGTTGAGACCTCACTCTGTTGCAGACACAGCACCCTAGAGTGGTTGTTCTAGTCATCTGTGTGAAGAGCACAACCTCTGTGTCACTCTGTGCTCATTCTGAGCTGAGAACAAGAGAGGAATTTGGAGAGCTGCACTTTGAATCATGAATTCCCCCAGCTCCGTACAGTTCCTTTCTCAGAGCAACTTCTGAGTGTGATCATCTTCCAGCTGAGAGAGGCTGGACATGGCAGCTGGGAATGAGACTGCTGGAGAGACCAGCTCTCCTGACTCTGTGCCTACAGGGAACCATTTGTCTCTCTCAGGACTCACTAGTACTGATGCTGAGAGCAATCCAAAAGTTGAGGGTTTCTACCCCTTCAAAGAATGTACCCCTGATCTGACAAGATTACAAGAAAGTGTATTGTTAAGCCTCTGTGCTACAGTCCATCCACTGGAGAACAGAGCAGTAAGACCTCCAGCAGCCTTCCTCCTGATGAGTGCCTCTCAGGTGAGTGAGGATGTCCATGCAGTAATAGTCCCGAACCGCCTCTCTCTTTTGACCACGTCTACAGACGAAGCGCAGATGGAAGGCAATAGATTGGAAGGCAGGTTCTGTCTCACTAGTGACTGATTCACTCAGTCACCTCTGTTCAAAAGGGTAAAACCAGAAAAAGGAAATCCCTCCCAGGGCACTTTTCCAGACGTAGGTGGCCCAAGTGCTAATGTCATCTCTCCCTTCAGGACATGGAGACTATTCCCACAGGGGCATTTAATCCAGGCTCCTGCACTCAGCCTGAGGTGTCTATCCTCAGTGACCACCTCGATATACAGGGCTTTTTGCTGTTTCTGTGTACCAGCTGCTGTAGAGCAGGTCTGACTCCGAAGGAACTCATTGGATGAGGACCCTCCTCCTCATGGTACACTCAGCCAGAGTAAATCAGAACAAAATCAGAACTACCATGCACCTGTACTCGGCACTGGTGAGGCCACACCTCAAGTACAGTTTTCAGTTTTGGGCCCCTCACTAGAAGAAAGACATTGAGGTGCTGGAGCGTGTCCAGAGAAGAGCAATGAAGCTGGGGAGGGGTGTGGAGAACAAGTCTTGTGCGGAGTGGTTGAGGGAACTGGGGTTATTTAGTCTGGAGAAAAAGAGACTGAAGGGAGACCTTATTGCGCTCTACAACTACCTGAAAGGAGGTTGTAAGAAGGTGGACATCAGTCTTTTTTCGAAAATTACAAGTGATAGGACAAGAGGAAATGGCCTCAAGTTGTGCCAGGGGAGACTTATATTGGAAATTAGTAAAAATTTCTCAACCAAAAGGGTTGTAAATCACTGGAAGAGGCTTCCCGGGGAAGTGGTTAAGCCACCATCCCTGGAGGTATTTAAAAGACATGCAGATGTGGTGCTTAGGAACATGGTTTAGTGGTGGACTTGGCAGTGTGATGTTTACAGTTGGACTTGATGATCTTAAAGGTCTTTTTCAACATAAACGATTCCATGATTCTATGGTTTTATGATTCAATGAAAGGAGGAAGAAGCATGAAGGTCTTCTTGAGAAGAGAGGCAATGTGGGAGGTTTCTGTGAGAAAAAGAACAGTTTTTTCTCAGAGAAGCCTGCCCTGAGCTGTCCATATATATTTTTCTTGTACAGCACTCAAATCCCAGAGAGACTAAATGTTCAACAGCAGCTCCATCACCCACTTCCTTCTCCTGGCATTTGCAGAGTCACGGGAGATGCAGCTCTTGCACTTCTGGCTCTTCCTGGGCATCTACCTGGCTGCCCTCCTGAGCAACGGCCTCATCATCACCGCCATAGCCTGTGACCACCGCCTCCACACCCCCATGTACTTCTTCCTCCTCAACCTCTCCCTCCTCGACCTGGGCTCCATCTCCACCACTCTCCCCAAATCCATGGCCAATTCCCTCTGGGACACCAGGGACATTTCCTATGCAGGATGTGCTGCACAGCTCTTTCTGTTTGTCTTTTTGATGTCCTCAGAGTTTTATCTTCTCACCGTCATGGCCTATGACCGCTACGTTGCCATCTGCAAACCCCTGCACTACGGGACCCTCCTGGGCAGCAGAGCTTGTGTCCACATGGCAGCAGCTGCCTGGGGCGCTGGTTTCCTCAATGCCATGCTGCACACGGCCAATACATTTTCACTACCACTCTGCCGAGGCAATGCCATAGACCAGTTCTTCTGTGAAGTCCCTCAGATCCTCAAACTCTCCTGCTCAGAATTCTACCTCAGGGAAGTTGGGGTCCTTGTGGTTAGTCTTTGTTTAGCATTTGGGTGTTTTGTTTTCATTGTGCTGTCCTACGTGCAGATCTTCAGGGCCGTGCTGAGGATCCCCTCTGAGCAGGGACGGCACAAAACCTTTTCCACGTGCCTCCCTCACCTGGCTGTGGTCTCCCTGTTTATCAGTACCGTCATGTTTGCCTATCTGAAGCCCCCTTCCATGTTCTCCCTCTCTTTGGATCTGGTGGTGACAGTTCTATACTCAGTTCTGCCTCCCACAGTGAACCCCCTCATCTACAGCATGAGGAACCAGGAGCTCAAGGATGCCCTGAGGAAGCTGATTTCATCAACACTGTTTTAATAGTGATAAACTTCCCATCTTTCTCCAGAAATGTCTCCAAGGGTGTCCCAGAGAAGTCTTGACCTTTTATTATTGACCTCATTATTATTATCATTATAGTTTCTGTTTAGAATGTGACTACAGAAATGTTTGGATTCTTTCTACTTCTACTGAGGCATGAGCATGCTCTCTGTCATCTGGAGCCAGAATAAAGGTGTTGAACACTGGGCCAGAGCTGAATCCCTCACAGCACCTCTGTAAGAAAATGGGATCTCCTGTGTGCCATGAGCTTTTCTTCCAATGCTGGTGTCAGGAGTAGACATGAGCAATTGCATCCCCATAAGGACATTGCTCAGAATTCTGTACGGCTGCAGGAGCAAAAACCTATCAGTCACATTGTCACCTGTTAGCAACTGAGGACTGGATTTTGGACTCACTCATCAGTGTCTAGTGACAATGGGGGGCAATGACTGGTCACTGAGTTTCATGTTTGGGGCTCTCCCATATTGGACTTGGCAGATGACATCATTCTTGAGGACAAACTGGAGCTGCTTGGAGAGCCTGGAGGATGTCCAGGGACAGTGTGTGCCTCCAGTGGGCAGTGACTGGAGCCCCACAAATTGAGAGAGCACTGAAGGTGGAGTCACCTAAAGGTAAAGTGTTGAACTGAGATGTCCACAGGGAAAGAAGAACTCTGCAATCCCAGAGGAGGCAGCAGGGACCCAGCAGCATGGGGAAGGTAGGCTGGAGAATAATTAATGTCATCCTTATGGAGGCCCACTCACCCGCAGTGTTAATGCACAAGAACGACATGGGTCCCTCAAAATTTTTTCATCAGGGCTTGCAGACGCTTGTGCATGTCATGGACCACCTCTGGCACCTCAAATGCCACCAGGTCCTAAGTGTGAATGACTAACTGTCACCCTCCATCCCCACTGATTATAGAGGATTTTTAGACCAGGAACTCACACACAAGCACCTCTTTTGTGCACACTTGAACTGTAGCAAGAGGAATCCCAGCTCCTGTGGGTCTGCATGGTGCATGGGGGGAGCTGAATACCCATTCAGCCCAAGGGTTTCTGACCAGTGGTAGGATATGTGCATTGGCTCAGCTGAATTGCCCTACAGAAGGGAAAATGCACCTCTTGCTGTTGCTGCCTAGTTGTCCAGCCAAAAAGGAATAAAAAACCCAGGGGTTAACAGAGGGAGAATTTCCATCTCTTTTTGATAGCCATTCTTTGATAAGCCAAACCACGCTGCTGGAATTAGCTGCCCTCCATTCTTTGGAGAAGGAGCTCAAAGATGCACTGAGCTGATTTCATAGACATTTTTCATCTGTAATAACTTGCCCAGCCATATGTAGTCATGACACCCGTGGTATCTCAGGATAGTTCTGCATTCTGCTTGATGTTCATTGCTGTTGTTGTCTATGTGATCCTCATGTTCATATAGAAATGTTTGGATTCTTCCCAACTCTGCTAATGCATAAACCTGTTGTGTCTGACCTAGAAGCATGTTGTGTACGTTTACAACATTGTCACAGCTGACTTCCCGATATTATGTCTTTAAAGATGTCGTCTCACTGCAGAGATCTTCAGCGCTGGTCCTGAAGACCAAGCTATAATTCAAAAGATCAGGGAAAGAACATAGAAAATAAATGGCACCCTAAAAGATCCTCTGGCTTTGCTTTGGTTCCCCAGTGGCCTGAAGGATGAGCTCAGCATCCTAGAGTGATCTGATGGGGACCCAGGTCTGGATCCAGGGCTCAGGTGTCAGCACCGTCGTGGTTTAGCCTCAGCTGGCAGCTGAACACCACACGGCTGCTCGGTCAACCCTCCTTTGGTGGGATAGGTAGGAGAATGGGAAGACAAAGGCAAAACCTTGTGGGTTGGGATAAGGACAGTTTACTGGGACAAATGTGGAAGGTGCTGAAGAGGAGCCTGGTCTGCTCCCTGGACGGACTGGGAAGATGTCCCAGGGCAATCGTCACAGGGCAGCCCCTCACATCACTCATTTACAGTGCCAGCTGCTCAGCTCAGCTTCAGGGTAGTACATGACCAGCTTGATCCTCCAGGACATCTCCATATCCTGAGTAAAGGAAAAAGGTCAGCCCTGCATGGCTTCTCTTCTGGACCAGACTCCAAGAGGTTCCAGAGGATGGCTGTCTCCTGTGCCCCTGTGGGGCTGTGTGGGGACTGGGTGCTCAGATCCCACAGTTTCTGTTAGGAGACTTAGGAAACCAGGAAGCCTGAGGCAGAACTTACCAGTGAAAACGAGGGAAAAAAGGTGCTGAATAACTCAGATCATTACATGCCTTTGGTCGGTAGGTCCTCTGCCCCAGTCCTCTGCTCCGCTAGGCAGCAGGCACACCTTTTCCTTAGCTGCCTTCCTTTTGTTACAGATTTATCTAGAGAAGCTCTTCTGGTTACCCACCCCTTGCTGCTTCCAGCTCCAGCTGAGCTCTGGTTTCCCTAGCTCTACCCCTGCATGCACAGACACAGTCTCTTCATTCCCCCTGGGCAGACTGTCCCCCTTTCACTGTCTGTGCACATCCACCCAGCAGCCCAAGCTCTGGTGATCCTGCCAGGATTGCCAGCAGCAGCCGCTCATGAGGGAGCTCCCCAGGGAAAACTGCCCAGCCTGAGCAGAAGGGACCTTGACTTTCACTGCCCAGGCCTGCCAGCCTGGCAGGGCCAAGGGCCCATCTCCTGCCACCCCACCTCAGCCTGCTCCTGACAGACTTCATCGCAGCCTCCAAAGGAGCTGGGGCTGTCTGGGGTTCTGAGGCATTCTGGTGGCAGGAGGATGGGACATGGGCACAGCATCAGTGGTGATGGCAGCAGAGTGACAAAGTCTGCCCTGCGCAGCACAGCACTGGATGGCTGATGCCTCTGGGCTTCAGATTTGGAGAGGATGCCAGCCTGACATTAGGAGTGCCAGGAGTTATGTGGACTTCCAGTGCAAATGTGATCTGTGGTGGTTTAGCCTTCACTAGATGCCAGGTGCCCACCAAAGCTGCTCTATCACTTCCCCTCCTCAACTGGGCAGGGGAGAGAAAATATAACAAAAGACTCGTGGGTCGAGATAAGAACAGGGAGAAATCACTCACCAATTACTGTGACGGGCAAAATAGACTCAACTTGAGAAAATTAATTTAATTCATAATGAATCAAATCAGAGTAATGAGAAATAAAACCAAATCTTAAAACACCTCCTCCTATCCCTCCCTTCTTTCCCAGGCTCAACTTCACCCCCATTTCTCTCCCTCCTCCCCTCTCAGCAGCACAGGGGGATGGGGAATGGGGGTTGTGATCAGTTCATCACACATTGTCTCTGCCACTCCTTCCTCCCCAGAGGGAGGACTCGACACACACTTTCACTGCTCCAGCATGGGGTCCCTCCCATGGGACACAGTTCTCCATGAACTTCTCCAATGTGAGTCCTTCCCACAAGTTGCAGTTCTTCACAAGCTGCTCCAGCATGGGTCCCTTCCACAGGGTACAGACCTTCAGGAGCAGACTGCTCCAGCGTGGGTCCCCCCACGGGGTCACAAGTCCTTCCAGCAAGCCTGCTCTGGCGTGGGATCCTCTCTCCACGGGTCCACAGGTCCTGCCAGGAGCCTGCTCTAGCATGGGCTTCCCATGGGGTCACAGCCTCCTTCAGGTGTCTCCACCTGCTCTGGCATGGGGTCCTCCATGGGCTACAGTTGAATGTTTGCTCCACCATCATATGAAGACCTCCAAGGACAGGAATAGCACAACCTTTCTTGGCAACCCAGTACAGTGCATAGTGAAAAGATTTCTCCATAGGGCGACACCAGTCTAAATGACCCTTCTTTCAGCTTTTGTCTATGATCCCTCTTCCTTCAACTATGTACTGAGGTGAAGAATTTAGAATCTTGTTAACCACCTGATAGGTACTGTAAGACCTCTCAGGACACACCCTTGCAGTACTCCACTTGCTACCGGCCTCCAGGCAGAGTGTTACCTGTTCAGGACTACCCTCTGTGCTTTCTCAACAGCTGTGGACGAAACCCCACAGACTTTTATGGGTCAAGCTCTCTCAAGTGGTGACTTGATCCTTGTGCACTGCTGGAATTTCTTCTCTTCCTTGTGCAAACTAGAAATAATTTAAATATATTGCATAGAGGAGACAATTGGACAGTAAACTGAGAAGAAAATTACCTTGTCCAAAAGGCCGGAGCTTTCAGGAAGCTTCCAGTTTTAGGGAAGAATGGCCACCAACCGAAGCCATGAGGCTTCCAAGTATTACTAACCTAGCCTTTCTGGAGCTCCTTTTTGGTATAGAGGGATGGAGAACACGAATTCTTTTCCTTTCCCCATCTCCTCCAGCCAGTGTCACTGGGGTACATGGAGGGAGGACAAGAGATTTTCGTAAGAAAACTTCACACAGGAGATAAGGGAAATCTTCTTCCTCATGAGGAGAGTCAAAGACAGGAAGTGGCTACCAAGAGATATAGTCGTGGCATCCATTCTTGGAGGTTTTCAAGTCACAGCTTGCATCAAGTCCTGAGCAACTGGCTCTGACCACATATCTGACCCTGCTGGGAGCAGGAGGGTGGGCTGGAGACCTCCTGACAGCCTGCCCCTTGACCAACATTGGCACGTAGGCAGGATGCCACCCATGTCATCCAAAATGACACACAAGGCACATTACTGCCATGTAAGGTATGATTCTCTCAAATCATACTAGCATTGGTGGAGCCAAGGGGTGTCATGACTCTTACCAACATTCAAAAGGCATTTGCATGATTGACTGTTGCTGCCAGATGACCCAGACGCTAAGTGTCCATGATAGTCCACTGGAGCCACGACATCACTGACAATCCTGTGTTTGCTTTTGGTGATTGGGCGAGTCACTCTGTGTGAGTGCTGTTGCTCATCCTTCTTACTGCCTAAATAAAGTTTGATTTATAATGCGCTGTCAGACCACATTACTGTTTGGACCACACCTCCTGATACACAGTAAATGTATCACAAAGCCTGCTAAGGAGAGAAAAGGTGGTGTCCCTATTTCCCATTTTCACAGAATCACGGAATCACAGAATGGTTGAGGGTGGAAGGGACCTTTGGAGGTCATCTAGTCCAACTACCTTGGTCAACCAGGGCCACCTAGAGCTGGTGGTCCAGATACATGTCCAGATGATTTTTTAATATCTCAGGGAAGGGAGACTCCACAACCTCTCTGAGTAATCTGTGCCAGCGCTCATGGCACTATGTGTGTGCCTTACCAAAAAGTGTTCCATTATGTTCAGAGGGAGCTGGCTGTATTTCAGTTTGTGCCCATTGCCTCTTGTTCTGTCACTGGGCACTACTGAAAAGACCTGACTCAGTCTTATTTGCACCCTTCCTTCAGGTATTTTTATACATTGATAAGATCCTCTCTGAGCCCTCTCTGGGCTAAACTATCCCAGGTCTCTCAGCCTTTCCTGACAGGAGAGATGCTCCAGTCCCTTAATCATCTTTGTGACAATTTGTTGGACTCTCTCCAGTGTGTCCATGTCTCATACTGCAGAGGCCAGCATTGGACACAGTACTCCAGGGGTAGTGTAACTTGTGGTGTACCCCATGGGTTATACTGGGTCCAGTCCTGTTTAACATCTTCATTAATGATCTGGATGAGTGTACCCTCAGCAAGTGCTGCTGTTACAAGACTGGGAGGAGCAACGGATATGCCAGAAGGCCATGCTACCATCCAGAAGGACCTGGACAGGCTGGAGAAATGAGCTGACAGGAACCTTCATGAAGTTCAAGAAGGGCAAGTGCAAATTCCTGCCCCCTGGGAAGGAACAACCCCTTGCAGCCATATATGTGATGATGAACAGTTGGCTGAAGGGTTGGGCTCAAAGTGTTGTAGGAAATGGGGTAATATCTGGCTGGCAGACAGTCACTAGTGGTGTTCCTCAGGGCTTAATTTTAGGACCAATTATCTTCATTGGTTTTATCAATGACCTAGACATGGGAGTGCACAGTAAGGAAGTTTGCCAGTGATATTAAATTAGGAAGAGTCATTGATTCCCTTGGTGGTAGAGAGGCCTTATAGAGAGATCTTGATAGATTAGAGCACTGGGCAATCATCAACTGTATGACATTCAACAAGAGCAAATGGTGGATTCTGCACCAGGGATGGTGTAATACTGGAAGTACATATAGGTTGAGGGAGAAGAGGCTGCAGTGCAGCCCTGTAAGAATGGGGTCTGGGAGTTTTGATTGAAGGTACGCTCAATATGAGTCAACAATGTGTGCTGGTGGCCAAAAGGGCCAAACATGTCCTGGGGTGCATTAAGCCCCATAGCTAACCAGTCGAAAGAAGTGATTGTCCCACTATACTCAGCATTGGTGCAACCTCGCCTCAAGTCCTATGTGCAGTTTTGGGCTCCATAATATAAGAAGGATATAAAATATTAGAATGTGTCCAAAGGACTTTTCACCAAAGATGGTGAAAGAACTAAAGGACATGACTTATGAGGAACAGCTGAGAATACCAAGTTTGTTCAGCTTAAAGAAGAGGAAACTGAGGAGTGTCATTGCTGTCTCCAACTCCCACATGAGGGAGATGGAAAGTCAGGTGCTGATTTCTTCTCTCTGATGTCCAGCGATAAGACATGAGGGAGTGGCTTAACACTGCATCAGGGGAAGTTCGGACTGGATATTAGGAGAAAGTTCTTCACTGAGAGGGTCAAGTGAGTTCTTCACTGAGTGGCCAAGCACTGGAACAAGCTCCCCAGGGAAGTGGCCATGGCCCCAAATCTGTTACTGTTCAAGAAGTGTTTAGAAAATGCTCTTGGATCTATGGTTTAACTTTTAGGTTGCTCTGTGTGGAGTTGCAAGTTGGACTTGATGATCCCCATGGCTTCCTTGCAGCTCAGGATATTCTGTGATTTTATGATGCTTTGATAATATTTGAGGTATAGCCACAAATCCCTCCAAAAACACATGACTGTCCCTTCCCACAGGGTGTGCAAAGGCTAGCAGTGGAGGGTGCTGCAAGCCCACTGAGCCCAAGGCAGATGGGGACTTTGCAGCAGGAGATGGTATCAGGACAGGAAGAGATTTTTTTTTCCTCTGTCTCTGCAAGGAAGAAATACCTAAAAGGGCCTGATTGATCCTAGTCATCGCTTAGGAAAAATCCTTGAGTCTTGAGTTCAGCACACATCCATTACTGAGAATTGCCAATGGTATTTTTGGTGTGCCTAAGAGAAATAGATCAGCTCTTAATTACATCCATTGAAACCAATTAACAATGCCTATCACTGGTGTGGACGTAGCAGTCCTTCGGTGGATTAATGAATATGCACCACCTCCTCCATAAGAGCCGGTAGCTGCTGGCCCCCTGCCCAAAGGGACAGGAAGGCTAGGTCTGCCAGAGAGCCTGGTGATGCCTCCAGCTGCAAATACACAAAGGGCTGCAAGCCTGCTCCACACCTGAGTATCCTTCTGGCCAGTGCAGGTATGGTTTGTGGCTTATTTTTCCCCTGGCTCCACAGATTTCTTTTCTGCATCCTTATTTTCTAGTGCTGGAGATTGGAGGGGAGCAGAGGGACACATACTGTAGCAGCACCCTGCACTCAGCCCTGCCATCCTGGCATGCATTAACCCTTGCAGAAGGAAGAAGGTCTGAGTCTCATTCATATAAGACCCCTTTGCATCACTGCCCTTTGTGTGAGGAAGGAAACATGCCATCCATGTCAACCACTATCTCAGGGCAAATGATTCCTTCATTCTCCCGGAGAGATAAGACTCTTTCCCTTGTGTCTCTTCTTGGAAACTACTGCAGCACCGGCAGCTGTTCACACATGGTCCCTTTGCTGTCCCATAACCCATACTCAGGGTCAAGGATTGCCATGGGTTTGCAGTGGGCATTAGCTGTGCTGCTCAAATCCTATTTTACCTGCTTTTCTTCTCCATCCACTCGGCACAGCATTGCCAGTGGCTCCAGCGCTTCAGGTTATACAGCTCTGCACATGTCACTGAGAGCTAACACACCCCTCGTACGAGTGAGAGGCTCTGCAATGGTGTTTCTTCTCTTGCAGGTCACAGGAAGTCTTTCAGCTGCTTTCCCAAAATCACAGCTTACAAGAAAGTCTTTGCAGACCCTCCTCCACCCCTCCATCTCCAGGCTGAAACTTTCCTGCCCTCACAGTGATTGCCTTTAATGCATTTGCACACAGGTAGGTGATGCCACCTTCTCCACTCTGAAGATGAGAAATGGGGCTTCCCCAAAAGAGACAGCACTTTCCAGGTGAGCTCCAGCCACCGTGCCACCACAGCTCCCCGGATCACGTGAGAGAAGGAGGCATGTGTCCTTGAGTCACCCATGTGCTCTTGGGAGCCGCAGCAAGGCCAGGAGCTTGCCCACAGCACCCACTAGCCATTGCATGTTCCAAGCCAACGCACAACACCATCATTGTCCAAGGAGGCCAACCAGTACTGTGGGCACAGAGGCCAGGAACGGGTTTTTGTGAGGGATACTGAAGCAAATTCTTTTTGTCACAGCAACAGGCTACCTTGTACTTTCTGTGACCCGGGTGCTGTTTTTCTTACTGCCCGACATGCAGAGAAAACTTTTCATTTCCATGGGGAACAACAACCAAACCCTGGCCACAGACTTCATCTTCCTGGGTTTCTCCAGCCTCACAGAACTGCAGAAGCTGCTTCTTGTGGTGTTTTTGCTGCTGTACCTGGTCACTCTGAGCATGAATACCACTATAATGATTATCATATGGGTTGATCGGAGCCTTCACACACCCATGTACTTTTTCCTTTGCATCTTGTCCTTTTGCGAGACTTGCTACACCTTTGTCATTGTCCCCAAGATGCTGGTAGACTTAATAGCAGAGAGAAAAACGATTTCTTTCCTGGGCTGTGCTGTACAAATGTACTTCTTCCTTTTCTTGGGGTGCTCCCACTCCTTCCTCCTGGCAGTCATGGGCTATGACCGCTGTGTTGCCATCTGCCACCCCCTGCACTACAACAGCAGCATGACTTGGCGAGTGTGTGCTCAGCTGGTGGTTGCTTCTGCTCTGAGTGGCTTGCTGGTTGCCCAGGTGGTTACCCCCTTGGTATTTTGCTTGCCCTTCCAGGCATCCAGGAAACTCAGCCATTTCTTCTGTGACATCTCCCCTGTCCTCCGAGTTGCCTTTACTCACACAAATCTCAGCGAGGCCATTATCTTCACGCTGGGTATCTCTGTCCTTACAATACCACTGATGCTGATTCTCATTTCATACCTCTTCATTGTCCTGGCCATCTTGCAGATCCCTTCAGCCCGAGGGAGGCACAAAGCCTTCTCCACCTGTAGTGCTCACCTGATAGTGGTGGTTGTTCATTATGGCTGTGCCTCCTTCATCTACCTGAGACCCAGCTCCAGCTACTCATCGGATCAGGATGCATTGATCTCTGTCACTTATACCATCCTCACTCCCCTGCTCAACCCCATGATTTACAGCCTAAGGAACAAGGATGTCAAAGTGGCTCTTCAAAAAGCAATCAGGAAAAACATACTATCTCAGAAAGTTTTCCAGTGAAGAGGCTAATATGAGCTGCTTCCTGACTCTGTATTTTCAGCTA
Organism: Balearica regulorum gibbericeps; assembly: GCF_011004875.1. Lineage (NCBI taxonomy): Eukaryota > Metazoa > Chordata > Aves > Gruiformes > Gruidae > Balearica > Balearica regulorum. The sequence goes on from NC_046213.1 coordinate 1,334,190, forward strand.
ACATCTTCCACTTCCCAACAAAACATCACCCCTTTTCCATACATCCTCTTTTGTTCACAGAGAAGCTTTCAGGAATGACATTACAGCTCATCATGGCTGCTAAGAAATTGTCATTAAATATCAACAAATTTGAGCCACATTGAGACTGGAAACATGAACATCAGTAAACACAATGGTTTTTAAATTTGGAAGGTACAACTTTTTCACTGGAGCCATTTACTGAATAAAAAGCATAGATGTTGAAATAATTTCACAGTGAAATTCCTGTCTTTTAAGGAGATGGCAAACTCAGGACCATGTTTGTAGTGTGCATCAAGATAGCACTGAGGTCTGACACCTGCCCATCTGCATGGTATTGTGGTGCCCATCAATAAAGCCTGCAAGGCAAGTGAACTACATCAAACTGCATCAGCTCGCCTTTGCCACAGACTAAATTTATCTACACAGCCATGAACCAAACCTCAGCTGGTATGTTCACTTGCTGACCTGCATGAAGCTAACCACAAACCTAAGACCACTTGCAAAGCATGTGTCCACCAACTTCAGTGAGGATGAGAATGTCTATTGAGATGGACCTGCAGAGTGGTTCTTCAGGAACAGTTCTCTTAGAAAAATGAATGAATGAGATGCCCATAGGTGCGTATTTTTCCTCCACAATCATGGTGTTTTCTCTAAATCAATAGAGCCAGATGGAAAAGTGGAATTAGCAAAAATAGGAAGGGAGATATTTTCCAGAGGAAAAGACCCTGTGATAGTATTCTACAGAAATATTTATTTTTTAAATCATACTCCATCATCTTTCAGAACTTCTGTCATGTGAACGGAAGTGTTTCCCTCCCTTTGCCTGTGAGACTGTCCCAGATGGATCTGCACAGTCCTGTGCTGAGCTCCCACTTCCCAACCAAGGCAGCAGGCCACACACACAATGTCCAGCCCTGTGTCACCAATGATCTCCCCAACAGAGTTCTTGAGGACTAACAAAGGAAACAGACTTTGTTTTCTGGACAGAATAAAATGGTAGAAGGCAACAAAACCAAAAAACCTAAAATGCACCTGAAACTTTTTTCTATTTCTAGGGGGTTTTATCACATCAGAGATATAGTCACATTTTCTCCAAAACTTTGTATGTCACATTGCAATTTCTCTGGCTTTGACCTGGCAGAATTTCCTCTCTGCAGAATAAAGAGACTTTTGGGGGTCAGTATTTCCCCCACACAGAGACATTCACATTTCTAATCATGTGAACATCAGTGCTCTTTCTGTTAAGCAGACCAGACTGAAGATTTTTGGTGTTTCAGTACGAGGTGTTTCCTCTGCTGCGAGGTAGCATGTATTTCTCCTTTCCCACTCATTCTGTTTTTTTAACATCCTCTGCAAAGTCTTGGATGCAGCATTTCTGTTTAGCTCCTACACTTGCAGTCTTTCTAGGGGGTTTCAAAATACCGGAAAGAGTCATTTCCTCCAAAGCTTCATATGTCACATTGCAATTTGTCTGGCTTTAACCTCGTGGAATCGCAGACGCTCAAAGAGCCCTTTTGGGGTCAGTGTTTCCCTTACACAGAGGTATTCTTGTATAAAATCCAATTGATTTGGTGTTAACATCACTCCTCTTCCTGTTAAGCTGAATAGATCTAAACTCTTTGATCTCAATGTCCTCTGTAAAGTCTTGGCTGCAGCATTTCAGTTCAGGGATGTTTCTGTTTTCGATAGCTACTCCCTGAGGTCTGGCCACAGGTTGGGTTGTTGGGTTATTTTGTCATGTTATTTTCATTGCAAACATAGAATCATAGAATCATAGAATGGTTTGGGTTGGAAAGGACCTTAAAGTTCACCTAGTTCCAGCCCTCCTGCTGCGGGCAGGGACACCCTCCACTAGACCACATTACCCAAAGCCTCATCCAGCCTGGCCTTAAACACTTCCAGGGATGGGGCATCCATGACCTCTTTGGGCAACCTGTTCCAGTACCTCACCACTCTAACAGTAAAGAATTTCTTTCTAACATCTAACATGCACTGTTTATTGTGGGGTGAGTGGGTCTAGAATCAGGATGTTCCAGAGTGATATGCCCTGACCTCACACAGCAGGTGGGGGATGGAGTGGGGGATGGAGCAGAGTATGGAAAAGAGGGTGCTGCAACCCCAAAAGGCACCTGGGAACTTTTTATAGCCTTTAACTGAGTGCTTTACACATGACATTGGGTAAATTAGGCACCACCAGCCGTGACTTGAGCCCATATTAGTTCAAAAATGGATTGTGGAAGGAAGAAGTCTCTGCAAAAATGGTCCAAGGAAGAGATGGTGAAGGAATCAGCATTTCACCTGCACAGCGAGAACCTGGCAGATTGCAGGAGGTAAACCCTCTCCTTTCTGTTAATTGAAACTAAACCAGGCAAGTCCTCCTCTTGCTTTATGTCCTTCTTCTTTGATTCCTGGTAAGATGCTATGAATGGTTTCAATAAAGCAGTTGCATAGCAGTTCTCCAAAGAAGTTTGTTTTTACAGGGGCTGTTCACAGGCCTCTCATGGTTCTTGGCTCATTTGCAGGGTTAAGCTCCCACCAGGCAGTGGCAATACCAGCAAGGGACAGGACTGGGGCTGCCTGTGCCACCCTGTGGTGTCCTGTCTGGGGTGCCACCAGCATCGAGAAGAGTGGAGAAATTGAAGCTGGAAGGGCCTTCCCAAGCCCTATTCAGAACATCACCAGCTTCAAAGGCAGACCCAATTCTCCAGGGCCTTTTGACTATTGCTTTGCAGGAATGGCTGCAGGAAAAAGCTGTGAAACGGTGTACGAGAGGCTTGGCTCCTCTTGGCACTGAGTTTGGAAATGACGGCCTGCCCCAGCAATCCTGTCTGAGTCCCCTAGAACCAGGGGTCTCCCAGGACTTGGCTATCCAGGCTTCCCTCTGGCAACCTTGCCTTCTACCTGTGACTTGCAGAGGGCAGGAGAGACTTTGGCATGTGATGTTCTGTCCCTCCCCAAGATCTGACATTGGAAAGGCTCTTGGCTTGGCATTTTTAGGGTCACAGGTGGGGGAGATGTGGTGGTGGGGTCTTGAAGTCTCCCTGAAGAAGCCCAAATATTGCCCATGGCAGCAAGGAGAGCAGGGCAATGCCATGGTCACGAGAAAAAGCTGTGCTGCAGGAGATCGGTCTTTCAACAGGGAAGGACATTTCCATCTCTCCAGATGGATGTGGCCACTACTGCATAGTGCCAGCAGCTCCCCAGATCCCACCGTCATTGTCCTTGCTGTCTCCTGAAGGAGCTGCTTCTTCTGCCCTAACTCCTGCAGAAACTGTGGGAGATGCTGCAACCTGCCTTCCACTGCTCCCTGAGTAAACTCCCTGCCCTGGCACTTGAAATCCTCATTGGGCTCATCTCTACATTGCTCCCCCAAAGCTGCCATCAAGCGTGGTGTGATTGATCCGGGGCAGGCAAAGGCAACAAGGATGGGCAACAGTGGGGAAGGGTTTCTGTACAAGGTGCAAGGGATAAACTGGGCAGGAGGCAGGTCAGAGGTCCATGAAGTCAGGAGCCACATGGGAAAGACATACAGGGGCTGGGTGCTCAACACCCCTCCAAAGACATTAGCACAGAGGGAGGAAAACCAGGACCTGCGTGGTCAGCATGCAGACATGGGGAAGTGTTTCTTTTGGTGCAGGTTTCACCCACAGGTCTCCCTGCAGTTGGATAGATGGCCCTGGTGTGAACCTAGACCTCACTGTGGCTTTACCTGGAGGCTCAGACCAGCTCTTACACTCAGCACAGGGAGCCCCAGCTGCCCCAGTCATCTCCATCCTGCAGGTACATGCAGGAAGGGAGGCTTCACAGAGAAATAACATGACCTGCGCTGTGGAGTCTATGCCGGAGCTGGTGCTGCAACGATGAAGGCACCTTTCAAGAATGACACACTGAGATGGTCTTGCAGGTCACGGACCTAGCTAAGACAACTTTTGAGAAGTTGGGTGCCCAGTTCCCCTGGAGACAGTGAATGATCAGAAGGGATCTGCCTGGAACTGTGTTCCCATGGCTTTCAGGCACCACGGCCTCCTCACTCTGCAGAGCAGCACCACCAGCTCAGGGCCCTGTACAGAGCATGGGGAGGGGGCAGGAATGGCCAGCCAGGTCAGCATGGACACACTCCCATGGGGAAGAGGCAGAGGCAGGGACGTCCCTGGAGAAGAGCAGAGGAGTAACTCTGTGCTTCCAAGGGGGAATAAATGACCAAGAGAAACTGATTTATGCATGGACAGGGAGACACTGGCCTCTGTCTCTTCATGCCATGACTAGCACCCAGCCCTGGGGCTGATGTGAAGGACAACCCACTTCTCTGCTCTCCCAGAGCTGCTGTGCCCTTCAGAGGGGATGGGAGGTGTGAGTGCCCAGAACTCTGCAGCACGCTGAGGTGGGCACTGCCATGGGGTCACCCCACACTGGGATGCTGCACTGGGCTGAGGAGAGGTTGAAGGGGGGAGCAATGGAGGAGCAGGGCTGGGTTAGAAAGTGCCTGGGATAGGAAAATGTCTAAGTTAATGGGTTAGTTTTGTCTGTGGAGCCATCTCCATCCTCCTGCTGGCTCCATGCATACATCAGGGGAACAGCCAGGCCTCCTGGCTTCTCTCCTGTCCCAGATGACAGCAGATCCCAGAGCAGGACTATCTGCAAAGCCTCATGTGGGACATGTTCTGGGCAAGGCATGGTCTGCGAGCTGGGACAGGCTGCCATGGGGGAACAGTGCACCAATGGTTGTCCTGGGCATCATGCTGGGGGGACCATTCCCCACCCCAAACACACCCTGTCCCATGCATGCTGTGCCTGCCCAGCAGGACCATGGGACCACATGTGGGGCAGCAGGGCTGGGCAAGTACAGGGACAGGGCAATGACAGGGGCCATGAAGCAGGTGCCAGTGAGTAACAGCAAAGACAGATGCAAACAAGGAATTCACCTGCATTGCTTTTATTGTGCAGGTATGATTTTGGAAAAGCTTGAGATTGCTTGAATGTTTCCAGGGATACGGCATCTTAAAATCATAGAATCATAGAATGATAGAATGATTTGGGTTGGAAGGGACCTCAAAGATCATCTAGTTCCAAACCCCCTGCCATGGGCAGGGACACCCTCCACTAGACCACGTTGCCCAAAGCCTCAGCCAGCCTGGCCTTAAACACTTCCAGGCATGGGGCCTCCACAACCTCTCTGGGCAACCTGTGCCACTGCCTCACCACCCTCACAGTAAAGAATTTCTTTCTAACATCTAATCTAAATCAACCCTCCTTCACATTAAACCCCTTACCCCTTGTCCTGTCACTACACTCCCCGATAAAAAGTCCCTCACCGTCTTTCCTGTAGGTCCCCTTCAGGTAGTGGAAGGCTGCAATTAGATCTCCCTGGAGCTGCCTTTCTTCCAGGCTGAACAATCCCAACTCTCTCAGCCTGTCCTCATAGGAGAGGTGCTCCAGCCCTCTGATCAGCTTTGTGGGCCTCCTCTGGACTCTCTCCAACAGCTCGATGTCTCTCTTGTAGTGGGGCCCCCAGAGCTGGACGCAGTACTCCAGGTGGGGTCTCACAAGAGTGGAGTAGAGCGGCAGGATCACCTCCCTCGACCTGCTGGTCACACCTCTTTTGATGCAGCCCAGGACACGGTTGGCTTTCTGGGCTGCAAGCGCACACTGCCGGCTCATGTTGAGCTTCTCATCAATCAATACCCCCAAGTCCTTCTCCTTAGGGCTGCTTTCAATCCATTCCTCGCCCAGCCTATAGTTGTGCTTGGGTTTGCGCCGTCCCACGGGCAGGACCTTGCACTTGGCCTTGTTGAACTTCATGCGGTTCACACAGGCCCACCTCTCCAGCCTGTCAAGGTCCCTCTGGATGGCATCCCTTCCCTCCAGTGTGTTGACCACACCACACGGCTTGGCATCATTGGCAAACTTGCTGAGGGTGCACTTGATCCCAATGTCCATGTTGCTGACAAAGATGTTAAACAGTGCCCGTCCCAGTACTGACCCCTGAGGAACACCACTCATCACCGTTCTCCATTTGGACATTGAGCCATTGACCACAACTCTTTGAGTGCGGCCATCCAGACAATTCCTTATCCACCGAGTGGTCCATCCATCAAATCCATGTCACTCCAATTTAGAGACAAGGATGTCGTGCAGGACAGTGTCAAATGCCTTGCACAAGTCCAAGTACATGAGGTCAGATCTTCCACCTCTCTGGGCAACAAGCCTTGAACAACCTGGCCTGACCCTGTTTCTGACAGGTTGGTCTGATGACCTCCCAAGGTGCATTCCAACCTGAGTTATCCTCTGATCCTATGACCTCAGGCCCTCTTTCTGATAACAACAGTCAGATGTTTATTGGGCTTGAATCCTCATGTGCTGTATGTAACCATGCAAAACAAGGCAGATGAACTCCTCCTCTTCTCCCATAACTGTGCACTTAATCTGGGTGGCACTGTCTCAGACACCTCTGCTTTAAACCTGAAAGTCACTGCATCCAGCTTTAACCATCCAAAAGTCACTTGTCTGGTTATACTCTGAGGTGTGGGGAGAAAACTGGTATCTCAAGGAAACAAAACTGGACACGATTGACCAAGGATCGGTTGAGGATGTGAAGGTTGGGGGCAACCTTAAGGACAAAAATAAATTTGTCCACACACTTTCCACCTTTTGAAAGTCTCTGTTGTTTTATTTCCTTTCAGTTTAATATACCAGTCTGTGTTGGCTTTGCGTGGCAAGGTTTTGGTAGTGGGCGGGGTTACAGGGGTGGCTTCTATGAGAAGCTGCCAGAAGCTTCCCCTGTGTCTGACAGAGCCAATGCCAGCAGGCTCCAAGACGGACCTGCCACTGGCCAAGGCCAAGCCAATCAGCACCTCTGTGATAACATATTTAAGAAAGAGGAAAACAGTTAGAGAGAGCTTTTGCATCTGGAGAGAGGAGTGAGAAGATATAAGGAACTCTGCAGACACCAAGGTCAGTGCAGAAGGAGGGGCAGGAGGTGCTCCAGGTGCCGGAGCAGAGATCCCCCTGCAGCCCGTGGTGAAGACCATGGTGAAGCAGGCTGTCCCCCTGCAGCCCATGGAGGGAGGATGAGGGGGTGTAGAGATTCCACCTGCAGCCCGTGGAGGACCCCATGCCGGAGCAGGTGGAGACACCTGCCAGCAAGCTCCTGGCAGGACCTGTGGACCCGTGGAGAGAGGAGCCCATGCCAGAGCAGGCTTGCTGGCAGGACTTGTGACCCCGTGGGGGACCCCACGCTGGAGCAGTTTGCTCCTGAAGGTCTGCACCCCATGGGAGAGACCCACGCTGGAGCAGTTCGTGAAGGACTGTAGCCCGTGGGAAGGACTCACGTGGAAGAAGTTGGTGAAGGACTGTCTCCCGTGAGAGGGACTCCATGTTGGAGCAGGGCAACGATAACAGGAGTCCTCCCCCTGAGGAGGAAGAAGCAGCAGAAACAACGTGTGATGAACTGACCGTAACCCCCATTCCCCGTCCCCCTGTGCCGCTGAGGGGGGCGGAGGTTGAAGCCAGGAGTGAAGTTGAGCCTGGGAAGATGGGAGGGGTGGGGGGAGGTGTTTTAAGATTTGATTTTATTTCTCATTCCTCTACTCTGTTTTGCTTAGTAATAAATGAGATGAATTCCCTAAGTTCAGTCTGTTTTACTCGTGATGATAATTAGTGAGTGATCTCCCCCTGTCCTTATCTTGACCCACAAGCTTTTCGTTGTGCTTTTTCTCCCCTGTCTAATGAAGGAGGAGAGTGATAGAGCGGCTCTGGTGGGCACCTGGGCCTCAGCCAGGGTCAACCCACCACACAGTCTTGGGTAAATTTTGTGTCCTTATTTTGAAAAGAAAAGTGATTTTTCAGAAATGAGGTGGGATGCAGGACACAAATGTCTTCAGATACAGGGACACAGACACCTAGTGTCAGTGGTGATGCCCTGGGACCCCCTGCCCAGCCTCCACCTGCAGCTTCTGAGGGGCTCCGGTCTCCAACTGGTTTTCTGAGGTAGCTGCCTGTCCCAGGCAAACACCTCAGATACACTGGGGCCTCCAACGGTGGCAATCAATGTTTGTGGTCAGACAACCGAGCTCTGCCTGGAAAGATAAAAACCTCTCCTGGTTAAATGACCATGTCTAAAGGCAGACTATCTGGACACATGGCCCTTCCCATGGTTCTCCAGATTTCGTCCCCCCACCCCTTGCACTTTGATCATTCAGATAGATACCTCCAAACTATCTGGTTGCTGCTTTGAGCTTCAGGCAGTTACAAACTCGTCCCATCTCTGAGAAGTCAAGTTAACTCTTGAGCCAGCTCCTTAACTATGTTTATATCTCTCCTTTCCTATTCTTGTACGGATATCCCCAGTAGAAGGTGGACCTCTCATTATCTAATGGACTTGGCATACAGCTGAGGAGAGTTTTTTTAAAGCTTATTAAATTGCATCATGTGTAACTTTTGGGTTTTGGCAACGAGGAGAAGTCCTCCCGTGCCTGTGTGCAGTCAGTTGTCTGAGGAAAGCAGGTGGGAATTGGTGCCAAGGAGCTGTAACCTCCAGCTGCAGACTTCAGTGGAGAAGTCTGATGTGAGGACAAAGTGATGCAAGGCCCAGGGGTCCGATCAAAGAAATGGTGGGGCTGGGGAGGTGAGGAGCAAGGGTGTCCCTAGAGTATCTGGCCTGAAGGGACTGCTTTTCCTAACTGCCCATATCTGCTTAGGTGACCTTCAGGATCAATAGCAATTAGAGAATGCTGCTATCACTTCTTCTGTAACCAGAAAAAAAAAAAAAATTAAAAATGCCTTTAAAATTCAAACCTTCTTTTTTATTAAGTACTCATTGAACTCCTCCTCTTTACCTATCATCCTGAAACCTCTTCAGCTGTAGAAGTCTTGAAGACTTGAAGACAGTTATGGGAAGTGACAAGACACCTGAGGGCTCTTGCCTTGTAATGAGCCCCTTGGTGTATTTGGTGCTGAGTGCATGGATCTGCAATGCTGAGAAGAGATTGCACAAACCGCTCAAGAAGTCAAAGTCAGAAGCAAACGCTGAAGTTTCTTGGAGTATTAATGGGCCCCACTGAGGGCCATTACCAACACAGCCTCCTCGCGGACTTGTTAGAGCAGAAAATTGGAGGCAGTGATGACAGGCAGGCAAAGGCAAAGGCAAAGTGCTGGCGGCTCTGATGCTGCGTAAAGACTTGGCATATTTTATGAAGCAGGAAGGACAAGTACTGACCCCAGTGCCTGGGAAGGGCGATCCCATCCATCACATGAGGCTCAGGGTTCTTCCTGAGGCAGTGGGATGCGGGGGAGGGGGGCGGGGGGGTGATGCTGAGGGAAGGACAACAGTATGACACCTCTCACCCTCCTTGGGGGATGCATACAGGAAATGAGGCCCCGATGCCATGAGGACAACGTGTATCCTCATAGACCTTGGTGGCAGAGACAATGGCCATAGACAAGGAGACAAAGACCTCCATTCTGTTGGTGTCTTTCAACCTTGGCAACATCCTCAGCCATTTCCACCACAGGCTGTCCTATGCTGCCCCACACCTGTGCCTGCTTCCTTGCACACTGTAGACATCCCACACACTCCTCACCTTGTTCTCACCCTGGCATGGCCCTGCTGATGTATTGCAGTCGTCTCTGGCTGTTCTTGGAAACACAAAGCCATGACCTAATCCAGACTCCCTCTGAGTGACCTGTTACACTACGGGACTACTTTCAGAGTGGCATTTCAGTCTCCTCATGTCCAGTCAGTACCTCCATGTCTGCACTTTCTGATGGTTTTCCTTTCTCATGCTTTTTCCCACTTCCAAAAAAAAAAATGTTCCATCAATGCTGAAAGCAACTTTAAAGCTACCTCGAGCTCCTACTAGGCTTTCCCGAGCCTTCACCTCTCCAGGCCAAAGAAGCCCATGTCTCTTAGCTTCTCCACACACAGCCCCTAACCCCATCTTATCTGACCTCTGGACCTCTGGACCCTTTCCAGCTCCTCCCCACTTCTCTAGAACAGGATTTAGTTTCTATGGCCATGAGACCACCTCTGAGGACCAGCCACTACCTGGAAGAGATCCGCTAGAATTAACCCCGTACAAAGTGGGGTAAAATTATCTTTCCTAATTGGCTGGGAAACCTGTTAAAAAGGGCTTTAAACTGGGAATGTTGGAGGAGTGAGAATAACCAACAATCACATAAGAGAGCAACGGATGGCGAAGGCGAGCCAGGGCTTCTATGAACAAAAGGAGCATAGCAATCAAGAAAGCAGGGCTGGAGTGGAATGACCTGAAGCATACGTTCACAAAGAAGGAAATGTCTATGGGACAGCCCTGCAGTGAAAGGTCTCATATCCTTCTATTAGAAGGTAGACCAGCACGCGTGACCTTTTAGTGGGTGTCTGTTATTGACTGCTTGATTAGGAAGAGGTAGATGAGGCCTTTTTCAAACAACTGGAAGAATCCTCATGTGCTCATGGTGGAATTGAACCACCTTGGTAGCTGCTTGAGGGACAACATAGCAGGGCATAAGCCACCCAGGTGGTTTCTGGAGGGCATCGACGATAACTTCCTAAGCATGCAGAGATGGCGTTAGGAAAGCCAGATCCCACCTTGAGTTGAATCTGGCAAGGGACCGGAAGGGCAACAAGAAGGGTTTCAACAAGTAGATAAACAGTAAAAGGAAAACTAGGGAAAATGTGGACTCACAGGCGTGCAGGCCAGGAACGCTGTTGACAAAGGATGTGAAAAAGCCTGAGGTACTCCATGCCATTCTCACCTCAGTCTTTACTGCTAGGACTGGCCTTCAGGCATCCCAGGGCCCTGAGACCAGAGGGAAATCTGGAGCGAGGAAGACATACCCCTGGTGCAGGAGTCTCGGGTTAGGGACCGGTTAATGAAACTGGACATACTTAGGTCCATGGGCCCTGATGGGATGCACCCATGAGTGTTGAGAGATGGCTGATGTCACTTATCTTGTTTCATTTGTTCAGTTTGATGAACTTCTACAATGAAATGATCGGCCTGGTAGATGAAGGGAGAGCAGTGGATACTATCTACCTGGACTTCAGTAAGGCCATTGACACTGTCTACCCTAAGACCATGATAAGTCTTCTCATAGAGAAGCTGTTGAATCTGGGCTGGATGAGCAGACAGTGAGGTGGATTGGAAACTGTCTGAATGTCTGGGCCCAGAGGGTGCCTTGTAAGGAACAAAGTCCTTTGTATAAGGAACAGCCTTACACACCTGCATGTGCTGAGGGTCTCTTGGCTGGAAAGCAGCTTGGTAGAAAAGGCCCTGGGGGTCCTGGTGGAATCAAAGTTCAACATGAGCCAGCAATGTGCCCCTGCAGCAAAGAAGGCTGATCATATCCTGGGCTTCATTAGGCAAAGCATTGCCAGCAGGTTGAAGGAGAGGACTGATGAGAAGCTCAACATGAGCCGGCAGTGTGTGCTTGCAGCCCAGAAAGCCAACCGTGTCCTGGGCTGCATCAAAAGAAGTCAAGGGAGGTGATCCTGCCCCTCTACTCCACTCTTGTGAGACCCCACCTGGAGTACTGCGTCCAGCTCTGGGGGCCCCACTACAAGAGAGACATCGAGCTGTTGGAGAGAGTCCAGAGGAGGCCCACAAAGCTGATCAGAGGGCTGGAGCACCTCTCCTATGAGGACAGGCTGAGAGAGTTGGGATTGTTCAGCCTGGAAGAAAGGCAGCTCCAGGGAGATCTAATTGCAGCCTTCCACTACCTGAAGGGGACCTACAGGAAAGACGGTGAGGGACTTTTTATCAGGGAGTGTAGTGACAGGACAAGGGGTAAGGGGTTTAATGTGAAGGAGGGTTGATTTAGATTAGATGTTAGAAAGAAATTCTTTACTGTGAGGGTGGTGAGGCAGTGGCACAGGTTGCCCAGAGAGGTTGTGGAGGCCCCATGCCTGGAAGTGTTTAAGGCCAGGCTGGCTGAGGCTTTGGGCAACGTGGCCTAGTGGAGGGTGTCCCTGCCTGCAGCAGGGAGGTTGGAACTAGATGATCTTTGAGGTCCCTTCCAACCCAAACCATTCTATCATTCTATCATTCTATGACTGTTCCTGTCTGTTCAGCACTGATGAAGCCACACCCATGGAGTACTGGGTGCAGTTCTGGACTCTGCAGTACAAGAGACATGTGGATGTACTGGAGAGAGTCCAATGAAGGGTCACAAAGATGATGAAGGGACTGGAGCATCTCTCCTATGAGGAAAGGCTGGGACTGTTCAGTCAGGAGAAGACAAGGCCCAGGGGGCATCTTATTAATGTATATTTCTCCTTGGAGATATTCAAAAGCCATCTGGAGATGTTCCTGGGCAGGCAGCTCTGGGTGGTCTTGCTTGGGCATGGATGTTGGAGCAGATGCCTTCCAGAGGTCCATTCAAACCTCAAACATTGTGTGAAATGGTCAGTACGAGGAGATGGGGCTGGAATGAGGCTCCTGGGGCAATTTCTCCTGTCTGCTCATGCAACAAGCCCATCTGGATCATTGGACTGAGGGACTCTTGAGGGCCCCCATGGGTGTGGGTTTCCCAGGTTCTCCTCAGCTACCTTTTCCTGTGGGGATCACAGAGGCTCTCAGCCCAGGAAAGGCCTCCTTGTGTGGAGGTGACAATACACAGGGTGGGGTGGCTGTCTCAAAGACATGTGCTGGGCTCAGAGGCTGAAGGAGAGCAAGGAAGCGATGTTGGTTTTGGGTCACGTTTCCCTCATTTCAAGGCCTGGCACAGGGATCTGGCCTCTCTTGCAATGCCACGCTTCAGGAGGGACTATGGCACTAAGAGAGGGGGACTGTGGGACACTCATCCTTCAGACACTTCCTTGGCCTGGTGGAGAACCAGGCCAGCAAGGATTTCTGGCCCTGCACCACAAGCCCGCTTTATGGCACCCCCAGTCTGGCCATTGCCTTGGATTAGCTGAACACCAGCATTTTGCTCTGCAAGACAATTTCCAGGCCAGGTCAGCTCCCATCTGATCCCTCTGCTGCTCTCCCCTTTCCCATGCTCCGCGCAGGGCCCCAGGCTGGCAGTGCTGCTCTGCAGAGAGTGGGCTGTGGTGCCCCGGGCCATGGTGTCACTCCGCACTGACGGTGCTGGTCAGGCTGGGAAGCAGATACAGCTGGGTGGGGAGGACTGCCACTGAGCCCCTTCCCGGGGGTCTGCAGCTGTGGAAGAAGGTCAGAGCATTCACCCTGGCTTGAGATGTTTTCCCACGTGCACACTGACCAAGCCATGGTCCCTTACTGAGGGAGATGTGGATCATTCTCCAGGCTCCCTTTGTTGCTCTTGCTGGTGTTGGCAGAGACCTTCTTTGCCTGTGGATACTTAAATATAGTGCTTTATCTTTGGGTCACTTGTTCTGTCAGGCCCACGTCAGGAGCATGTTGCTCCTGTAGATGCCCTCTGCTCTCCTGGGGGCTCCAGATTCCCCGTGAGAAAGGCGAGCATCTGCCATTTAGCTCTCCTGAATGAAGAACAGCCCTGGGCAGGCAATTCAGAGCCGATGTGGCACTGGGCACCCACAAGTAGGAGCTGAGTCCAGCCCTCGTTCCCCAACACACCTCCCTGTGCCCCTCCACTTGGAGCCCATGGAGAACCAAGGGCAGCAATACGCTATGGAGAGTGCAGTTCCTGGAGCCTGTTCCGAACTTCAGTACCAAGAAGAGCCCAACCTTCAGGCACTGTGCTTGGGAGGTGCTTTTATTACAGAGCCGATCCTTAGGAAGCCAAGTCTGACAGAGAGATGACACATTTCCCAAAGGCCTCGCGGTTAGAAGGCACAGCAGGATCGTGCCTTTGGAGATCTGGGGTGAATGCAAGCATCTGTAATGTTTGAATTCAAAAAGCAAATAAAGCACAAGCCTGCCCTGGGAAAAACTAGGAATAACCTGTGAAGAGAGATGGGCAGCTTACTGCTGCTGAAGAGGAAACCAACAGATAAGTTTTCTCAGGGCATCCTTGAGCTCCTGGTTCCTCATGCTGTAGATGAGGGGATTCACTGCTGGAGGCAACACGGAGTAGAGAACTGCAACCACCAGATCCAGAGTTGGGGAGGAGAGGGAGGGGGCCTTCAGGTAGGCAACCATGCTGGTGCTGATAACCAGGGAGACCACGGACAAGTGAGGGAGGCACGTGGAGAAGGCTTTGTGCCGTCCCTTCTCAGAGGGGTTCTCAACACAATAGTGAAGATTTTCACGTAAGAAAGAATAATGAAAACAAAACATCCAAGAGCAAGGACAAAACTGCTGACAAGCAGACCAACTTCCCTGAGGTAGGAGTTGGAGCAGGAGAGCCTGAGGATGTGGGGAATTTCACAGAAGAACTGCTGCAAGACGTTCCCTCGGCAGAGTGGTAGTGAAAATGTATTGGCAGTGTGAAGCACAGCATAGACAAGCCCACTGCCCCAGGCAGCTGCTGCCATGTGGACACAAGCTCTTCTTCCCAGGAGGGTCCCATAGTGCAGGGGTTTGCAGATGGCAACGTAGCGATCATAGGCCATGATGGTGAGAACAGAAAATTCTGCTGAGGTTAAAAAGAAGAAAAAAAATACCTGGGCCGTGCATCCTGCATAGGAAATGGCCCTGGTGTCCCAGAAGGAATTGGCCATGGACTGGGGGAGAGTGGTGGAGATGGAGCCCAGGTCGAGGAGGGAGAGGTTGAAGAGGAAGAAGTACATGGGGGTGTGGAGGCGGTGGTCGCAGGCTATGACGATGATGATGAGGCCGTTGCCCAGGAGGGCAGCCACGTAGACGCCCAGGAAGAGGCAGAAGTGCAAGAGCTGCATCTCCCGCGACTCTGCAAATGCCAGGAGGAGGAACTGGGTGATGGAGCTGCTGTTGGGCATTTAGTCCCTCTGGGACTCGAGTGCTGTCCAAGGAGAAAAAGACACGGACATGCTAGGGCAGGCTTCTCTGAGGAAAATCTGTTCTGCTTCTCAGAGAAACCTCCCGCATTGCCTCTCTCCTTCTGAAGAGGACCTTCCTGCTGCTCCCTCCCTTCACTGTTCTGACTGAGTGTGCCTTACGGCGCAGTGCCCTCAGACAACAGGCTCTGCAGGAGTCATACCTGCTCTGCAGCAGCTGGTAAACAGAAGTGGCAAAAGCCCCACTCACTGAGGCTGTCGCACAGGGGCTTCCTTCATTTTGAGATGCCCTTGTCACACGGGGGGCACATTGATCGAAGGGCCAGATATCCTCAGCTTTTGGATTGCTCTCAGCATCGATACTAGTGAGTCCTGAGAGACAAATGGTTCCCTGTGCCTTAGTACAGAGTCAGGAGAGCTGGTCTCTCCAGCAGTCTTGTTCCCAGCTGCCCTGTCCAGCCCCTCTCAGCTGGAGGATGATCACACTCAGAAGTTACTCTGAGAAAGGAACTGTACAGAGCAGGGCTTTCCAGATCCAAAGTGCAGGTCTCCAAACGCCTCTCTCTCTCGTTCTCAGCCCAGACAGGCAGAGAGCGACACAGAGGTTGTGACTCCTCACACAGATGACCGTACCAACCACTCTGGGGTGTTGTGACCACACCAGAGGGAGTCAGAGGGGAGCAGGGACATCTCATTCCCATGGAGACACATCTGTAGAAGGACGCTCAGGCTCAGTGTCTGAACTGCAGCTGAAACTCCCATCCCCAGACAGCCTGCAAACCATAGCAAAACCAGCAGCATGGACAGATATGGAAACATGGGGAAATACCACGAGGCTTGTGGCGAATAAGGCAAAGTGGCAGAGAAACACTCTGGAGAGCCATGACCTTACCCAGCTGCGCGCGCGCGCGCTCACACACACACACCCCCCGGCATCAACATTACTGGGCAGTGACTTCAAGCTGCAGGCAGAAAACGTGATGCTGCTGCAGTCTTAGGTGATGGCATATTGCCAGGTTTCCAGCAGACCTACTGGTCTGTCAGTCTCAGTCTCTTGTCCAAGCTTACCTTCTTTTCCATTTCTCTCCTCTCCCCAACCCTCACCAGCAGCAGGAAACTGAAAGCACAAACTCAGGAAAGCTCTTTGTCTTTATAGGTATTGCTGCACTGAAAACACTCATGGAAACTCCTCTCAGAAATGTCCGGGGGTTAATCTGGAGCTGTGAGCAGCCCTGACCCACGCAGCACCCTCAAAGGCAGAAGGACCCTGCCCTCGCTGGGGCTCTCTCCTTCCACCCAGAGCTTCTCCCTGAAGTGCTGCGGGGAGCTCCCTGGGCAGGCTGAGCGCTGACCCTGGCAGGTGGCAGAGTCCCTGTCCCAGCACACAGCCTGGGGCACAGAGACCCTTCTCTGAAGGACAGCCCTGGGCACCCCTTGGTGCACACCCAGCTTCTCTGCACTCCTGCAGCCATCCCCAGGAAAAGGGAGCTGTGATGCCCTGTCCCTCTGAGAGCGCAGCAGGGAAGCCCTGCCCTGCAGCACATCTTTCTTCACCCTACGACAACCCTGAGAGTCATCCTGTCAAATTCTAGATTCTATCTGCCATGGGGTGGGATGTGCCAGCTCTAGGAGACTCTTCCAGGATACTCACCTGTGTTGCCCTGCAGCAAGAGACTTACTGTGTAGATGGCTGCGAGATCGTTCCCTCTCACTGAGCTCTCAGCGTCCTCCCACTCCACACAGCCTGTACCTCAGTCTTATTTCTCCTGTCTCCCTTTGCTGCCTGCAGGCAGTGCCCTCAGCCCTGCCGCACTTTGCAGGGGAGCTGCTCCTGGGCAGAGCCATGTCTCTGCAGCACTGCCCACTTGCCATGAGCTCCCTCTGTCCCAGGAGCCCAGCCCAGCTCAGCAGCAGAGGACCAGCCCAAGGCAGCGCTTTCTCCGCCCCCTCTGGGCTCCCTCCAGCTGTCCCTGGGGCTCCTGGGGAACCTGCCTTGAAACAGACTGAAGCAATCAGTGATGTTTCCTCTCTCAGCTGAGAGAGGAACAGCAATTTTTCCAGCAATGCCATTCCTCTTATCAGGAAAAGAGTTAGGTTTAAGACTCACTCTTTCTTCTCCCACCATTACACAGGACACCCAGACAGGGACAGGGAGGGATCTCCTTTACCCCTGCTGAGGACAGGGATTCATCTGAGTCAATTCAGGCATCTCATTCTATATTTGTAATCCTGGGGCTAGAAAAAAATAAGGAAAAAAAATACCCAGGCAGTGCATCCTGCACGAGAAATGGCCCTGGTGTCCCAGAGGGAATTGGCCATGGATTTGAGGAGAGTGGTGGAGATGGAGCCCAGGTCGAGGTGGGAGAGGTTGAAGAGGAAGAATACGTGGGGGTGTGGAGGTGGTGGTCACAGGCTATGATGATGATGATGAGGCCGTTGCCCAGGAGGGCAGCCAGGTAGATGCCCAGGAAGAGCCAGAAGTGCAAGAGCTGCAGGTCCCGCGTGTCTGCAAATGCCAGGAGGATGAACTAGGTGATGGAGCTGCTGTTGGGTATGTGGTCCCTCCAGGACTTCTGTGCTGCCAAAGAGGTGAAAACATGGACAAGTCAGGGCAGGCTTCCCTGAGGAAAATCTGTTCTGTTTCTCAGAGAAACCTCCCGCATTGCCTCTCTCCTTCTGAAGAAGACCTTCATGCTCCCTTCAGTTGCTCTGGTTTTAGGAGCAGGGGCCTCAGCCAGTGGGTTCCTCAGTAGTCTGACCTGCTCTATAGCAGCTAGTATGCAGATGCATTGAAAAAAAGCATTATATTGAGGGCATCACTGAGGTTGGACTCCATGGACTGAGCACAGGAGCCTGGACGCAATGCCTCTGTGGGAATAGTCTCCATGTCCTGGAGATGACATTAGAACTTGGGCCACTTTCCTCTAGAAATTCCTGGAAAAGATTTATCTTTTCTGGTTTTACCATTCTGAGCAGAGGTGACTGCATCTGAATCAACCATTACTGAGAGACACCCTGCTCTAACATCAATTTATCCTTCATCTTCTATCTTCATGCATGATCATGAGAGAGGGCAGTGGGAACTATCACTCTGTGCACACTCTCCCTCAGGTGGGGTGCTCCCATCATGGAGGAAGGCTGCTCAGCATCTTCCTGCCCTGTGCTCCAGAAGGTGGGCTGCAGTGCAGGGGCGTGTTCAGTGAAGTGGTAGAAATCCTCAGCATTTGGATGGCTCTCAGCATAACACTAGTAAGTCCTGAGAGACAAAATAGATCCCTGTGCCTTAGCGTACCATCACAAGAGCTGGTCTCTCCATTGGTCTTGTTCCCAGCTGCTCTGTCCTGCCTTTCTCAGGTATGATCATACTCAGAAGTTACTCTGCAAAAGGAACTGGACAGAGCAGGGCTAGATCCAAAGTGCAGATCTCCAAACTCCTCTCTCTCTTGTTCTCAGACCAGATGTGCAGAGAATGACAGAGAGGTTTTGGCTCCTCTCTCAGATGACCAGACTAACCACTCTTGGTCCAGTTCTGTCCAGTCCTGGGTAAGGTGTCAACACTATCTAACTAAGGACATGCAGGGCACTTTTCATCTGCTCACATGTCCATGCTGGAAAATTCCCAGCAGCATTTCCACAGCCTCAGTATCTCCATGGCTTTATTGTGGGGCTCCTAGATACCACAACGATACTGTGGGAGAGCTGTGCCCTTGTGGAGAACAGTTTGACATGATACTGCAGGGAGGCAGTGTCCTGAGGTGCTATGGCTCTTAGAGAGAGTCTGCTTGTTTCCCCATAATTTCCCAAAGCACTGCACTGCATGATTTCCTAATGCAATGCCTGGATGACCATAAGTTAGAAGACAGGGAGACAGTAGAAGACTGGTCTTCTGAAAAGACAGTAGTCACATTCTCCAGCCTCATGCACTGCATTGCCTGGGGCGCCCAAAATCAGAAAGGGGCTGGGACACCTCATTTCCATGCAGACACATCTGTGGGCAGGACACTCAGGGTCAAGGTCTGAACCACAGCTGAAGCTCCAGTCCCCAGAGAGCCTATGAAAAATGACAGGAGCACCATACTCAGGTGGAGGAACATGGGGAAATACCATATACACATGCCAAAGACGGCAAAGAAGCAGGGAAACATTCTGGAGACCCATTACCTTACCCTGCTGTGCACACACCCCTGACATCAACACTGCTGGGGAGTCAAAGTCCCTCTGTTGTGCAGGAGTACAGGGGCAGCATCAGGAGCCACACAGCTCTCCTCTGCTGGAGCTCTGGGTGCAGAGGAGGCAGCTCATGCCCTGGACACCATGCTCTTTGTGGTAGAAGTTGTTCTGGGTGGGAGACTAGGGGCTTGCTCAGAAGAAGGCATCTGCACTGGAGGAATAGACAGGGAGTTGCCCAAATCCACCCTGCACAGCACTTCTGACAGCACTTTCCTCTCCTCCCCTCTCCTGACATATCTCCACTGCCTGGAGCTCTTACAGTTGAACCTTGGTCTTTTCCAAACTAAATAACAAATAATTCTGTGACTCTTTGACACTCTAGCTGTTTCTCTGCCTTTTCCCATCCCACCCTGTGTACACTCAGCTCTGCCCTGCAGAAAACTTCTGGTGGCAGGGCACAGTCTGGGCCATCATGTTGTTTGGTGATCCAGAGGAGCAAGTCAGAAGAAAACAGCGCAGTGAGAAAACACAATGCTGCTGCAGTCTTAGGCTGAAGTGTGGGTGATGGGATGTTACCACGTTACCAGCAGACCTACTGATCTGTCAGGCTCAGTATCTTGTCCAAACTTAACATCTTCTTCTCCATTTCTCTCCCCTCCCAGCCCTCACCAGCAGTAAGAAACTGAAAGCACAAACTCAGGAAAGCTCTTTGTCTTCATAGTAATCCCTGCCTTGACAGTAATCATAAAAAGTCCCCTGGGAAGTGTCCAGGGGGTGATGTGGAGCTGTGAGCAGCCCTGACCCACGCAGCACCCTCTTAGCAGCAGAAGGACACTGCCCTGCTGGGGGTCGCTCCTTCTACCCACAGCTTCTCCCTGCAGCACCACTGGAGCTCCCCGGGCAGGCTGAGTGCTGACCCTGGCAGATGGCAGAGTCCTTGCCCCAGCACACAGCCCCCTGGGGTGTAGGGACCCTGCTCTGAAGGACAGTCCTGGGCACCTCTGACTGCACACCTGGCTTCATAGCCCTGTAGCTCTTCCTGGGAGAAGGGAGCTGTTCCTCTCATGGTGCAGCAGGCACTCATTGACATGGGGTTAATCTTCCTCCTCCACACTGAGAAACCTGTGACACCCTGTCCCAATCCAATATTGGGAAGGTTTTGATACGATCCCAAGAGCGAAATTAAGACACAAATGAGGTCAAATGCCATATACTAGAAACAGTTTTTATTATGAAAAGAGTAAAAAAAGGAAAAGGTAAAGGTAACCGATAAGAGCGATAGGACAGGGCAGAAAAGAAAGGCAGAAAACCAAGCAAGACTCCGGGATAGAATCGCAAGAATAGTTACCACCACGGATCCACGGTGTCTTGGTGGAGGGGTCCAAATCTCTCGTTCTGCGACGGTGGGCGAGGGCGCGCCACCCTCATCTTGGCAGTCCCCTTTTATACTGGTGATGGTCTTCACGATGGCACGTACGACACAGCTTCCACGGTTCCAGCCCCGTTCTTCACGCAACTGTTATCTGACTGGGTGGCACATGAGCCGGCAAGGCGTTTTTCACAGGTTGAAAGTCTCTAAGACCCAGCAATTGTCCTTATCATTCTTATCGCACTCAGTAGCTGGAGGGGTTTCCTGCTTGAGCAAAGCGATCTTTGAGACAAAAGTTCTTACAGTCCAGTTTCTCACACACCCATTTAACAGATCTTATAAAGTGAGGGATGTGGTAGCTTTAGGAGACCCCTTCAGGAACGTCATCTGCATTCTACTAAAGCTATACACTTGCCGTGTGTCCTGGTTTTACCCCAGCCGGCAGCTGAGCACCACGCAGCTGCTCGTTCACTCCCCCCACCCCCCCATCGGGATGGGGAAGAGAATTGGAAAAGTTAAAGTGAGAAAACTCGTGGGTTGAGATAAAGACAGTTTAATAGGTAAAGCAAAAGCCGCGCACAAGCAAAGCAAAGCAAGGAATTCATTCACCACTTCCCATGGGCAGGCAGGTGTTCAGCCATCTCCAGGAAAGCGGGGCTCTGTCACGCCTAACGGTTACTTGGGAAGACAAATGTCATTGCTCCGAACGCCGCCACCCCCCCCCCTTCCCCCAAGCTCCTTATAAACTGAGCATGACATCATATAGTATGGAATATCCCTTTGGTCAGTTTGGGTCACCTGTCCTGGCTGTGTCTCCTCCCAACTTCTTGTTCACCCCCAGCCATCCCGCTGGCAGGGCAGTGCAAGAAGCAGAAAAAGGCCTTGGCCCCATGTAAACACTGCTCAACAATAGGTCCATAGAACAAAAACATCTCTGTATTATCAATGCTGTCTCCAGTGCAAATCCAAAACGTATCCCCACACTAGCTACTATGAAGAAAATCAATCCTCTCAGCTGAAACCAGGACACCGTGTCAAGGGTGGTGCAGATTTCTCCCACAATGAGCTCTACGTTGTCTTCCTACTCGAGACTGCACGCTGTCTCCTCTCCCCTCGCTGCCCGCAGGCAGTGCCCTCAGCCCTGTTGTGCTTTACAAGGGAGCTGCTCCTGGGCAGAGCCATCTCTCTGCAGCACTGCCCACTTGCCATGAGCCTCCTCCAACCCAGGAGCCCAGCCCAGCTCAGTAGTAGAGCACAAGCCTGAGGCAGCACTTTCTCTGCCCTCTCTGGGCTCCCTTCAGCTGTCCCTGGGGCTCCTGGGGAACTTAGTCTTCACCAGCAAGGTGTCCCAGGCCTTTGTGCCTTGAGGCAGAACTCTGGAGGAGAACAACCAGTGGTGGATGTGGTTAGGGGATACTTGAGCAAACTCCCCTTCAGTGGATGCTACTTGGGCTTAATATACAGCTGAGGAATGCGTTTTATTTTTTTACTGAGGTATTCCTTTCTTTTTATTGACAGGTTAGAAACATCCTTGTGACTGTGCTGCTTATTCTCCAAATAAAGCAAGTGGGAACTGGTGCAAATGAGCTGAAACATTCAGCTACTGACTTCAGTGGAGAAAGTTTGGATTTGAGAAAGCATGATGCAAGTCCCAGGTATCCAATGACAGGAATGGCAGGGTGTCTGTGGAGTGGGGGATGAGGGAGGTGAAGATTGTCCATAAAGTGCCTGGCAGAAAGGCTATTACTTTTCCTACATATTTATCTTTCATCAGGAGAGGCTCTGGATCAATAAGAATTGTGGAAGGCTGAGATCACTTGTTCTGTAAGCAGAGAAGTAAAGCAAGCTGAGGGGAAGGGGGAAGAAATCCTATTTTCCTATTATTTATTACTGAAATCTTCTCTGTTTGGCTACACTCCTGGAATCGTTCAAATAAAACACACAAGACTTGAAGAATTAAGGAAAATTATGCACAGAGGTTTGGCTTGTTAGGACATTTTGCCTGTTAATGAGCCCTCTGGGGCCATGTTCCTGAACTGCAGGAACTTTCAGATACTGAAAGAAGCTTGAAGAAACCTCTCAAGACATGAAAGTCAGAAGCACCTCGATCTGTCGTTCCCTTTAGACATTGGCCATTCCCTTCAGGGCATTGTCAGTGATGGCCCTCAGTGGCGTCAATCAATGTCCTCAGAAACTTGATTTGCTTCTGACTTTCATGTCTTTAGAGGTGCAAGGGAAGGAGTTCATTGCAATGTTAAACTGATGGTCTGGCCCAAAGGGATATTCCATACCATATGACATCATGCCAACTTTGGATGAATATAGGGACATTTTCCAACTAGAGAGATTGCGTTAGGTAAGTCAAAGCTCAGCTCAGCTAGTGTTCAAATTACTGAGGGGGGATGTAATGGACAACCAAAATAGATTTCGCAGATACTTTGGTAAGGAAAAAAAAAAATAAAAACAAACACCAAACTCAGAACAGAACAAAATAAAAAGAACAAAAAGCAAGAGTTAAGGAAGAGGTGGACACACTGGGCAATGGGGAAGTAGTGGCAAGGGACAGGGAAAAACAGATTCACAGTGCCTCCTTTTCTTCAGCTTTCCCTGGCTGGGTTTGCCTTCAAGCCTCCCAGGTCCTTGAGCCTCCTAGCAGAGTCTGTGGGAAAGAATTGCTTCCCACAGAGAGGGAAGACTATGGTAGGAATGGACTCCTATGGACACACACACCCATGGGAGAAGAAGGGATGCCCTGGGTTGCTGGAGGCCTGACCAATGTCACTGTGGGGATGTTCTCCATCACCCTGGACAGGTCACAATGATGGGCAAAGTTCCTCATCACTAGAAAAAAGTCAAACATCACAGCAATCTTCAAGTAGGGCAGTAATCAGCTGCCAGTCTGACCTAGGTAATTGTACAACCAGCCACTTGTTGACATGGGGCTTTCCCCTTTTGTCACCCCTCCTCTCCATTTTCCCCAGAATTGTTGCTCTCTGAATCACCCTGCTCCCTCCCTTTCCCTGCCTTTGACCCTTCCCCTGGACACAGCAAAAGCTTTTCACATTCCCACAATCCACTTCAAACATCCCAGAGAGGTTCTACATGGTCCCACAAACCCCCTACAATATTCCAGAAGGAGTTTGGTTCTTAGAGGAGACCCAAGATAGTTCTGTCTCTTTGTGACAAGATTAAAAACTCCTTCATGACCCACTTCAAGGTTTCACTAAGGATGTTTCTTTGGTGTCCATCCATCACTGAGCAGAGAACTCTGGTCTCTGTTATCTGGTGCTCCAGACCCTGGAGGGCTGGGTTGCTCTTGAGGGGAACTTCAACAAGTGTCAAATGGGGCTTTCCAGAGCCTCCTGAAATTCAGCCAAGGCAAGAGCAGGTAGGGTGGAATAATTACAGCAGCCCCATGCCAAGGGTCTGAGAGGTCAGAGAGCAGCTTTGCAGAAGAGGCCCTGGGGCTCCTTGTGAGGAAGCCAAAGGTGAGTCAGCCTTGTGCGCTGGTGGCAGCATCTCTAGGGACTCCAAGACTTCTGTCGTGCACAAAGCTAAAGACACCTGTGGGGAACCAGGCCCCCAAACCCACCCTTGCCCTGGGCTCTGGAGGAATTGAATAAAAGCTTTCCATCAGGGCAGGAGAGTTGGAGAGTTAAGCCTGATCCTCCAAGGAAAAATGAGCAAGGATAGGGAAGTGGTTGTCATTATGTCCCTACAAGAAGGCGAATATCAAGCAGTAGAAGGGCAGCTGGCACCAGAGGAGCACTGAGCCATTTATTATGAACTATTTATTATTTGTCCCCAAGACCCTTTCATCCTCCTGCTACTCTACAAGCAAGCTCAAGGACACACACTTCTAAGATGCATCCAGTACACAGCACTTGTCTTTGTGAAAGACCCACACATGGTTTGTGCTGAGGGTCACTCACCTACCATGAGCTCTGGGTGAAGGCCAGGGCCTCCCTGAGCCCTGTCCTCAGGGCCTCCCTGATCTCCCTGTTCCTCAGAGTGTAGATGAGTGGGTTGACCAGGGGCATGAGCACGGTGTAGAAGAAGGAGAGCATTTTGTTGAGCTGCCTCAGGGGGGCTGTTCTGGGCATCATATAGGCAATGAAGAGGGTGCCATAGAAAACAGTGACAATGATGAGATGAGAGGAGCAGGTGGAGAAGGCCTTCTGCCTGCCCATGCTGGATGGCACCCTTAAGATGGCAGCTATGATGCACACATAGGAGACCAGCGTGAATACAAAGGGGAAGACAATGCTCAGGAAACACAGTGCAAAAGCTAGAGCTGCGATTAGTCTGGTGTTACTGCAGGTGAGCTCCAGCAATGGGATAATTTCCTTATGCCCACAGAACTGCAACTGTGATAAGAAGACTGTGACTACTAATGAAACCCCCAGTCCTGCTAGCCAGGATGCAGCCGCCATCTGGAGACAGACCTTCCAGGTCATGAGGTTTGCATACAGCAGGGGCTGGCATATGGCCAGATACTGATCGTAGGACATGGCTGTCAGCAGGTAACACTCCGTAGTTACAAAAGAGCCAAAGGCATAAAACTGAGCCATACAGCCGTGAGCGGAGATGGTTCTATTCCCAGTCAGGAAGCTGGCCAGCAGCCGCGGGAGGATGGTGGAGCTGTAGCAGGTCTCCAGGGAGGACAGACTTTCCAGGAAGAAGTATATGGGAGTGTGCAGATGCTGCTCTGCAACCAGCAGCACAACTATGAGGATGTTCACAATCATGGTCACCAAGTAGATGATGAGCGAGAGGAGGAAAAGTGGTGCCTGGAGTGAGGGGACATTTCCTGATCCCAACAGAAGGAACTCCAACAGTGATGTCCCATTCACCTTTCTCCATCATCATCATAGATTCATCTTCTCTTTTCCCATTTTCAAGAGCAGGGACTTTAGGAAAGAACATTTTTGTCTGCTTTTGCCTTAAAAAGGATGTGTGAAGGATGCTTTAGAAAGGGTTTTTCCCGAGAAAATCAAGTGATTCACTCCTATAGCAGACAACACAGTTGGCCCTGTTAAGGGCTCCCTGGCTAAAGAAAGATGAAGAAAAGCTTCTCCTGGAGGAAGATTTACTTCTGAGCATGTCCATGAATTGCCCCAGAAAGTTGCTCTGTTCCTGCTCTGGCATTCACAAAGAACATCCTTCTGCTCAGGTCCAGAGAGTCATGTCTCCTCTGTTCAACATTATTCCCTGTAGCAGCCAGCTGAGATTTCAAGAAAAGAACTTTAAGACAAGAAAGCAATGTCTCAGAGAGGCAAAATAATATCCAACCCCAATAAAAAGCTTCCTAAGTATGTAAGGCCAGACACCCTCTCTCATCCCCAAAGAAAGATGGACACCGCACCTGGTGAGACATCTCCATTTATGAAAGCTCTTATTTTAGGAAGAAACAATTCTCCCCTCCTCTTTCCAATAGCAAAACCCAGGTCAGGGAATATCAGCTGAGATGTATAAGGGACTGTGTAGTAGGATTGTGTGAGTGGATGCCAAAAAGATGCTCATTTGAGACTCTTAGGGGAAAACAGTGAGAAAAATTACTTTATGCAAGGAGAAACTGCAAGGATGATAATTCAGTACACATCTTTTCTTTCCTCAGCAATGGTTCCTGAGGGCTTTGGGGTTGTCTCCCTGCACACTCCAGCCTGGCAAAAGGACCTTAGCATGACACACATTGCTTGTGGGGCTCCCTGCTCAGCACCAATTCCCAGGATCTCTGTTCCATGGTGCCAAGATCCTGAGCACATCTGGGAGAAGGAGGGAGCTGCAGTGGGAAGGCATGTAGGAAAGGACAGGACTGAGACTCAGGTCTCACTCTAGCTGTCACTGTGCAAAGAACCACAGGCTAAATAATGACCCTGAGGTCTTGCTCAGGAAAAGCTGTCCCTACCTGCCGTCCTCAGCACGAAGGGGCAACCTCAGCACTGGTGGGGCCTGGGAATGAAGGTCAAGGTCAAGGTCTCACCCTCTGCCTCTTCTGCACTGTTGTTCCATTAGTCTGCCTGACACCCGTGGTCTAGGGCTCATGCCTTACTCTGGCCTTGCTGTTTTCTCTCCCAGCAGTTCTTGTGGTGAATCTCCCACAGCATATGAATGTCCCCTGCTCTGCGCAGTGTCCTGGGGTTTATAGCACAAACGAGTCTCTAAAGGACCATGCCACAGTTCAACCTTTCCCAGGGACTGCACAGAGTAAAAACAATATAATTGACTCCCCGTTGAGATGAAAGCTCTGAGATGGCAGAAACTGTGTCAAGATCTTGAGGCAGACATGACTGCCCAGAAACATGAAGTAAACTGATGCAGTACAATGGGCAGGGACATTTCTGAATTTGAGTGCAGGACAGGAAAGTCCCCAGAAATGGGATTCACCTCACTTCCCTGAAGATGATCATACTTTCCATGGTTCACATAGAATTAGAATGTGTCAGACCATTGGAGCTGAAGGCACCAAAGCAACCAATATATCCTCTCAGTTAGGATTCCCCTCTCTGAGACGAGAGGTGCGCAGGGGCCTCCTTAACTCCCCTGATAGCACAAGGGGACCATGATGGGTTGACTGAAACCAGCAGCTAAACACCCACTCTGCCCCACACTCACTCGCCTCTCCTTAAGGACAGGTAGAAAACAGAAGAAAGGCAAAAAAAGTCATGGATGGAGATACTGACCATTTAATAAGGAAAGCAGAAGATGTGTACACAAGCAAAGCAAAAATGGGAATCCATTCACTACTTCCCATGGGCAGGCAGATGTTTAGCCACTGCCTGGGAGGCAATGCCTCAGCATTTGTAATGGTTGCTTGGTGTATTGGGTCTGGCTGAGATGGAGTTAATTCTCCCCACAGCAGCCCTCATGGTGCTGTGCTGTGTATTGGTAGCCAGCAAACTGTTGATAACACACCAGTGTTTTGGCTACTACTGAGCAGTGCCAGCACACATCAAGGCTGTCTTTCCAACAATTCTTTTTCCCCAGCAGCAGGCTGGGGGTGGGCAAGATCTTGGGAGGGGACACAGCTAGGACAGCTGACCCAAACTGACCAAAGGGATATTCCATGCCATATGACGTCATGCTCAGCAGTAAGAAACTGAGAATAGGGGGAGGAACAGGGCGAGGGCATTCGTTGTTTCATTTTACAATGTTTGACTTCCGGAGTAAGGGGCACGCTTACTGAAGCCCTACTTCCCAGGAAGTGGCCGGACATCGCCTGCTGATGGGAAGTAGAGAATAATCTTTGCTTTTTGCTTTGCTTCCGCGCGCGGCTTTTTGCTTTAGCTACATTAAACTGCCTTTATGTCGACCCACGAGTTTGGGGTTGTTTTTCTCCACCTTCCTTTCTCCCCTCCCTGCCTTGCTGAGGAGGCGAGTGATAGAGCGGCTCTGGTGGGCACCTGGCCCCCAGCCAGGGTCAACCCATCACAGTCCTTTTTGGCGCCCAACGTGGGGCTGGACAAGGGCAGTTTAGTATTAAGAGTGCTACAGCTATAGTAGTTATTAAGTTGCAAGCTCCTGTGCAGGTCACGGGGTTTGTTAGCTGTGCTGCTTATCTCTATTTTGCTAAACTTAGGAACATGCTGATACAAACAATGGCTGCTCTGTGCTTTGGCCTAGTGTTGACGATCTTACTGTGCTGGGGGAGCTATTTCGTGGGGAGGATGAAGGAACTTGGGAGCATGCTAGTACAAACAATGGTTATGTGCATGGCCCTGGCATCGATGTTATTGCTGTGCTGGGGGAGCTATCTTGTGGAGATGATGGGGGAATACATCTCTCTCTCTCTACCTGCTTTTGACGTGGATGGTTTCATTATGCAGGCTCCTAAGGTCCTTGTTCACCCTTATGTAAGCTCATTAATATTACTAATTAATACTGCTGGCACATTACGGGTGTTGTGGAGTTTGGTTTTGTCCTGGTTTAAGGGGAGACAACTTTTAAGTGAGGCAATACTGAAACGTGCCCTGAGGCAGCCGGTCCCCGGGTGGCAGGGTGTGTGGAAGGATTTGGGCAGGTTCCTAGGGCGATTATCACCTCCTATAGCCTGGGACTTCACACCTGAACAGGCAAGCAATCCCAGCAAACTGACACGCCACCTGATAGAAGGGTGTCTTGCCTACCCCAATGAAAACCAACAGCTTCTAGCACTGTACTGGGGCCTGGCCTGGGCCTGTCGAGCCACAGTGCAGAACTCTCAGAGGACTGTGGTTGAGGAAGGCACCCAAACTGCAGCTGAGGACACCGTGGCTGAGATAGGGACACAAACAGTAACAACTACAGTAATTGCCCCAGTAGTAAAAAAGAAACAGTGGACCAGGAGGTCAACAGGTCCATATCATTGATTAGTAAGGGAAGAGGAAGAAGAGGAGGAGAGGTTTGAGCAGGAAGCTGGTCCTTCAGCAAAGAAGTGGGAGGAAGGAGTGAGAGAAGTAAGACAAGAAGCAGAAACTACCCGGTCTCTGACCTCATCCGAACTTCGAGATATGCGGAAAGAGTACAGCCGCCAGCCTGGTGAGCGGATTGCTGCCTGGCTGCTTCGATGCTGGGATAATGGGGCCGACAGTCAGCAATTGGAAGGCAGGGAAGCCCAACAGCTGGGATCCCTAGCTAGAAACCAAGGAATTGAGAGGGGAATTGGAAAAGAGACAGCAATTTGCAGTCTCTGGAGACGGCTGCTTTCAAGTGTGAGGGCAAGATACCCATTCAAGGAAGATCTTGTTAACTCCCCAGGAAAGTGGACCACCGCAGATGAAGGCATCCAGTACCTGAGAGAACTAGCGGTGTTGGAAGTCATCTATAGTGATCTAGATGATGAGGAGGTCTCCAAAGATCCAGAGGATGTCCTGTGCACACGGGCCATGTGGAGGAAGGTGATTCAAAGTGCCCCAGCATCGTATTCTAACAGCTTGGCAGCAATGTATTTCCCAGATATGGACACACCAACTGTGGAGAAGGTGTCCGCTTGGCTTCAGAACTTTGAAGAAAACCTCTGTACCTCCTCCTCCCTACGGGCCAGCACGTCGGCTGTCAGAGGTACCCCAAGAAATCAGTCATCTCCTGCTCCGGTCAGAGGGAAAGGGAGCCCCAGGCATATGCCACGTGGTACACTCTGGTTTTTCCTGCGTGACCAAGGGGAGGACATGAGGAAGTGGGACGGTGAACCCACCTTTAAGTTGGAAGCCCATGTTCGTGAACTAAGAGGGAAGACAGCTGTTAAGAAGGGGACACCCAAGAAGGCCATCAGTGTAGTTGCTACAGAGACACGAGAAGGCAAACAGCGATCTCCCAGATGTAAAACTAAAATCACCTCCCTTGATCCTGGTGAGGGGACATCTGGTCTGTCACTGCAAGGGTCAGACAGTGAATACTCTGACCAGGAACAGGAATAGAGGGTCCCTGCCTTCGGCCAGGAGGAGGAAAGGGATGACCGGGTATACTGGAC
The DNA here is from genome assembly GCF_011004875.1 of Balearica regulorum gibbericeps. Taxonomy (NCBI): domain Eukaryota; kingdom Metazoa; phylum Chordata; class Aves; order Gruiformes; family Gruidae; genus Balearica; species Balearica regulorum. The sequence goes on from NC_046213.1 coordinate 1,364,052, forward strand.
TGTGTGGATTCGATGGCCTGGCACATCAGACCCACAGAAGTATAAGGCTTTGGTAGACACTGGTGCACAGTGTACACTGCTACCATCAGGGTATAGGGGCACAGAACCCATCCGGATCTCTGGAGTGACAGGGGGATGCCAAGAACTGTCCGTATTGGAGGCTGAGGTGAGCTTAACAGGGGACAAGTGGGAGAAGCACCCCATTGTGACTGGCCCGGAGGCCCCTTGTATCCTTGGCATAGATTACCTCAGGAGAGGGTACTTCAAGGACCCAAAGGGGTACCGATGGGCTTTCGGTGGAGCCACTGTGAACACAGAGAAGATCAAACAGTTATCTACCCTGTCTGGTCTCTCAGAAGATCCCTTTGTTGTGGGATTGCTGCAAGTTGAAGAACAACAGGTGCCAGTTGCTACCAGGACAGTGCACCGGCGGCAATATCGCACAAATCGAGACTCCCTGGCTCCCATCCATGAGCTGATTCATCAACTGGAGAACCAGGGAGTCATCAGCAAGACTCATTCACCTTTTAATAGTCCCATATGGCCAGTGCAAAAGTCTGATGGAGGGTGGAGGTTAACGGTGGACTATCGTGGCCTAAATGAAGTGACACCACCACTGAGTGCTGCTGTACCAGACATGTTAGAGCTCCAATATGAATTGGAGTCAAAAGCAGCCAAGTGGTATGCTACAGCTGACATCGCTAATGCATTCTTCTCAATTCCTTTGGCAGCCAAATGCAGGCCACAGTTTGCTTTCACTTGGAGAGGTGTTCAATACACCTGGAATCGACTGCCCCAGGGGTGGAAGCATAGTCCTACTATTTGTCATGGACTAATCCAAACTGCACTGGAAGAGGGTGGTGCCCCTGAACATCTACAATACATCGATTACATCATTGTGTGGGGCAATAAGGCAGAAGAAGTATTCGAAAAGGGAAAAAGAGTAATTCAGATTCTTCTGAAAGCTGGTTTCGCCATAAAGAAAAGCAAGGTCAAGGGACCTGCACAAGAGATCCAGTTTTTGGGAATAGAATGGCAGGATGGACGCCATCATGTGCCTATGGATGTGGTTAACAAGATAGCAGCTATGTCTCCACCAGCTAACAAGAAGCAGACACAAGCCTTCCTGGGCCTTGTAGGGTTCTGGAGAATGCATATTCCAGGTTATAGTCAGCTTGTGAACCCTCTCTATCGAGTAACCCGGAAAAAGAACTATTTTGAATGGGGCCTTGAGCAACAACAAGCCTTTGAGCATATCAAACAGGAAATAGCTCGTGCAGTAGCTCTTGGACCTGTTCGGACAGGACCAGCTGTACAAAATGTACTCTACACTGCAGCTGTGGAGCATGGCCTCACCTGGAGCCTCTGGCAGAAAACAGCAGGAGAAACCCGAGGTCGACCATTAGGGTTTTGGAGCCGGGGGTATCGAGGATCAGAAGCCCACTACACCCCAACTGAAAAAGAGATCCTAGCAGCATATGAAGGGATTCGAGCTGCTTCAGAAGTTGTTGGTACAGAAGCGTCTCTCCTCTTGGCACCGCGATTGCCTGTGCTACACTGGATATTCAAAGGAAACATTCCCTCTACACATCACGCAACTAGCACTACATGGAGTAAGTGGGTAGCACTAATCACACAGCGAGCTCGACTGGGGAAACTCAACCACCCAGGAATTCTGGAAGAGATTATGAACTGGCCAGAAGGTAGAGATTTTGGAGCATTGCCTGAGGAGGTAGCTCGTGCCCAAGAGGCACCACCATATAATGAGTTACCAGAAGATGAAAGGCGTTATGCTCTGTTTACTGATGCATCCTGTCGTGTTGTAGGAAACCATCAGAAGTGGAAAGCTGCTGTATGGAGTCCCACACGACAAGTCGTTGAGGCCACTGAAGGAGAAGGTGAGTCAAGTCAGTTCGCAGAAGTGAAAGCCATTCAGTTAGCCCTAAAGACTGCTGAACGAGAAAAGTGGCCAGTACTCTACCTCTATACTGACTCCTGGATGGTGGCAAATGCCCTATGGGGGTGGCTACAGCAGTGGAAGAAGACCAATTGGCAGCGCCGGGGTAAACCCATCTGGGCTGCTGCATTGTGGCAGCACATCGCTGCCCGCATAGAAAACATGGCTGTGAAGGTACATCATGTGGATGCTCACATACCCAAAAGCTGTGCCACTGAAGAACATCAAAACAATGAACAGGTAGACAAGGCTGCCAAAATTGAAGTAGCTCAAGTGGACCTGGACTGGGAGTGTAAGGGTGAGCTATTTGTAGCTCGATGGGCCCATGAAACATCAGGACATCTAGGGAGAGATGCAACATACAGATGGGCTCGTGATCGAGGGGTGGACCTGACCATGGAGGCCATCACACAAGTCACTCATGCATGTGAAATATGTGCTGCAATCAAGCGAGCGACACGAGTAAAATCTCCCTGGAATAGAGGGCGGTGGCTGGGTTTTCGATATGGCGAGGCCTGGCAGATTGACTATATTGGGCCACTGCCACGAACACGCCAAGGCAAGCGCTACATACTCACCATGGTGGAAGCAACTACTGGCTGGCTAGAGACATTTCCTGTAAACCATGCCACTGCCCGAAACACCATCCTAGGCCTTGAAAGGCAAATTTTATGGCGACATGGTACCCCAGAAAGGATTGAATCAGACAATGGGACTCATTTTTGAAATAACGTCATAAGCTCTTGGGCAAAGAAACACGGCATTGAGCGGGTGTATCACATCCCCTATCACCCACAAGCCTCTGGAAAGATTGAGAGATATAATGGACTGTTAAAGACTATGTTGAGGGCATTAGGTAATGGGGCATGGAAGCACTGGGATACAAATTTAGCAGAAGCCACTTGGCTGATTAATACCAGAGGATCTGCTAACCGTCCTGGTCCTGCCCAAACAAAACCCCTACATACTGTGGGAGGAGACAAGGTCCCTGTAGTACACATGGGAAAGTGGCTGGGGAAGGCGGTGTGGATTGCTCCTCCCATGGGAAAAGGCAAACCCATTCCTGGGATTGTCTTCGCTCAAGGACCTGGGTGTACTTGGTGGGTAATGCGGAAAGATGGGGAGACCCGGTGTGTGCCTCAAGGAGATTTAACCTTGGGGTAAAATAATCTGTAATGTGAGTTGTACCTTCTAGGAAGTAATGTAGAAGGAATGACCCAAACCAACGAAGAGCAAGTTTCACAAGGAGCCAGATGAATGCAACAACAGCCCAAAGCAAGCCGGTGTTGGTGCCCAACAACTGAACCCGAACACCCATCCTGACAGATTGGGCCCAAGTCATAGCCAGTTCGTGAACATCTGGAGGAGCAGAGGAAGCTCATGGAATGGGAGAATAACATCTATCTGTTAAAGGACGGGAAATAGTAGTTAATAAGAAGTAAATACAATGAAACAGTTATAAAATATATATATATGTATTAAAGTGTGTGGAGCGTGAGCACGACACAAATGGTATGGAATAAGGGGTGGAGATTGTATTGGGTCTGGCTGAGATGGAGTTAATTCTCCCCACAGCAGCCCTCATGGTGCTGTGCTATGTATTGGTAGCTAGCAAACTGTTGATAACACACCAGTGTTTTGGCTACTACTGAGCAGTGCCAGCACACATCAAGGCTGTCTTTCCAACATTACTTTTTCCCCAGCAGCAGGCTGGGGGTGGGCAAGATCTTGGGAGGGGACACAGCTAGGACAGCTGACCCAAACTGACCAAAGGGATATTCCATGCCATATGACGTCATGCTCAGCAGTAAGAAACTGAGAATAGGGGGAGGAACAGGGCGAGGGCATGCGTTGTTTCTTTTTACAATGTTTGTCTTCCGGAGTAAGGGGCACGCTTACTGAAGCCCTACTTCCCAGGAAGTGGCCGGACATCGCCTGCTGATGGGAAGTAGAGAATAATCTTTGCTTTTTGCTTTGCTTCCGCGCGCGGCTTTTTGCTTTAGCTACATTAAACTGCCTTTATCTTGACTCATGAGTTTGGGGTTGTTTTTCTCCACCTTCCTTTCTCCCCTCCCTGCCTTGCTGAGGAGGCGAGTGATAGAGCGGCTCTGGTGGGCACCTGGCCCCCAGCCAGGGTCAACCCACCACACTTGGGATTGCAAATACCTCAACCCCTCATGTCGCCCCTTCCTCCTCCTTTCCCTGAGTTTTCACTGCTGAGCACAAGGTCATATGGTATGCAATATCCCTTTGATCAGTTTGGGTCAGCTGTCCCAGCTGTGTCCCCTCACAACCTCTTGTCTGCCCCCAGCCTACTCACTTTGGAGGTGTGGGGGAGAGAGAAAGCCTTGACACTGTGCAAGCACTGTTCAGCAACAGCCAAAACACAAGTATGTTTTAGCCACAAATGCAAAGCACACAGTCCTGGGGTGCTATGAAGGAAATTAACTCCATCCCAGCCAGACTCCGCACAGGCAGGCACAGAGCACAGCTCCTATCAGCACCTTTGAAGAAGCATCTCCTCTGGCTCTGCCCTGGCTGGAGAGGCAGGAGAGGGTGGCCCAAAGGACACAGACATTTATGCTGTAGCTCCTAAGGACAGGAGATGTGCTTTTGCAGCACACTGGAAAGAAATGCATTTCCTTGTATCAGAAATAGTGTGGCCAGCAGGACCCAGGAAGTGACCATCCCCCTGTACTCAGCACTGGGGAGGCTGCACCTCAAATACTGTGTTCAGTTTTGGGCCCCTCAGTACAAGGACATTGAGGTGCTGGAGCATGTCCAGAGAAGAGCAACAAAGCTGGTGAAAGGTCTGGAGAAGAAGTCTTATGAGGAGCAGCTGAGGGAAGTGGGTTGTTTAGTCTGGAGAAGAGGATGCTGAGGGGAGACCTTATCTCTCTCTACAACTACCTGAAAGGAGGTTGTAGCCAGGTGGGGGTTGGCCTCTTCTCCCAAGTAACTAGCAAAAGGACAAGAGGAAATGGTCTCAAGTTGTGTCAGGGAAGGTTTACATTGATCAGGAAAAATTTCTTCACTGAAAGAGTGGTCAAGCATTAGAACAGACTGCCCAGAGAGGCAGTGGAGTCACCATCCCTGGAGGTGTTCAAAAAACGTGTAGACATAGCACTTTGGGACATAGTTTAGTAGGCATGGTGGTGTTGGGTTGATGGTTGAACTTGATGATCTTAAAGGTCTTCTTAAAGAAGATTCTGTGCTGCCTATGGGCTAAAGCAGTAAGGAGAGAAGAACCCTCTTGCTCAGCAGCCCTGTGGTTCAATTTCTTTCTCTTCTGTGTTGAGGAGGGATTTTTCCATCTCCCTCTAGCTAAAGAAGTCCTTTGGCAGGCATGCTGGACCCTGTTTCCAGCCCCCCGCTCTGCCCACTGTGTTCAAGTTTGGTGGGACCAAGCCCTGCTGGGGAGAACCCTGCCTTAGCTGGATCAGCCTTGGCTCCTGGGATGTCACCCACTGTGAGGCTGCTCCCCAGAAGAGAGCTCAGGCCATCTCCAGCCCTGAGCTGAGCCTTGTAAAGGCCAGCTCTAGGGCCATGCAGAGCCTTCTCCCAGGGCTACTCTGTAGGACAAGCCTGGCCCATGGCTGTGGTCTCCTCAGTACTGACCCCTGCCCAGTCCCAGGCTCCCAAGGGACTCCTCCCCATCAGACCTGCCTGGTCTCTGGGGCACCCAGGGAGAAGCCTGTCCCTCAACCACCACCCAGGTCTCTGCCCTGGTTCTGTAACCCTCAAATGGCCCCACGGAAACCCACAGCAATCAGGTCCCTCCACAGCAAGTCCCTCTGAGCCCAGATCTCTGCAGGGTGTGAGGAACATAGCAAGGGAGGTCAGGAGATGTTGCACTCAAGGCTGTAATAGACCTGACCAGCCTCACACAGACCATCTGCCCTCACCCTCTGCTCATGTGCAGCCCCACTGAAGCTCTGTCCTTGGTTTCAGGCCTTGCTTGAACTAAGTTGAAGGCATGCCTGTCTCTTCCCATCTCCTGAATGTACCTTGGTCCTATGTTTCACCTTCATCTCCAGTCCTGCCTCCGTCCCTGTCTCCTGCTGCTACTGAATTTAGGCCTTGGATGGACCCTGCACCTCATTCACTCCCTTGTCCTTTCTGGTTCTGACGATAGACCCTTTTATAAGGACGCTGCTCGGTCTGCCACATTCAGATACTGCAGAGCTGTGCCCTGGCTGGTGAGAGCATGGCTGGGGCTGTGTTGTGAGCAGCCTCAGCTCCAGGCTCATTCTCACTCATGGTGCAGCATCACAGTTGATGCTCCCTGAATCTACCCACCTAAAAACAAACCAAAAAACCCCCCAAAACCTCCCAACTTTTCCTGGAAGTGTCAGCTGTGTTCTTTGAATGTAAGAGGGAACTGGATTTGCTTTCAAAAGGTGTACAGGTGCTGGGGAGAGGGGATGAGCTTTTGGATGCAGCTCAGAGGAACAGCATGAACAGTGAGGAAGTTACTTGTCCTTGCCCTCTAATAGCAGAAGGTCCAACAAAAGATGTTGACCCTATTCTCAAACTTTGACTTGCCCATCACTAACAGGCATCAGAGTTAGTGTGAGACTGCCACTGACTCAACCTTGATGTGCATTCCAAGCCCCATTCCTGCTCTAGAGCCTTCTCAAGGAGATCTCACTAACCCTGAGAAGTCTGCAGGGCCAACTTCTTCCCCTGCTGCTCCAGCCCATGAGGTCTAACAGGCAGCTGACCAGCAAGATTTCCAGACATATAATTTGGAAGACCTTGTTCCAGCAGGGCACAGGTCTTCTTGGGGCAGATCTACCAGCCCTTGTGTCTTGCAGGTACTTCAGAGCATTCAAATGAGAGCAGACACCACTACTGAGGTTGAATTCCTGCCAGGCTCCAGGATATGCACTGACTACCTCCCCTTTGACTGTGATGCCAGCTTAAAAGCCTGCCTTTTGCACAGACTTTTATTCAGATCTCTATATTTAGGTATCTTGTGAGCTGAGTGCAGCTGAGAACTTGAAGTGACCTTCTGGCAGAGGGCAGAAGTTGTTGACATTCAGGTAGTGGAGAGGTGCATTTCACTTTCCCTGTCCCAATACCACAGAAATAAGAAGGGAACTCTGAGGACCCTTGTCCTCTCAGACCTGCCAAGCAGGACATTTTGGTACTCCCTGAAGATGTCAGGGTGAGTAACTGATGAAGTCTGTGCAGTGGGGATCATGAATCACTTTGCCTTTGATGGAGACACCCACACCTGGTCATGTGACCTATCCCTTGGAAGTGCTTGTTCCTCTCCAAGAATGCTACCCAGAGGTGCCAGGCAGTAAGCTCCAAGGATGTGGGTGTGGAGACAGCTCTGCGCTTTGAGGCCGGTGAGGTTTTGGAACAGGTTGCCCAGAGGCCATATGCTCATAGGAGAATTAAATCGTTGACATGCAGGAATCTCACCTGTTTAATTTCTTCTCCTCCCAAAATCTGAGCAAGTGATGAAAGGAAGAAAGGGGAGAGGGTCATTACTGTTCTTTCAGTCCAGACACAGCTGAATTTATTCATAATTTCAAAACTTTATTTAATTTAATTTTATTTTGCTATCAAACATGTTTGGGGTTTTTTTAGAGTGTTCAGATAGGAGTGCTCTCAGATAGGATGGGAGAGGTTCCCTTTCCCCAAAGTTGCAAGTCTTCCACGGGCATAGTGAAGTGGTAAGCACTTGGTCAAATGTGCTTTTTCAGCTCTGGCTCTTGCTTGGGTGGCTTCCTGACTCCAGCCTCTGATTGAGTGGCTGGTTATATTCTGCTCTTCCTTGGGTTGCTATTCAGGTCTGTCTCCTGTTCAGGCTCCAACTAAAATCCAGCTCCTCCAAAGGCTGGTGCAAGCTCCAGCCCCTACTCCAGGGGCCACTTGCCTCTGGACACTGCTCAAGTTCCACCTTGATTTCAGCCTCTCCTCTGGCTGTTGATTAGATCCAGCCCCTGTGTCCTGGTTTCAGCTGAGAGGATTGATTTTCTTCATAGTAGCTAGTGTGGGGATACGTTTTGGATTTGCGCTGGAGACAGCATTGATAATACAGAGATGTTTTTGTTCTATGGACCTATTGTTGAGCAGTGTTTACATGGGGCCAAGGCCTTTTTCTGCTTCTTGCACTGCCCTGCCAGCGGGATGGCTGGGGGTGAACAAGAAGTTGGGAGGAGACACAGCCAGGACAGGTGACCCAAACTGACCAAAGGGATATTCCATACTATATGATGTCATGCTCAGTTTATAAGGAGCTTGGGGGAAGGGGGGGGGTGGCGGCGTTCGGAGCAATGACATTTGTCTTCCCAAGTAACCGTTAGGCGTGACAGAGCCCCGCTTTCCTGGAGATGGCTGAACACCTGCCTGCCCATGGGAAGTGGTGAATGAATTCCTTGCTTTGCTTTGCTTGTGCGCGGCTTTTGCTTTACCTATTAAACTGTCTTTATCTCAACCCACGAGTTTTCTCACTTTAACTTTTCCAATTCTCTTCCCCATCCCGATGGGGGGGGTGGGGGGGAGTGAACGAGCGGCTGCGTGGTGCTCAGCTGCCGGCTGGGGTAAAACCACGACACCCTGTTTGGGCAGGCAGCAGGCTTTGATCCCTCTCAGGCAGTAGCTCCCTGAGGAAGGTAGCTCAATAACCCCTCAAGCCAAGTACCTGCCCCAGCAGGAGATCCAGTCCAAGCTGCAGCCAAAGGTAAGCATCAGGAGGAGAGGGATCAAAACCTGGTTGCTGCCCAGGCAGGGGCCAGAGTTTACTGGGAACCCAAGTAGTGTCCAGAGCCCAATAAAGACTCAAGGGAGTAGAAGGAAAATCTCCAATGCCCTGTTTGAGATTTTCATGGGCTGTGGCACATGGCACTGAGGAGAAGGTGTTGAAATATATGGAGGTGACCATGAAAGCTTTTCTGTGGGCCTTGTCCAAAGGAAGGCTGTGGTGGGTTGATGTTGGCTGGCTGCCAGGTGCCCACTAAGCCATTCTGTCACTACCTCCCCCTTCTAGCTGGAATGAGGACAAAATAAGAGGAAAAGCTCATCGGTCAAGAGAAAGACAGGAAGATCACTCAACAATTACCATTATAGACAAAAGAGACTTGGAGAAACTAATGGAATTTATTGCCAATTAATGACAGAGTAGGATAGTGAGCAATAAAAGCAAAACAAAAAAACCACCTCTCCTCTACCCCATCCCCTTCCTCCCAGGCTCAACCTCACCCCTAAATCTTCTACCTCCTCCCCCCAAGTAGTGCAGGGGGATGGGGAATGGGGGTTGTGGTCAGTTCATCTCTTCCCTCCACAAGGAGATGTGGAAGAGAATGGAAAAAACCCTCATGGGTTGAGATAAAGGCAGTTGAATAGGATAACAAAGGAAGAGAATAATAATAATAATAGCAATAGTAATAGTAGTAGTAGTAATAATAATACATAAAACTGGTGATGCACAAATGCAATTTCTCACCACATGCAGAAGGAAAACAACCCCGATGCCCACTGTTTCTGAACAGTGATTCTGCCTCCCGGCTAGCTTCTCCAGTTATAAATAGTGCACGACATGATACGGTAGGGAATATCCCTTTGGCCAGTCTGGGTCAGCTGTCCTGGCTGTGCTCTCCCAGCTTCTTGTGCACCTGGCAGAGCATGAGAAGCTGAAAATTCCTTGACTTAGTGTGAACACTAAAACTACCTAGCGATAACTAAAAACATCAGTGGGTTATCAATATTATTCTCATAGTAAATCAAAAACACAGCATTATACCAGCTACTAGAAAGAAAATTAACTCTCTCAGCCAAAACGAGGACAGTAGACTTTTGGATTTTTGCAGAGGATGGTAAAAGACAGGAACTTAATAGGGGGGAAAAGGGAAAACTGAAAGTGCCTCAGGGTTCCTCTTCAGTAGCCCTGCACCTGAAGTGAATTACTTCCATGGTCAAGCAGAACCTGAGTGCTTACCCTAATTGTTGATAGCATCAAGGAGCAGGAAGAACAGCATCATTCAAATGGGAGAGTACCTTGGGAGGTGTGTAGACCAACCTCCTGCTCCAAGCAGAGTTAGGCCAGCTTTCTCAGGTCTTTATCCAGATGAGTTTTGAAAATGTCTAGGCATGGCATCATGGACATTCTCTGGCAAACACCTTCATTGTCTCTTGACTGCCTATCTTGCAACACAGTGATGAGCCTGACTCTGTCTTCATGGAAACCTCACCATAGGCAGGGCAAAGTTTATAGGCAGTGCAAGATCATGGAACAGATCCTCCTAGAAGCTATGCTAAGGCGCATGGAGGACAGGGAGGTGATTCGAGACAGCCAGCATGGCTTCACCAAGGGCAAGTCTTGCCTGACCAGCCTAGCAGCCTTCTGTGATGGAGTGACTACATCAGTGGACAAGGGAAAAGCTACAGATGTCGTCTATCTGAACTTGCGTAAGGCTTTTGACATGGTCCCCCACAACATCCTTCTCTCTAAGTTGGAGAGAGGTGGATTTGATACGTGAACTGTTCGGTGAGTAAGGAATTGGTCGTACGGTTGCATACAAAGGATAGTGGTCAATGGCTCAATGTCTGAACGCAGATTGGTGACAAGTGGTGTCCCTCAGGGGTACGTATTGGGACCAGTACTGTTTAATGTCTTCATCAATGGCATAGAGAGTGGGATCAAGTGCACCCTTAGCAAGTTTGCCAATGATACCAAGCTGAGTGGTGCAGTTGTCATGCCTGAGGGATGGGATGCCATGCAGAGGGACTGTGGTGAGTTGACCCTGGCTGGAGGCCAGGTCCCCCCCCAAGCCGCTCTATCACTCCCCCTCCTTAACTAGACAGGGGACAAAAGGTATAACAAAATGCTTGTGGGTCAAGATAAGGGCAGGAAGAGATCACTCACCAATTATCATCACGGGCAAAACAGACTGAACTTAGAGAGGAAATTCATCTAATTTATTACCAAGCAAACCAGAGTAAAGCAATGAGAAAATAACATAAACTCTTAAAACACCTCCCCCCACCCCTCCCATCTTCCCGGGCTCAACTTCACTCCTGGCTTCAACCTCTGCCCCCACCTCAGTGGCACAGGGGGGACGGGGAATGGGGGTTATGGTCAGTTCATCACACGTTGTTTCTGCCACTTCTTCCTCCTCAGGGGGAGGACTCCTCTCATCGTTCCCCTGCTCCAGCATGGAGTCCCTCTCACGGGAGACAGTCCTTCACCAACTTCTTCCACGTGAGTCCTTCCCACGGGCTATAGTCCTTCATGAACTGCTCCAGCATGGGTCTCTCCCATGGGGTGCAGACCTTCAGGAGCAAACTGCTCCAGCGTGGGTCCCCCACGGGGTCACAAGTCCTGTCAGCAAACCTGCTCTGGCATGGGCTCCTCTCTCCATGGGTCCACAGGTCCTGCCAGGAGCTTGCTCCAGCGCGGGCTTCCCACGGGACCACAGCCTCCTTCAGGTGTCTCCACCTGCTCCGGTGTGGGGTCCTCCACGGGCTACAGGTGGAATCTCTACACTCCCTCATCCTTCCTCCATGGGCTGCAGGGGGACAGCCTGCTTCACCATGGTCTTCACCACGGGCTGCAGGGGGATCTCTGCTCTGGCTCCTGGAGCACCTCCTCCCCCTCCTTCTGCACTGACCTTGGTGTCTGCAAAGTTTCTCACATCTTGTCACTTCTCCCTCCGGCTGTAAAGCTCCCTCTAACTTGTTTTTTCAGAGGCGCTGATTGGCTCGGCCTTGGCCAGCGGCAGGTCTGTCTTGGAGCCGGCTGGCATTGGCTCTGTCAGACACAGGGGAAGCTTCTAGCAGCTTCTCGCAGAAGCCACCCCTGTCGCTCCACACACACACACTACCAAAACCTTGCCACGCAAACCCAATGCAGGGACCTGGACAAGCTTGAGCAGTTGGGACCATGTGAACTTCATGAGGTTCAGCAAGGCCAAGTGCAAGGTCCTGCATCTGGGTTGGGGCAACTCCTGGTATCAATACAGGCTGGGAGATGAAGGAATTGAATACAGCCTGGCAGCGAAGGACTTGGGGGTACTGGTGGATGAAAAGCTGGACCTGAGCTAACAATGTGTGCTTGCAGCCCGGAAAGCCAACCATATCTTGGACTGCGTACAAAGAAGTGTGACCAACAGGTTGAGGGAAGGGATTCTGCCCCTCTGCTCTCATGAGATCCCACCTGGAATACTGCATCCATGTCTTGAGTCCTCAGCAGAAGAAAGGCAGGGACCTACTGGAGCGAGTCCAGAGGAGGCCACAAAGATTATCAGAGGGCTGGAGCACCTCTCCTGTGAAGACAGGCTGAGAGAGTTGGGGTTATTCAGCCTGGAGAAGAGAAGGCTCTGGAGATACCTTATTGTGGCCTTTCAGTGCTTAGAAAGGGCTTATAAGAGAAGTGGAGACAGATATTTTAGTAGGGCCAGTTGCAATACGACAAGAGGTAATGGTTTTAAATGAAAAGAGGGTAGATTCAGACTAGATATAAGTCAGAAATTCTTTACCTATGAGGGTGCTGAAACACTGGAACAAGAGATGCCCCATCCCTGGAAACATTCAAGGTCAGGTTGGACAGGACTTTGAGCAACCTGATATAGTTGAAGATGTGCCTGCATTGCAGGAAGGGTTTGGATAGATGACTTTTAAAGGTTCCTTCCAAGCCAAACTATCCTATGATTCTATGATTGTATGATTCTATGAAAGTTGCTACATGTTCCTCCCAAGCCTTCCCTTGTCTGGGCTGAAGAAGCCCAGCTCTCTCAGCTTCTCATCACATGGAAAGTGCTCCAGCCCTGACTTTCTTGGTTGTCCTCCTCTGAACTGGGTCCATTTTGCCAATGTCTCTCTTCCATTGTGTGAGGTCAAAACCTAAGAAATTCTTCTGGATGTGGTCAAACAAGTGCTGAGCAGGGCAGGAGCACTGACATGCTCCTGGTCACACAGCCCAGGACAAAGACAACCCAGAGCCTTCTCCACAGAGCTGTGGCCAAGCCAGGCAGTCTTTGAGCTCTGTCATTGCAAGGAATTAGTTCACCACAGGGCAGTAATTTGGATTTGTCCTTGCTGGATACCAGGAAGTTCCTGTTGGCCCACCATTCCAGCCTATCAACATCTCTCAGGATGGCAGTCCTGCACTCCAGTGCACTGTCTGCTCCCCTCAATTTAGTTTCATCTGTGAATTGATGAGAAAGCCTAAGCAGTTCCCCATAAGGCTCTAAGGTGGTGCCCCAAGCGTCTCTCAGCATTGCTCCTTTAGAGCTTGCCATCATCTGCACATATCTTGGGCCACCTCTGGCACCTCAAATGTCACCAGCTGTTTGCATCTGAACAGCTCACTTATGGTGTCTATCTCCATTAATTAGCAGGGCAGATGACACAAGCAGCTCACCTGCAGGTGCCCATTTTGTGCATGCCTGAATTGAGCCATAAGAATCCCACCTCCTGTGGGTTCATGATGTGTGCATGGGATGGAGCAGAGTCCCCTTCTAGCCCCAGGATTACAAATGTAGAATGAGATGCTTGAATTGACTCAGATGAATCCCTTTCCTCAGCAGGGGTAAAGGAGATCCCTCCCTGTCCCTGTCTGGGTGTCCTGTGTAATGGTGGGAGAAGAAAGAGTGAGTCTTAAACCTAACTCTTTTCCTGATAAGAGAAATGGCATTGCTGGAAAAATTGCTGTTCCTCTCTCAGCTGAGAGAGGAAACATCACTGATTGCTTCAGTCTGTTTCAAGGCAGGTTCCCCAGGAGCCCCAGGGACAGCTGGAGGGAGCCCAGAGGGGGCGGAGAAAGCGCTGCCTTGGGCTGGTCCTCTGCTGCTGAGCTGGGCTGGGCTCCTGGGACAGAGGGAGCTCATGGCAAGTGGGCAGTGCTGCAGAGAGATGGCTCTGCCCAGGAGCAGCTCCCCTGCAAAGTGCGGCAGGGCTGAGGGCACTGCCTGCGGGCAGCAAAGGGAGACAGGAGAAATAAGACTGAGGTACAGGCTGTGTGGAGTGGGAGGACGCTGAGAGCTCAGTGAGAGGGAACGATCTCGCAGCCATCTACACAGTAAGTCTCTTGCTGCAGGGCAACACAGGTGAGTATCCTGGAAGAGTCTCCTAGAGCTGGCACATCCCACCCCATGGCAGATAGAATCTAGAATTTGACAGGATGACTCTCAGGGTTGTCGTAGGGTGAAGAAAGATGTGCTGCAGGGCAGGGCTTCCCTGCTGCGCTCTCAGAGGGACAGGGCATCACAGCTCCCTTTTCCTGGGGATGGCTGCAGGAGTGCAGAGAAGCTGGGTGTGCACCAAGGGGTGCCCAGGGCTGTCCTTCAGAGAAGGGTCTCTGTGCCCCAGGCTGTGTGCTGGGACAGGGACTCTGCCACCTGCCAGGGTCAGCGCTCAGCCTGCCCAGGGAGCTCCCCGCAGCACTTCAGGGAGAAGCTCTGGGTGGAAGGAGAGAGCCCCAGCGAGGGCAGGGTCCTTCTGCCTTTGAGGGTGCTGCGTGGGTCAGGGCTGCTCACAGCTCCAGATTAACCCCCGGACATTTCTGAGAGGAGTTTCCATGAGTGTTTTCAGTGCAGCAATACCTATAAAGACAAAGAGCTTTCCTGAGTTTGTGCTTTCAGTTTCCTGCTGCTGGTGAGGGTTGGGGAGAGGAGAGAAATGGAAAAGAAGGTAAGCTTGGACAAGAGACTGAGACTGACAGACCAGTAGGTCTGCTGGAAACCTGGCAATATGCCATCACCTAAGACTGCAGCAGCATCACGTTTTCTGCCTGCAGCTTGAAGTCACTGCCCAGTAATGTTGATGCCGGGGGGTGTGTGTGTGTGAGCGCGCGCGCGCGCGCGCAGCTGGGTAAGGTCATGGCTCTCCAGAGTGTTTCTCTGCCACTTTGCCTTATTCGCCACAAGCCTCGTGGTATTTCCCCATGTTTCCATATCTGTCCATGCTGCTGGTTTTGCTATGGTTTGCAGGCTGTCTGGGGATGGGAGTTTCAGCTGCAGTTCAGACACTGAGCCTGAGCGTCCTTCTACAGATGTGTCTCCATGGGAATGAGATGTCCCTGCTCCCCTCTGACTCCCTCTGGTGTGGTCACAACACCCCAGAGTGGTTGGTACGGTCATCTGTGTGAGGAGTCACAACCTCTGTGTCGCTCTCTGCCTGTCTGGGCTGAGAACGAGAGAGAGAGGCGTTTGGAGACCTGCACTTTGGATCTGGAAAGCCCTGCTCTGTACAGTTCCTTTCTCAGAGTAACTTCTGAGTGTGATCATCCTCCAGCTGAGAGGGGCTGGACAGGGCAGCTGGGAACAAGACTGCTGGAGAGACCAGCTCTCCTGACTCTGTACTAAGGCACAGGGAACCATTTGTCTCTCAGGACTCACTAGTATCGATGCTGAGAGCAATCCAAAAGCTGAGGATATCTGGCCCTTCGATCAATGTGCCCCCCGTGTGACAAGGGCATCTCAAAATGAAGGAAGCCCCTGTGCGACAGCCTCAGTGAGTGGGGCTTTTGCCACTTCTGTTTACCAGCTGCTGCAGAGCAGGTATGACTCCTGCAGAGCCTGTTGTCTGAGGGCACTGCGCCGTAAGGCACACTCAGTCAGAACAGTGAAGGGAGGGAGCAGCAGGAAGGTCCTCTTCAGAAGGAGAGAGGCAATGCGGGAGGTTTCTCTGAGAAGCAGAACAGATTTTCCTCAGAGAAGCCTGCCCTAGCATGTCCGTGTCTTCTTCTCCTTGGACAGCACTCGAGTCCCAGAGGGACTAAATGCCCAACAGCAGCTCCATCACCCAGTTCCTCCTCCTGGCATTTGCAGAGTCGCGGGAGATGCAGCTCTTGCACTTCTGGCTCTTCCTGGGCGTCTACGTGGCTGCCCTCCTGGGCAACGGCCTCATCATCATCGTCATAGCCTGCGACCACCGCCTCCACACCCCCATGTACTTCTTCCTCTTCAACCTCTCCCTCCTCGACCTTGGCACCATCTCCACCACTCTCCCCCAGTCCATGGCCAATTCCTTCTGGGACACCAGGGCCATTTCCTATGCAGGATGCACGGCCCAGGTATTTTTTTTCTTCTTTTTAACCTCAGCAGAATTTTCTGTTCTCACCATCATGGCCTATGACCGCTACGTTGCCATCTGCAAACCCCTGCACTATGGGACCCTCCTGGGAAGAAGAGCTTGTGTCCACATGGCAGCAGCTGCCTGGGGCAGTGGGCTTGTCTATGCTGTGCTTCACACTGCCAATACATTTTCACTACCACTCTGCCGAGGGAACGTCTTGCAGCAGTTCTTCTGTGAAATTCCCCACATCCTCAGGCTCTCCTGCTCCAACTCCTACCTCAGGGAAGTTGGTCTGCTTGTCAGCAGTTTTGTCCTTGCTCTTGGATGTTTTGTTTTCATTATTCTTTCTTACGTGAAAATCTTCACTATTGTGTTGAGAATCCCCTCTGAGAAGGGACGGCACAAAGCCTTCTCCACGTGCCTCCCTCACTTGTCCGTGGTCTCCCTGGTTATCAGCACCAGCATGGTTGCCTACCTGAAGGCCCCCTCCCTCTCCTCCCCAACTCTGGATCTGGTGGTTGCAGTTCTCTACTCTGTGTTGCCTCCAGCAGTGAATCCCCTCATCTGCAGCATGAGGAACCAGGAGCTCAAGGATGCCCTGAGAAAACTTATCTGTTGGTTTCCTCTTCAGCAGCAGTAAGCTGCCCATCTCTCTTCACAGGTTATTCCTAGTTTTTCCCAGGGCAGGCTTGTGCTTTATTTGCTTTTTGAATTCAAACATTACAGATGCTTGCATTCACCCCAGATCTCCAAAGGCACGATCCTGCTGTGCCTTCTAACCGCGAGGCCTTTGGGAAATGTGTTATCTCTCTGTCAGACTTGGCTTCCTAAGGATCGGCTCTGTAATAAAAGCACCTCCCAAGCACAGTGCCTGAAGGTTGGGCTCTTCTTGGTACTGAAGTTCGGAACAGGCTCCAGGAACTGCACTCTCCATAGCGTATTGCTGCCCTTGGTTCTCCATGGGCTCCAAGTGGAGGGGCACAGGGAGGTGTGTTGGGGAACGAGGGCTGGACTCAGCTCCTACTTGTGGGTGCCCAGTGCCACATCGGCTCTGAATTGCCTGCCCAGGGCTGTTCTTCATTCAGAAGAGCTAAATGGCAGATGCTCGCCTTTCTCACAGGGAATCTGGAGCCCCCAGGAGAGCAGAGGGCATCTACAGGAGCAACATGCTCCTGACGTGGGCCTGACAGAACAAGTGACCCAAAGATAAAGCACTATATTTAAGTATCCACAGGCAAAGAAGGTCTCTGCCAACACCAGCAAGAGCAACAAAGGGAGCCTGGAGAATGATCCACATCTCCCTCAGTAAGGGACCATGGCTTGGTCAGTGTGCACGTGGGAAAACATCTCAAGCCAGGGTGAATGCTCTGACCTTCTTCCACAGCTGCAGACCCCCGGGAAGGGGCTCAGTGGCAGTCCTCCCCACCCAGCTGTATCTGCTTCCCAGCCTGACCAGCACCGTCAGTGCGGAGTGACACCATGGCCCGGGGCACCACAGCCCACTCTCTGCAGAGCAGCACTGCCAGCCTGGGGCCCTGCGCGGAGCATGGGAAAGGGGAGAGCAGCAGAGGGATCAGATGGGAGCTGACCTGGCCTGGAAATTGTCTTGCAGAGCAAAATGCTGGTGTTCAGCTAATCCAAGGCAATGGCCAGACTGGGGGTGCCATAAAGCAGGCTTGTGGTGCAGGGCCAGAAATCCTTGCTGGCCTGGTTCTCCACCAGGCCAGGGAAGTGTCTGAAGGATGAGTGTCCCACAGTCCCCCTCTCTTAGTGCCATAGTCCCTCCTGAAGCGTGGCATTGCAAGAGAGGCCAGATCCCTGTGCCAGGCCTTGAAATGAGGGAAACGTGACCCAAAACCAACATCGCTTCCTTGCTCTCCTTCAGCCTCTGAGCCCAGCACATGTCTTTGAGACAGCCACCCCACCCTGTGTATTGTCACCTCCACACAAGGAGGCCTTTCCTGGGCTGAGAGCCTCTGTGATCCCCACAGGAAAAGGTAGCTGAGGAGAACCTGGGAAACCCACACCCATGGGGGCCCTCAAGAGTCCCTCAGTCCAATGATCCAGATGGGCTTGTTGCGTGAGCAGACAGGAGAAATTGCCCCGGGAGCCTCATTCCAGCCCCATCTCCTCGTACTGACCATTTCACAAAATGTTTGAGGTTTGAATGGACCTCTGGAAGGCATCTGCTCCAACATCCATGCCCAAGCAAGACCACCCAGAGCTGCCTGCCCAGGAACATCTCCAGATGGCTTTTGAATATCTCCAAGGAGAAATATACATTAATAAGATGCCCCCTGGGCCTTGTCTTCTCCTGACTGAACAGTCCCAGCCTTTCCTCATAGGAGAGATGCTCCAGTCCCTTCATCATCTTTGTGACCCTTCATTGGACTCTCTCCAGTACATCCACATGTCTCTTGTACTGCAGAGTCCAGAACTGCACCCAGTACTCCATGGGTGTGGCTTCATCAGTGCTGAACAGACAGGAACAGTCATAGAATGATAGAATGATAGAATGGTTTGGGTTGGAAGGGACCTCAAAGATCATCTAGTTCCAACCCCCCTGCTGCAGGCAGGGACACCCTCCACTAGGCCACGTTGCCCAAAGCCTCAGCCAGCCTGGCCTTAAACACTTCCAGGCATGGGGCCTCCACAACCTCTCTGGGCAACCTGTGCCACTGCCTCACCACCCTCACAGTAAAGAATTTCTTTCTAACATCTAATCTAAATCAACCCTCCTTCACATTAAACCCCTTACCCCTTGTCCTGTCACTACACTCCCCGATAAAAAGTCCCTCACCGTCTTTCCTGTAGGTCCCCTTCAGGTAGTGGAAGGCTGCAATTAGATCTCCCTGGAGCTGCCTTTCTTCCAGGCTGAACAATCCCACTCTCTCAGCCTGTCCTCATAGGAGAGGTGCTCCAGCCCTCTGATCAGCTTTGTGGGCCTCCTCTGGACTCTCTCCAACAGCTCGATGTCTCTCTTGTAGTGGGGCCCCCAGAGCTGGACGCAGTACTCCAGGTGGGGTCTCACAAGAGTGGAGTAGAGCGGCAGGATCACCTCCCTTGACTTCTTTTGATGCAGCCCAGGACACGGTTGGCTTTCTGGGCTGCAAGCACACACTGCCGGCTCATGTTGAGCTTCTCATCAGTCCTCTCCTTCAACCTGCTGGCAAGGCTTTGCCTAATGAAGCCCAGGATATGATCAGCCTTCTTTGCTGCAGGGGCACATTGCTGGCTCATGTTGAACTTTGATTCCACCAGGACCCCCAGGGCCTTTTCTACCAAGCTGCTTTCCAGCCAAGAGACCCTCAGCACATGCAGGTGTGTAAGGCTGTTCCTTATACAAAGGACTTTGTTCCTTACAAGGCACCCTCTGGGCCCAGACATTCAGACAGTTTCCAATCCACCTCACTGTCTGCTCATCCAGCCCAGATTCAACAGCTTCTCTATGAGAAGACTTATCATGGTCTTAGGGTAGACAGTGTCAATGGCCTTACTGAAGTCCAGGTAGATAGTATCCACTGCTCTCCCTTCATCTACCAGGCCGATCATTTCATTGTAGAAGTTCATCAAACTGAACAAATGAAACAAGATAAGTGACATCAGCCATCTCTCAACACTCATGGGTGCATCCCATCAGGGCCCATGGACCTAAGTATGTCCAGTTTCATTAACCGGTCCCTAACCCGAGACTCCTGCACCAGGGGTATGTCTTCCTCGCTCCAGATTTCCCTCTGGTCTCAGGGCCCTGGGATGCCTGAAGGCCAGTCCTAGCAGTAAAGACTGAGGTGAGAATGGCATGGAGTACCTCAGGCTTTTTCACATCCTTTGTCAACAGCGTTCCTGGCCTGCACGCCTGTGAGTCCACATTTTCCCTAGTTTTCCTTTTACTGTTTATCTACTTGTTGAAACCCTTCTTGTTGCCCTTCCGGTCCCTTGCCAGATTCAACTCAAGGTGGGATCTGGCTTTCCTAACGCCATCTCTGCATGCTTAGGAAGTTATCGTCGATGCCCTCCAGAAACCACCTGGGTGGCTTATGCCCTGCTATGTTGTCCCTCAAGCAGCTACCAAGGTGGTTCAATTCCACCATGAGCACATGAGGATTCTTCCAGTTGTTTGAAAAAGGCCTCATCTACCTCTTCCTAATCAAGCAGTCAATAACAGACACCCACTAAAAGGTCACGCGTGCTGGTCTACCTTCTAATAGAAGGATATGAGACCTTTCACTGCAGGGCTGTCCCATAGACATTTCCTTCTTTGTGAACGTATGCTTCAGGTCATTCCACTCCAGCCCTGCTTTCTTGATTGCTATGCTCCTTTTGTTCATAGAAGCCCTGGCTCGCCTTCGCCATCCGTTGCTCTCTTATGTGATTGTTGGTTATTCTCACTCCTCCAACATTCCCAGTTTAAAGCCCTTTTTAACAGGTTTCCCAGCCAATTAGGAAAGATAATTTTACCCCACTTTGTACGGGGTTAATTCTAGCGGATCTCTTCCAGGTAGTGGCTGGTCCTCAGAGGTGGTCTCATGGCCATAGAAACTAAATCCTGTTCTAGAGAAGTGGGGAGGAGCTGGAAAGGGTCCAGAGGTCCAGAGGTCAGATAAGATGGGGTTAGGGGCTGTGTGTGGAGAAGCTAAGAGACATGGGCTTCTTTGGCCTGGAGAGGTGAAGGCTCGGGAAAGCCTAGTAGGAGCTCGAGGTAGCTTTAAAGTTGCTTTCAGCATTGATGGAACATTTTTTTTTTTGGAAGTGGGAAAAAGCATGAGAAAGGAAAACCATCAGAAAGTGCAGACATGGAGGTACTGACTGGACATGAGGAGACTGAAATGCCACTCTGAAAGTAGTCCCGTAGTGTAACAGGTCACTCAGAGGGAGTCTGGATTAGGTCATGGCTTTGTGTTTCCAAGAACAGCCAGAGACGACTGCAATACATCAGCAGGGCCATGCCAGGGTGAGAACAAGGTGAGGAGTGTGTGGGATGTCTACAGTGTGCAAGGAAGCAGGCACAGGTGTGGGGCAGCATAGGACAGCCTGTGGTGGAAATGGCTGAGGATGTTGCCAAGGTTGAAAGACACCAACAGAATGGAGGTCTTTGTCTCCTTGTCTATGGCCATTGTCTCTGCCACCAAGGTCTATGAGGATACACGTTGTCCTCATGGCATCGGGGCCTCATTTCCTGTATGCATCCCCCAAGGAGGGTGAGAGGTGTCATACTGTTGTCCTTCCCTCAGCATCACCCCCCCGCCCCCGCCCCCCCCCCCCCCGCATCCCACTGCCTCAGGAAGAACCCTGAGCCTCATGTGATGGATGGGATCGCCCTTCCCAGGCACTGGGGTCAGTACTTGTCCTTCCTGCTTCATAAAATATGCCAAGTCTTTACGCAGCATCAGAGCCACCAGCACTTTGCCTTTGCCTTTGCCTGCCTGTCATCACTGCCTCCAATTTTCTGCTCTAACAAGTCCGCGAGGAGGCTGTGTTGGTAATGGCCCTCAGTGGGGCCCATTAATACTCCAAGAAACTTCAGCGTTTGCTTCTGACTTTGACTTCTTGAGCGGTTTGTGCAATCTCTTCTCAGCATTGCAGATCCATGCACTCAGCACCAAATACACCAAGGGGCTCATTACAAGGCAAGAGCCCTCAGGTGTCTTGTCAC